>NC_053433.1:7375899-7975899 GCF_007990345.1 Gossypium hirsutum
GTTTTAAGGAGCACCAAATACCAATAAAAGACTAGTTCATTCTCTTCAACATGACAGTAATCTTTTAAGTTTTAACAGCAAATGCCAGATATGTGGAGTTAGGATGATGATTTATGGCTAAGTTTGTAATACCTTTGAGTTTGTGCATGGTCTCAATGATTACTTGCGGAGTAGCCAAATATTTTGTAGATGGATGTTAAAGCTAAGATCGTTTTGAATGGCTCTATTCATCCACATTGGCATGAATTTTGATTGATGTTTTTTATAATATTACTTTATTTCCTGATTCAATAACACTTTGATCACAGGTTGTTGCAGGAGAAATTGAATTAAATCATGAGTGTAATGTAATGCATTGGTCTCCGGAGGACTTTGAATCTAAGTTACAGGTAAGATTTACTTGTGTCTTTGTTGAATGGTGTGTAATTGGACTTATTCTTGAGCTACATTTCCCGTTATTTGCTTTAGTAAAGCCATTTATTTACGTATCCTGCAGTGAATTTAGCATATAATAGATCAGCTTGAACTTAGAAGTGTATTTAACACATGGTACCTTTTGTCCTGATTGGAAGTATTGAAATTGCAAAAATCATGTCAGTGATACTAGCGAATTTGAGTTGGCTTCTTTTGGTGTTACAATCATAACTTAAGATTTCTTCCTTTTATAACTTGACAAGTAGTTTTATATCTAGTTATGATCAAATTTGGTGAAGATCCTTTTCTCTGCACTTCAACTTGCAGGAAGCAATGAAACAGACATTCCATAGAGCCCTCAAAGCAGCAGAAGATTTCGGTTATCAAAAAGAAAGTCCTGAGTAAGTGTTTTTCAGCCTTTTGCTCATTGTTTTTCTTCTCTGGTGAATGGTACATGAATCAAACACTCGTTTTTGTGTGCTGTTGATCTGGTATGACCAGATTCTTTCACCAAAATGCAGTGTGACTGTTCTTATTAAAGTCGAAATCAGTTCTATTATACATATCATGCAACTTGTGGACTCAGGTGCGAGTGTTGGATATCAGTATATCCGGCACAGTTATGTTCTTTTTATTTTCGGAGTCTTTAGAGGGTCATATCCCTATACTCATTTCTGAATATCGTGTAACATGGAATGAAGAGTCTGGCCAAGGTAGTAACTGATATTATGTTCTTTTGAACTCCAAAAAGATCTATTGTTCACTTTCTCTCTTCGATAACAGGGCTTTACTACATGGAGCAGTCATCTCTGCTTTTCTGACCATTGCTCAAGCCATGACGGATCAAGGATGTGTATAGAAAAAGAAAGCTATTTATTGTTAGTCAGTACCCTTGACTTTCATTTGGAGATTGCACTCCATAGCAGGAAACTAGAGAGCTCATCAAGTTTTCTGTATTGGTTTTAAGATCTAGATCGTTGAAATCAATGGCAGATAAAAGCTATAGAGATATGACAGATCTCATTGTAACATACATGTAATGTAGTAGTGCCTAGTGTCAGACATGGAAATGGATTAGTTATTTAGAATTTGATTGGGAGAGGAATTTGGATGAGCAATTGGTCATGGTTGTAAGGTTAGGAATATAAATATTTATTCTTTGCCTACTTCCGAGAGTTTCCTATAAAGTTAAGTGCTATGAGTCTTTCCACAACAATATTAATATTAATTGGAAATAAAACGTATTATTTCTTATTATTTACTTTTCTATCTTTTTCCTTCTTGATGACCCTTGCAATTGTTTGCTCTCTCCTTGTGTACGCATATGTACACATTTTTTTTTGAAATTTTATTTTCTCTTTTGTTAATACTGTTAATTTTTTTTTATTAAATTTGATAGTGTGACATTTTGAAATAATAAAAAAGAATTCATTTAGCAATCATGTAATTTAATAAAAAAATTGATGACGATGACAATTAAAATTGTATTTTTAAATTCAAATAATAGAAAGATTAAATTCATTGAAATAAAACTAAAAGTAATAAATTTCAAATATATTTTAATCTAAATTTATTTTTAGCATGTGTTTTAAATTCTTGGACAATACACAACATAAATGGAGCTCGGAAAGACAAACGGGTCAGTGTGCTCTTTTTGGGGTCATATAGATGATTTTCTTTTCGTTTCAAAATTGAGAGCCCGTGATAGGATTATTACAACACCAGCGACAGCATGGTGAACAACACAAGGCAACCCCAAAACAAAAAGGTCCAGCCTAATCTTTCTAATAGAGGGATCATCACGTCATCATATTACGAGGGAGGAATTTCATATATGCGTATGATCTCCACTATCTCTCGAATCCCCCAACTCTATTGACTAGTTAGACCAAGCAAAGGGATGGGGACAATAAGCACGTGCTAGAATTATACTATGAACTCAATGAAAACCATACAAACAAGTTTAATTATTTATTGAGGAGCTTCATCTGCATTAGGTCCAATAAGAAGATTTGGACAGGAGATAGCGATATGATGCTCTGAATTAAATTAAGACAGTTGAATGGCATGCTGAATCTTCTCCAATCTTAATTTTTCTTATTGACGTTTAAAGGGACTTTATGCATGCATTCAAGATAAAACATGATTCTGCTTATATGCATAAAGTGCCTACTAATATCATGCATTTAAATGATGTATTTATGATGACATTAATTCATTTGCATAAACATATGAACAAAAACAATGAATTTCAAGAAATAATGATATGAAAAATAAGAATACTTGAAATCAATTTATAAAGAACATTTTATGCAATAATTAAAAGTATTATATAAATAAGTCCTAATTGCATAAAAGTTCTCCTAAATTCATGTCTAATCAAAGATACTAATTGATACTTAAATAAATATACCAATTATTAACAAGAAACATGAACAAGGCATGAATTAAGAATAAAAGAATTGCGTGCTAAGGATAATTCAATAAAATCACAAGAAATTCCTATTTCTAATACTCTCCCTTATTTGATGCATATCTTAATGATTTTCTCATCTTTTTTAGATACCAATTGTTCTTAAACAAGATAAGGCATGAAAAGCATAATGGCATCGACAATGTGGAATCAAAAGCACATCAAAGCTACAATGGTACCAAGTACGAAGAGCATAAAAAGTAGAAACAAATATGCAAAAATATATTTCATTGAATGAATAAAAACATGAGCAAAAAGCATTTCATTCAATAAGCATACTTAGTATCACACATTTTTACCATGCTCAATAAAGATAAATCTATAAAGCATGGGACACGGCAAAGATATCCATTCAATAATATAGCAATATAATGTAATGACTTGAAATTTACGGATATCGAAAATCGTGTTTTGGCTTACTATTTCAAAAAATCGGGTTCGTAAATATTTATTAGAAATATTTTCGAAGTTAGTTGAGTGATTAATTAAATTTTAATTAAGTGAATTAGCTTGAATTAAGGTTAATTTAGTGAAAGGATTGGATTGAATATAGTGTAAGTTTAATTATAAACTAAAGAAAAGTGAAGGGACTAAACTAGCAATTAAACCATAGGTGCCAAATGTATGGTAAAAATTAAATACAAGTGTAAAAAGTATAATACATACATTTGTAATTATGTATGTATTTAGTTATTATTTAAGTAAATAATAATTATGATTAAAATATAATAATATAATAATAAAAAGAAAGAAAAGAAATAAAAACAAGAAAAAGAAACAGAAGCAATTCGAAAGTGGGGAGAAAAAGAAAGAAAGAAAAAGAAAAGGGAAAATTTGGGTTTTGAAGCTTGAAGTTTAATTTGGTAAGTCAATTAAGTCCATTTCTTTATAATTTTGATGTTTTTGGAGTCCTAGAGACAAATATTGCTTGATGTAAGTGGAAATTTTGAAAGTTAGATGACTTTTAGACATGGGTTATGTTGAATAAATTGTTGAATTAGAGATTTAATTGAATAAATTTTAAGTTAGAATTGATTAAAGGATTAAATAGTAAAAGAAGCTATAAGTTTTATATTTGATGGATTAAATTGAAAGAAACTTGAGATTAGGGTTTTACCATGAATATTTAGTGTTTAAAGAGAATATGATAGGAAACTGAATAGAAATGAAGTATGAATTGAGTGATAAAAGCAAATGTGTTAATTAGGATTAAATAGAAAATTGAAGTTTGAATTGAATAGAAATTCAATTATTTATTGTGAATTGTTATTGTATTAATAGTATAAATTGTTTAATTTTTGTAGCTAAAGTAGTACCGGAGACATCGACAAAGAAAGGAAAAGAGAAAGTTGACGGGGAGTAATTTGAAAAATTTATGGTTTGTATTTCTATAAACCAAACTTAATATTTTTTTTTTGCATTTATTATATATATGGCAAATGGTATAGAGGTAAGTATTGTTAATATTGTATTGAATTGATTTGAGTCATGAATATCTAACCTGAAATGTATATTGATTGTTATTTAAAATTTTAAGTGAAATGAATACCCTATTAACAGTGTCGGGCTAGGTTGGATATAATTGGCATGCCATAGGATTGGAAATGTATAGGGATACTTCGACCTTGAGTCGATGAGGCACTAATAGTGTCGTTTTGTGTCGATGAGGTACTATGTACCGTACTGCTACTATTTTCTTCAGCAATGCCGATGAGGCACAATATGTCGTATCGGTGTGTTGGTTGGATCCGTGTATCCACCCAGGTCTGAATTATGTTAATAGGGGTAAATTTACTGTGCTGGACAACTGAATGACTGTGCTATTGTACTGAAAATCTACTGTTATTAATTGATATAAATTATTGAACTAAATGTTTCATTGAGATAGAATTTTGAATATAAGTAGTGATATTAGATTTGAAATTAATATCTTAAATGCATTTTGTGTTATTATTGATTTAAGTGTTGGTTTATAGAAATATCACTGAGTGAATACTCAGCGTAGAATTTGTTTCCGTGCACATGTTAGGTACGAAAGCGACTAACAACTCAACATCCAAGCCAAGCCCGAACTCAAATACTTGGTGACGTATTTTATTTTAAGAAATGGAATGTAGCTAAGTTGTCTTTTGAAGTTATTTTGTGTAAGAATGATAATGGTTAGCCCATAAATGAAAAGTTATCTTTATAATATAGTCTTTTATATAGTTTAATTTGAATTTATTTAAATGGTACCAAAGTACACTGTTCTGGAAGTTGTAGGTTAAACACTTACTAATACACTCGAGTTGGATCGTAACATTGATGATTTTAATGTGAAATGGATGTATTTAATCATGTTTTGGATTGGTTGAAAGATTGAATTTTAAGTTGCTTGTTATTAAAGTTTGCAGGGTTAGTAAACTTAGATTATAAGCGTGTGATCAGACCGTGTAAGACACACGGCCCTTACACAGGCATGTGAGTAGATCGTGTGTCCCCTGCATCTAAAATTTGGCAAACAGAATACTCAGGTATGACCACACGGACGTGTGTCTCAGCCGTGTGAAGTACACGGCCATAGTACACAGAGATGTGCCTGGTAGTGTGAAAATTGTACTAGGTTCGAAATGAAAATAAATCCGCATGGGCTAAGCACACGGGCGTGTGTCTTGGCCATTTCAAACTAGTTTTTTCATAAGCAACAAGTCAGAGAAGTACACGGGTAGAGGATACGAGCGTGTCCTAGCCATGTGAGTCACACGAGGTGACAACACGGGCATGTCATAAAGACACACGGGCGTGTCTCGAAAATCACACGGGCGTGTAGTACTGTTCATTAAGGGAAATTTTGAAAATTTTATGAAAATTTTTATAAGCATCTGAATAGATTCTGATTTAATTTTATCATTGGACCCCGAATGTCCGTTTAAGACTCAATAAGATAAATTATTGAATTTTATAATGATTAATTTTATATGATTCGTGATATAAACTGTAGTAACTGGTAATGTTCCGTAATCATATTCCGATGTCGGAAAAGGGTTAGGGGGTGTTACATTTAATGGTATCAGAGCTATTCAGGTTTAGTTAATTCTCGGACTAAATCGAGCTCAGAATCGAGTCTAGAGGCATATGCCATAGTTGAGTTAAATTTGAGTCGGGATTGGATGCTGATATATATATGTATATAATATTGAATTATTGTTATTTATGTTTTATAGTTAAAGATGTTTGGTGAAAATATTGAAGAAACTGATCAAGAAATGTATAGTAAAGAGGATGAACCACATGATATGAATGAATCAGAATCTGTAACACCTAGTGTAAACCCGGTAGGTAATCAACCGCCAAATGTTGAAAAGAGTGATACTAGAGAAAGAGATAATACAGAAATACTTCGAGTGATAGTTGATGATCTTTAAAGAGTAGTAGGAATTATACCTACTATAACTCCTACCCTTCCAACTCGACGAGCCCCAATTAAAGAATTGCGAAAGTATGATGCTACCGAATTTCTAGGATCGAAGGGAGTTGATTCGTCTGTAGCTGAAAACTGGATAGAGACTACAAAGAGAATTCTAAAGCAACTTGAATATACCCCACAAGAAAGCTTATTGTGTGCCATTTCTTTGTTACAAGGAGAAGCGTACATATGGTGGGAATCGGTAACTCAACATGTACCGGAGAAACAGATAAGTTGAGAATTCTTTCTAAGAGAGTTTCAGAAGAAATATTTGGGAGAATTATATATGGAAGACAGAAAATAGGAGTTCTTGATGCTGAAACAGGGTGAGATGTATGTAGCGGATTATGAACGGGATTTTTTTAGATTGAGCAGATATGCAATTGAATTTGTACCGACTGAAGCTGACAGATGTAAATGGTTTTTACGAGGATTGCATTACGATTACAATTGGTGTCCCTACAGATTACTAAAATTTGCGGATTTAATTGAGAGAGCCAAAATAATTGAGCAAGTGTTGGGGTTACACAAAAAGCCTGAAATTTCTCGTTCATTTGGAAAGCGTCCCGGAACTACAAGCTCTAATCCACAACCTAAGTGATCAAAAGAATGTCGAAGTAGTGGAAGATTTAGTTTTAGATCTGATAGAAGTGACAGAAATCATGGTTGACAGGCGACAGTTTCCACTAGTAGTGTCAGAGGGCCATCTAGGAATATTGAAATTCTAGAATGTCAACATTGTGGGAATAAACATCAGGGTGAACGCTAAAGATTAATAGGAGGTTGTTTCCGATGTGGATCCACTGATCATTTTGAAAAAGACTGTTCAAAAATTGATAAAACAGCACCAAGAATATCGCAGAGATCTAAATCTGCTTCCAGAGGTCAAAGGTCAGGCAGAGGTGGTTCAGTCAGTAGAGGAGGTGCTAGAAGAACAAGTGAAGTTGCCACTCAACAATAAAAAGTTAGAGCTCCAGCCCGAGCATATGTTGTAAGAACTAGAAAAGAAGGAAATGCACACGATATGGTGACAGGTATATTTCTATTACATTCAGAACCCGTTTATACTTTAATAGATCCGGGATTGTCACATTCTTATGTTAATACAAAATTAATTGAGACAAAAAAATTAAAACCTGAACTGTCTAGAGTAACTGTGGAGGTATCGAGTCCTCTAGGGCAAACAATGTTAGTGAATCGAATATGTCAAAGAAGTTTATTAGTGATTCAAGATAGAATTTTTCCTGTTGGTCTATTGATTATGCCATTTGGCGACTTTGACATTATACTGGGTATTGACTAGCTATCAGAACATGGAGTAATTTTAGACTGTTATAAAAAGAAGTTCACTGTTCAGAATGAAAGCGGTGATCAGATTGAAGTAAATGGTATTCGAACTAGTGGATCAGTTCGTATTATCTCGGCAATCAAAACTAGTAAGCTTCTTTATCAAGGTTGTACTGCTTTCTTAGCATATGTTACTAATCCGGATTCGGTGGAAAGTGTAAATGTAGTAAAATCTGAACTGTATATGAATTTTCTGATGTATTCCCTAAAGAGTTACTTGGATTACCTCTTGATTAAGAAGCTAAATTTGTGATTGAAGTATACCCGGGTACAGATCCAATGTCAATACCTCCATATCGTATGTCACCAACTAAGTTGAAGGAGTTGAAAGTACAGTTGCAAGATTTATTGGATCGAGGTTTTATACGACCTAGTACATCACCGTGGGAAGCTCCAGTGTTATTTGTTAAGAAGAAGGATGGTTCAATGTGGTTATGTATTGACTACCGATAGTTGAACAAGGTGATCATCAAGAATAAATATCTGTTACCTCGTATTGATGATTTGTTTGATCAATTGAAATGAGCTTCTGTGTTTTCATAAATTAATTTAAGATCGGTCTATTATAGGTTAAAGGTGAAAGAAAATGACGTACCAAAGATAGAGTTTCGAACACAATATAGGCATTATGAATTCTTGGTGATGCCATTTGGGTTAACAAATGCTCCAGCTACTTTTATGGATCTTATGAATCAAATTTTTTAGCTGTACTTGGATCAATTTGTATTAGTTTTTATTGATGACATTTTGGTATATTCTCAGTTTGAATCTAAACATGATCAGCATCTTCGAATTGTGTTGCAAATATTGCGGAAGAAACAATTGTATGGGAAATTGAGTAAATGCGAATTTTGGCTGTCAGAGGTAGTATTTCTTGGTCATGTGGTATCGGCAGATGGAATTTGAGTAGACCCAAAGAAAATTGAAGCAATTGTACAATGGAAAACTCCTAAAAATGTGTCTGAGGTACGTAGTTTTCTCGGATTGGCTGGATATTATCGAAGGTTCATGAATGGATTTTCGAAAATAGCTTTACCAATGATGAAATTATTTCAAAAGAATGTTCCATTTGTTTGGAATGAGAAGTATCAGAAAAGTTTTGAAACATTGAAGCAGATGTTAACAGAAGCACCAGTGCTGACTTTACCAGAGTCGGGAAAAGATTTTATTGTGTATAGTGATGCTTCTTTAAATGGTCTCAGATGTGTATTGATGCAAAGTGGGAAAGTGATAACTTATGCTTCACAGCAATTGAAACCCAATGAACGTAATTATCCAACTTACGATTTTGAACTAGCAGCTATGATTTTTGCTTTGAAGATTTAGAGACATTATTTATACGGGGAGAAATGTTATATCTACACTGATCATAAAAGTCTCAAATATCTTTTGTCACTGAAATAGTTAAATTTGAGACAGCGTCGATGGATAGAACTTTTAAAAGATTATGATTGTGTTATTGACTATCATCCAGGTAAAGCTAACGTGGTAGCTGTTGCATTGAGTAGAAAAGCTGCAATTGAATTGCGAGCGATGTTTGCACAACTTAGTATTCGTGATGATGGAGGTTTATTGGCTGAATTAAAAATTAAACCAGTGATGTTCGAACAAATCAAGTCAGCTCAGTTAGAAGATGACAAGCTAATGAAGAGGAAAGAAATGGTTCAGAGTGGTGTAGCAAAGAATTTCAGCATTGATGAACATGATTTTTTGAGATTTCGTAATCGGATTTGTGTTCTGAATGTTTCAGAGTTGAAAGAGTTAATACTCCGAGAAGCACATAAAAGTCCATTTGCATTACATCCTGGAGGAACAAAAATGTACCGAGATTTACGGGAATTGTATTGGTGGCTAGGTATGAAGAGGGATATAGTGGAATTTGTAACTAAATGTTTGACATGTCAGTGAGGTAAAGCCGAGCATCAGGTTCCAACTGGTTTACTTCAGCCTATTAATATTCCTGAATGGAAATGGGACTGCATCACAATAGATTTTGTAACAGGGTTACCATTGTTATCAAGTAAGAAAAATTCTATTTAGGTGATTGTTGATTGACTTACAAAGTCAGCTCATTTTATAGCAGTCAAAATGGATTAGTCACTTCAGAAACTTGTAGAAACTTACATCTGGGAAATTGTGAGACTGCATGGTATTCCTGTATCGATAATTTCAGACCGAAACCCACGATTTACATCAAGGTTTTGAAAATAGTTACATGAGTCTCTTGGTACTCGACTTCATTTTAGCACAGCTTTTCATCCACAGGCTAATGGACAGTCAGAAAGAGTTATCCAGATTTTAGAAGATATGCTCTGAGCTTGTATCATTGATTTTGAATCAGGTTGGGAATGTTATCTACCATTAGCTGAATTTGTATATAATAACAGTTTCCAATCAAGTATTCGAATGGCACCGCATGAAGCTTTATATGGTCGGAGATGTCGGTCACCAGTGTGTTAGACAAAATTGAATGAGAGAAACAGAGGGTACTGTCAAGAAAATTCGAGAAAGACTAAAAGCAGCTTTTGACAAGCAAAAATCGTATGCAGATTTGAAACGTCGGGACATTAAGTATTCAGTTGGGGACAAAGTATTTCTCAAAGTATCTCCTTGGAAGAAAATTTTGAGATTTGGTCGGAAAGGTAAATTGAGTCCACAATATATCGGGCCATACGAGATTGTGGAAAGAATTGGATTGGTTGCCTATCGATTGGCTTTATGTTCAGAATTACAGAAGATTCACGATGTTTTTCATGTCTCTATGCTCAGAAGATATCGATCAGATCCATCTCATATTATTTCTACTGAGGATATTGAGATTCGACCTGATTTGTCATATGAAGAGGAATCGGTTAAAATACTAGCCCGAGAAGTGAAAGAATTACGAAATAAACGAGTTCCCTTAGTAAAAGTATTATGGAAAAGTCAAAATATTGAAGAGGCAACATGGGAACCGGATGATACAATGAGATTTCAATACCTCCATCTCTTTTCAGGTAAATTTCGAGGACAAAATTTATTAATGGGGAAAGAAATGTAATGACCTGAAATTTACAGATATCGAAAATCGTGTTTCTGGCTTACTATTTTAGAAAATCGGGTTCGTAAATATTTATTAGAAATATTTACGAAGTTAGTTGAGTGATTAATTAGATTTTAGTTAAGTGAATTAGCTTGAATTAAGGTTAATTTAGTGAAAGGATTGGATTGAATATAGTGTAAAAGTTTAATTATAAACTAAAGAAAAGTGAAGGGACTAAACTAGCAATTAAACCATAGGTGCCAAATGTATGGTAAAAATTAAATACAAGTGTAAAAAGTATAATACATACATTTGTAATATATGTATGTATTTACTTATTATTTAAGTAAATAATAATTATTATTAAAAATATAATATAATAATAAAAGAAAGAAAAGAAAGAAAAACAAGAAAAAGAAACAGAAGCAATTCGAAAGTGGGGAGAAAAAGAAAGAAAGAAAAAGAAAAGGTAAAAAATTAGGGTTTTGAAGCTTAAAGTTTAATTTGGTAAGTCAATTAAGTCCATTTCTTTATAATTTTGATGTTTTTGGAGTCCTGGAGACAAATATTACTTGATGTAAGTGGAAATTTTAAAAGTTAGATGATTTTTAGACATGGGTTATGTTGAATAAATTGTTGAATTAGAGATTTAATTGAATAAATTTCAAGTTAGAATTGATTAAAGGATTAAATTGTAAAAGAAGCTATAAGTTTTATATCTGAGGGACTAAATTGAAAGAAACTTGAGATTAGGGTTTTACCATGAATATTTAAAGTTTAAAGAGAATTTGATAGGAAATTGAATAGAAATGAAATATGAATTGAGTGATAAAAGCAAATGTGCTAATTAGGATTAAATAGAAAATTGAAGTTTGAATTGAATAGAAATTCAATTATTTATTATGAATTGTTATTGTATTAGTAGTATAAATTGTTTAATTTCTATAGCTAACATAGTACCGAAGACATCGACAAAGAAAGGAAAAGAGAAAGTTGACGGGGAGTAATCTGAAAAATTTACGGTTTGTATTTCTATAAACCAAACGTAATAATTATTTTTGCATTTATTATATATATGGAAAATGGTATAGAGGTAAGTATTGTTAATATTGTATTGAATTGATTTGAGTTGTGAATATCTAAATTGAAATGTATATTGATTGTTATTTAAAAATTTAAGTGAAATGAATACCCTATTAATAGTGTCGGGCTAGGTTGGATATAATTGGCATGCCATAGGATTGGAAGTGTACAGGGATACTTTGACCTTGAGTCGATAAGGAAATAATAGTGTCATACTGTTACTTCGAATTTGTGTCGATGACGCACTTCTTGTGTCGTACTGTTTCTATTACTTCGGTTTAATCCGATGAGATACTATGTACCGTACTGCTACTATTTTCTTCGGTAATGCCAATGAGGCACAATGTGCCGTACTGGTGTGTTGGTTGGATCCGTGTATCCACCAAGGTCTGAACTATGTTAATATGGGTAAATTTACTGTACTGGACAACTGAATGACTGTGCTACTATACTGAAAATCTACTGTTATTGATTGATATATATTTTTGAACTAAATGGTTCATTGAGATAGAACTTTGAATATAAGTAGTGATATTAGATTTGAAGTTAATAGCTTAAATACATTTTGTGTTATTATCGATTTAAGTGTTGGTTTATAGAAATATCACTGAGTGAATACTCAGCGTAGGGTTTATTTTCGTGCGCAGGTTAGGTACGAAAGTGACTAACAACTCAGCATCCAAGCCAAACCCAAACTCAAATCCTTGGTGACGTATTTTATTTTAAGAAATGGCATGTACCTAGGTTGTCTTTTGAAGTTATTTTGTGTAAGAATGATAATGGTTAGCCCATAAATGAAAAGTTATCTTTATAATATAGTCTTTTATGTAGTTTAATTTGAATTTATTTAATTAGTACCAAAGTACACTGTTCTGGAAGTTGTAGGTTAAACACTAACTAATACACTCGAGTTGGATCGTAACATTGATGATTTTAATGTGAAATGGATGTATTTAATCATGTTTTAGATTGGTTGAAAGATTGAATTTTAAGTTGCTTGTTATTAAAGTTTGTAGGGTTAGCAAACTTAGATTATAAGGTTCATTTTGAGTCTACACGGCCTGGCACAAGGGCATGTGATCAGACCGTGTGAGACACACGGCCCTTACACAGGCATGTAAGTAGACCGTGTGTCCCTTGCATCTAAAATTTGGCAAACAGAATACTCAGGTATGGCCACACGGGCAAAGACACGGGTGTGTGTCTCAGCTGTGTGAAGTACACGGCCACAGTACACGGGCATGTGCCTGGCCGTGTGAAAACTGTACTAGGTTCGAATTGAAAATAAATCCACACGGGCTAAGCACATGGGCGTGTATCTTGGCCGTTTAAAACTAGTTTGTCCATGAGCAACAAGTTAGATAAGTACACGGGTAGAGGACACGGGCGTGTCCTAACCGTGTGAGTCACACGCGGTGACAACACGGGCATGTCATTTAGACACACGGGCATGTCTCGAAAATCACACGGGCGTGTGGTACTATTCATTAAGGGAAATTTTAAAAATTTTATGAAAAATTTTATAAGCATCTGAATAGATTCCGATTTGGTTCTAATATCTTCATTGGACTCCGAATGTCCGTTTAAGAGTCAATACGATAAATTACTGAATTTTATAATGATTAATTTTATATGATTCGTGATATAAACTGTAGTGACCGTTAATGCTTCGTAATCCTATTCCGATGTCGGAAAAGGGTTAGGGGTGTTACAATAATTATACAATAAATACCAATGTGAGCATGACATAAGAGAGGTGATCCTGACATATTAGCACACACACAAAAAAATCAAATAAAAGAACAAAATATGTCATAGCAAATGTGTCCTTTCTTTTTACAGAAGTTACAAATTTTACCTCTGTTTGAAGACTTCGATCTACCCTGAGATTTATTGCGAGGATTCTGTTCCTGTGGCCTTTCACGGTCACCATCAGCATTCCGATCTTATCTCCCATGAACAATGAAACCCTCTCCCTAAGAGTCAGTTTTAACCACAAGATGCTTCATCTTATCATACGAGGTTAAAGAATCAAAAATTTTATCAACTGTGAGAGACTCGCGGCTATATAAAATCGAGATGAACAACTCGGAAGCTCTGATATCAATTTGTGAAAAATAGAATGTCAGTAATGGTAATATATCGTAAAGAAAAGAGAAATAAAAATAAAGAACATACAGATTTTACGTGGAAACCTTTTTGGGAAATAACCACAGACAGATGATAAGAAAATTCACTATGTCAAATTCGAATAATTACAAGAGGAATAGACTATGTCTATTTATAGGCTTGTAAAACCATATTCTAATAAGAGTGTAGTAAGATTGAAACACCTTATTGTAATCAATATCAAATAGATGGAGTTTAATAAGTTTTAAAAAACTTTATTCTAAAATAAAATAAAAGAAGTGTAGTTTTATATGGATTTTACTTTATTTTATTTTGCCACTGTATTTTATTTAAATAAGGATTCGGGTTACTTAATTCTATCATATATGGATCAAACAAACCTTAATTTTAACATTTTTAAAACTCATTTTTGCTTTGAAAATAACCATTTAAATAGTCAAAACTTTAAAATCACATTTTTAATCAACTTGAACTTTTCCAGCAACTTCCAGACAATGAAACTAACTTGTTAAAATTATCAAATGACCTAATTAACAATGAAATTTCAAAATAAAATCTTGAAAATATACATTTCCTTGAAATTAAACTCAAAATGGACAATTATGTTAAAATATCATTTCAAAGCTCTTTAAACCATTTAGTGAAGTTTTGTAACCCATTTAATATGCGTTAAATGATTTTCATGTGCATGAATCATCGAAATTTGATCATTTAAGCTCAAAGAGTCCATTAAACTTAGATTTAGAAACAATACAATATAAAGCTTTACAAGTTTATCAATTTCATTTGTCTAAGAAAGCTCAAAACTAAGTTATCAAAATGTTCAAACCATTTTATCGAAAGCCACTTGCTCAAACAAATTTTAAAATTCTTTTTGCAAAAATAGTTTTTCAACAATAAAATTATTAGTCTTTGCATGCTCCTCCTATGATATGCACATGAATATGCGATGTTCTAACTAGCATGTATCCTAATAAATTCTTCAAACATGGTCATATTAAAATCAACCAATTAACTAAAAACTATGCTTGAACATCTTAAGAATATCTCTAAACATGAGCATCAATTCAATCCAAAATCATGCTTAGAAAAAAAAACATCAATAGGCAACAAATTCAATAATTTTCAATGAAATATAGGTTTAGAGGTTACCCCTCCATTTTTTGTGTGTTAAGAGCATCCAAATATTTCTGCTTTGTTCGTCATTTCTCCAACACACCTACAAGAAACACTTACTTGGATTTTAGTATCCAAATTGCTTTGGATCCTTGAACATTAGTCATAATGTCTCTTGTTCCCTTAGGAACCCATACTCATTTAATTTCATATTGAATCAATTTCTTTATTGGACAAGTATGTAGTCTATGACCATTGAAATGGCAATGTTCACATTTTTTTCCATTTTTTTAATGAGCTTTTTCTTTTTTCAAGCTTTCAAATTTCATTTTCAACTAAAATTTTTTTTTCAAACAATTCAACTTTATTTTTTCAAGCCTCAAAATTTATTTTCAATTTTTAATTTTGGTTTTCCAAATCAATTTTTCTTTCTAAAAGAAAAATATTTTTAACTTTGAATTTTGAAATCATTTTCTTGTATTTGGAATTCATGGTCTCAAATTTCAATACTAACTCATTGAAAGCATATTGTATTCATTAAAAGAATATGGCTTTAAATCATATGAACTAGATGATACCTCTTACTCTTCAAGAGCCATGAAACACATCACTTTTGGATTTGATCGGTGGCTTTTACTTGATTGCTCATCTTTGACTTGCTTGCCACTTGTTGTGCTTTCTTTCTTACAAAGCTTCTTAATCTCTTTTTCTTCTTTCTTATCTCCATAGATTTCCTCTAGTCTTATCCCAGATTTCCTTAGCACTTCCACATAGGGAAACTTTGTTGAAGACTTATTTACTCATATCACAAAGGAGTGTATGCATAGCCTTGGAGTTGGATTGAGCCTTTTCCTTATCATTTGCATCCATCTTTTTTTCTCCTTGAGTACCTCCAATAGACCTCTTGAGATAATCCTCCAAGCACCATAATCAAATGCTTGGACAAAGAATTTCATCCTTACTTTCCAATTGGAGTGATTTTCTTCATTTAAGAGTGGAGGATACATGATGAAATGGCTTTCTCACAAAGTTGTTGACCTTGATTCAAATGTCATCTTTGTAACAGCCTGATTTTTCAGTAATATCGAAAATAGTGGTTCGAGGCCACCAAATCCGGTGAGTAAGCTCGTAAATTTTATTATTTAATATTTACGAGTCAAATATGGTTTTAAAATGGTTTTTAAATTGGTAATTTATGTTTTATAATAATTTATTAGGTTCGAGTGGTAAGACCTTAAGTCAAGTGGTTTTAGAAAGTGAGGTATCGGGACCTCGTTTTTATAAACAGAGCCGTAAATATTTTTATAAATATTAAGGGAGTATCATTAAAGTGGTATTAAAATTTCGTTAAAAAATTGTAACGTTTCGATAGTTAATTAATTAAAAATGACTAAATTAAAAAATGTGCAAAACTTACTAATTGTAATATTTAAGATATTAAATGGCTTAATTAATAAATAAGGAAGGACTTAAGAAATAAATAAACCTAAATTGAAAAGGTGAGGCGGCATATTAAGGAAAAATAATAAAATAAAATTATTCAATGGCAAAATTGTAATTTATTTGAAATCAAAATAAAACAAATAGGAAATTGAAAGTTTTCTAGACATTTCTTCTTCAAATTTTCGGCCTGAACAGCCATAGGAGAGAGAGCTTAAGCTGGTTTTTCATATTTTTGCTTCATATCAAGATCTTGTAGATACTCGTAAAAATAGAAAAATAGCGGAATAGTCCCTAAACTTTTGCAATTACTACAATTCAGTCCAGGTAAGTTCGTACGGTTAAAATTTAACATTTTGTATAAATTGATGAATGGTATTATGCATTTATTCTATTGTTAGATATGAATTATTGTTTGAATTATAATATTGAATCAGATACTCAGTTTGAATTGAACGGGGGATTTGAGTACATTCATAATTTAGTGTACGATGGTATTTAAGGGAGATATTAGCATTTTATCCAAGTAAATCGAGGTTCAGTATTTGTTGCGAACTTTTGTGTTTTACTTTCTGTTTGGCGTAATTGGGTGGATTAGCTCTTACGAGCTTCTGTTAAGCTCTTACGAGCTTCTGTTCAACTTTTGAGCTTTTGTTGGCATATTTAGATGGACCAACTCTTATGAGCTTCTGTTGACGATGTACTCTTATTTGTAAGTCATTCTTCAAATAGAAAAATCTCGGTAAGGTGATTTATTTAATGAATTTGAAACAGATGTTATTTATTTTTGTACTGATTTTAGATACAGATGTATTTATCGATTGAGATTTGTGAATGACAGGGAATTTTCATGGATAATTTTTATTATTTAATTTATTGTAGTTAGTTTGGTAAGATTTTTGTTTAACTCGTCGAACTTACTAAGCTTCAATAAGCTTATTTGTGTTGTTTAATGTCATTGTGATTTTCGGAAAGTTGGACGATCGGTTCAGCATTCAAGTCACACTGTCCAGCTTATCTCGGTAGTTTTTGAAACGTTAAATACGGTTTATATAGCATGTATAGGCTTTTGTACAGTCTTAGTTAAAGTTTAACTTATGTAAATATTATTAATAATATTTTGTTTATATAATCAACCTACATATTGGTAAGGGACTAAGGTATACTTGTGATGTTAGTATAAGTGATATATGTATGTATTTGAATTATAGTGAACTTTGGTAACTGGGTTAGGTAAATTAATTAGGTAAGTGTGGATATTTGGTGGACATATTTTTAAGTTGTCATTTGAGGTACTTAAGGGATAGTATATATGATTTTGATTGATTTTATTATGAATATTAATATGTTATGAAACACTTGAAATTTCTGTTTGTTTGATATGTAAACCCTAGTAATGCTCTGTAACTCTGTTCCGGTGACCGATACGGATTAAGGGTGTTACAATATTTAAACTTGGTATTTTTGCCTTGGATCGCCCTCCCAATGGTGAAACATTTGATGAAGAGTTAGCTTTGATACCAATTGTTAGGCCCAAAAATACCAAGAGGGGGCAGGTGAATTGGTATTTTAAGATCTTTGCTAACTTTTCTAAAAGATGTGGAAATGAAAGAAAAGCTTGGACACTTTGATTTATAGTAGTTCGACCCCAATTGCCCCACTTATGATCTTCCAATTCACTACTAGAATTGATACCATTCAAGGAGAATGTATAACCTTTACAATCCTTTTTTTTTTCACAAGGCTAAGATAGAATCTTTTCCCTTAGCTTTTATGTCTAAACTAGGGCCCTTTTTAGTTTTGTGATTCAACTAAAATCCTCCAAATTTACAATTGGTGATATGAAAGAGAATAAACCAAGAGGCCTTTCTAATGTGTGTGTTTACAAAAATTAAGCTCTCAAATAAATGAAATGAGTGATAAAAAATCTAATAATAAGCTCGTAGAGAATATTTACAAGAGAAAATGAAAGAATAAAGATTTAAATACTTTTTTCTTGATCTTGATGCTTGGATCTCTCTCTCTCTTGAGTCTTGAAGTATATTTATACCAAATGATAAGTTTATGGTCATTAGGGATGAAATCTAGCCATTGGAAGCATTAATTTTGGGCTTAAAAATTGTCTCTGCATGTCATGTCTTGAGACCTAGCAAGATATCTCGAGACAAGTTTAAATAGTCGTTGACAGCCCATGTCTCGAGACATATAGGCTTTTGTCCCGAGACAAACATGCTTTTGTCTAAAGACATGCAACCCCTGGAGAAAAAATTTGCTTCGATGTTTTCTTGTCTCGAGACTTGCATGCCAAAGTCCTTTAAAAACATTTTAAACACCTTAGAACACATTAGTATTAATTCAAAAACATTTAGATAAATTAAAACACAATTAAAACATATTTTGGAGTATTTTGCAAGTCTTTGAGAATGTTTTGAAAATGTTTGATAAAATTTTCAATCATATTTTCACCGAATGGTTTAGGACATATAATACATATAAAATTTGTCTTAAATGTATTATATCAAAATCTTGGGTCACCAAAGCTAACAATAATTATGGAAGTTATTAAATTAATTTATTCGAAAAATTACAAGTACATATAACACATGGACAATATCACTACACTAAGGGCACTAGATCACAATAGATGCTAGCCATGATGACATCCCAAACGTTGCGTACATTATTAACAAAGGGTTACTTAGCCTTTGCACACCCTTTCTTAAGGGCCAGTTGGTGATCAAACTTTAAAGATTTTATGTTAAACTCTCTCTTCCCATTTCAAATCCAAGATTAGTTTGCTTTAAAATCCATTAGAATCCATGAAAATAAAACAAACTCTCAAACTATTGAAGCCGTGATCTCTTTTTTTCGACTGTCTGATCATTGCCAATTTCCAATATGTATTTTCTCTTGTCGAGATCTCTCATTTCACCGTTCGAATTGTCGAAGAAATACCTAATGATCCTCCAATAGTTTTGGGTTTAAGTTATGGGTTTCTCTCATATTTTTCAAAGAGAACCCTTGAAGAGTTTCAAGTTTTTTCCAAAATTATTTAAACTACAAATCTTGAAACCATTCAAGCATAGGTCTTTGTTTTTAACTATTCAAGCGTAGGTTTTGGGTATCATCATTTTTTACTGTTTAGTGTATCATATATTTGATTATATTTGGGTATTATTATTGCTATCCAAGCAAAGATTTCAGCTATTTGTTATGCTTTAAAACTTTTGAACAAGTCTCTTTTCTAATTGTTGTTCTCTTGTGATCGTATCAGATTTGAAAGCAAACCATTTTTTTGGATTTGCAATAAGGACCATGGAAGGAATAGATAATTTTCAATGTTTGAGGTGAATTTGTGGGGCGTTTTACCCAAAAATGCCCTTTAAATAATATAATTACGGAAATGGGTCGTATATTGCGTTATCTACCGGATTAGGTCGTTTTCCACGAAAACGCGTCCACGTAAAAAACCCTATAAACCCCCCCAAATCATTTTTCACACAAATCTCTCAAATTTCTATAATTCTCTCAAAATTCCTTTCCCTTTAATTATTTTTCACACAATTCTCTCATAATTCTCAACATTCTTTCAATATTCCCTTCAAAAATCTATCAAATTTCATTGAAAATTTCTCAAAATTCTATCAAAATTCTCTGTTTAAAATTTTTTTGAATTTAATTTTTTTAAATTAAAAAAATCCGATCGTGTTAGCAATGGCCGGAGAATTAATCCGTCTCTATAATAAGCACATCTCCGTTGATCAAATGACAATGGTAAGTGATAATTTTAAATTTTCAATATTATTCGATATTATTTTAATTTATGCAAATTTAATTAATTTTGCAATACTATTTGATATTTTATTCATTTATGTAATTATAATTACAATTTCAATACTGCTTTTTTTTTTCATTTATGATGTTTGCATTAATTAATTTATGCAATTTTAATTAATTTTTGTTTTATAAATTTTTATAATAGCCTGTAGATCGGACGTTGCAATGCTACATCCGTAATATGTTTGGTCCTTCATCGCCGTTGATCGAGAATTACTTGCGGGAAGCGGGATTTTGACACATGGCCACGATAGGCCGGGGGTGCAAGTTGGACCCGAAACTAATCAGTGCATTGATAGAGAGGTGGAGACCCGAGACACACTTTTCATCTTCCATGAGGAGAGTGTACTATCACTTTGAAAAATGTGCATTTGCAATTGAGATTGTCGGTAGATAGGTACGCAGTCACCGGGTCCGCATCATCTACTGATTGGGGAGCCATATGCTACGAGCTTTTGGATGCTATACCGAATAAAATTAACGGAGGTCGGATCGAGATGGGATGGTTACGAGACACATTCCCGGAGCCAAATAATGATTTGACTGAACTCGAAAGAATAAGATATGCTCTGGCATATATTCTTGAGATGATTGGAGGTTATTTGGTGCCGGGTTGGAAACATTGTACAAGGAAATGTGCGGGGCGACACGACCAAACAAA
Source organism: Gossypium hirsutum (assembly GCF_007990345.1). NCBI lineage: Eukaryota > Viridiplantae > Streptophyta > Magnoliopsida > Malvales > Malvaceae > Gossypium > Gossypium hirsutum. The sequence continues at coordinate 7,396,868 of NC_053433.1, forward strand.
GCCAAAATAGAAGGTTGCCTATCACTACTGCAATCATGGGCACGGTCTCGCTTTCCATTTTTACGTCCTCAAGTCGACCACCCATATACATTTCCACTCATAACGAGGTAAGTTTTATATTAGATTTTACAATTATTACGTAGATTTAGAATATAATTTTATGCTTAAAATTTATTTAATTAGGTGGAACCATTCGGCGAGTTATGTCAGATTACCTACCTGTCTCGAAGATATACGGCTTTTATTAGACCAACGATCGGAAGCAGAAGTAAGTATTAAATAAAATATATATACATAATAAAATAGTCGTTTCGTATTTAGTATTTAGTATTTAGTATTTAGTATTATGTATTATGTATATAAGTAATATTATTATCATGTTCATATAGTTTCAGTTGACACCATACGAGGATTCGGCAATTCGGGTAGTAATTTCGGACGAGTTCTTTCAAAATCCAAACGTTTGGCATGTGAAGGTCCCATTGGTGAACTATGCTACCGTGGAGATACACAAGTCAGATAGAGTATTGCAGCAATTTAGATTCCGACAACCGATTCCCGTGGTACCCGAGGTGTTTGATGATGAGTACAAAGTCGACTTACGGTAACTATATACGGATTGCCCTAGATTCTGGTCACACTGTATAGAAATGTGGGAAAATCGGTATGATTATATACCTATTCAAGAAATTCGGGAACCGATCATCGTTCCAGAGTTAGCGTGCGTAGTGGAATACATGCCATGGTTTAGGATCCATGGCAAGCCATATTTATTGTCGGAAGAGGAGAGGCGACAATAAATTCGTGCCCAAAGGGAACGACGGCGCCTTTTAAATCCAGGAAGAAAGGATGACGACACAAGCCCATCGACAGCACCCACACAATCATCAGGCCCAACAGTTCAACGGACGACACCCACATCACAGTCTTTTTAGATTATGCCAGGTGCGTATCCTAGCCCTTATATGTATCCTAACCCTTATATGTTTCCTTTTCCTAGTCCTATGGCAAGTTGGAATCCATGGCCCGAATCATCTCCGTTTCCGATTACTCCGTGTCCACCTTCGATTTATAGGCCGTCGTCGTATGAGGGATTGCACGAGGCACCATCGGGGAGCTCTTCTTTCTACCAATCTCCATTACCTTACAAGATTCAAACACCTCCGCCATGGGTGACACAAACACCGCCGCAATCATTATTCTATCAAGGTGGGTCACCCTCCCAATAGCCACAACCAGATCCCCTACCGGAGGAATCACAACCCTTACCGAAAACTGATCGAATAAGGAATCCAGTACGGACCCGTCGACGACCCCCATGTGGCACTAATTTCGACCGCCACGGATATTTATTTTTTTAATATATTTGTACAAACTTTTTTATATTGTTTCATTTAATAAAAATAAAAGTTCTTTTGAATAAGACAATTGTAATACAACATAGTTTCATTTAAAAAAATATAAATAATACAACATAGTTTTTTACGATAATTATCAACTATTTCAATTTGTACATGATTTACTTGTATGGCCTGGGTTCCTACACCATCCGCACAACTTCTGATTATTGGTTATTTCTCAGATATCCATATTGGTACGTATTCTAGTAGAGCAAGGTCGACCCTTTGGTTTGCGATGCAATTCTCTATCCGGTAACAGCTTAATACGAGCAAGCGATACATGCGGCCAGTTACATTCATCTGAGACAGGTGGGAATACGTGTCTCTACACGTTGTACATGGTTTCTAGTTTGTACACTTCGTCGACGTAGCTCATGGGATCTAGACGGAGATTCTGACAATCTGCAATTACATGAGCGCATGGATAACGAAGTGTGTCAAACCTCCCACAGTCACAAGTCCTATTTCTCAAGTGTACACGATATTGCCCGCCAATAATACCTTCGTACGGTTTTTCAAACTCCTTCACACGAAACCATAGGTTGTCTCGATCGTGACAGACTGTGTGCATGGTGTTCTCCCGCGCCTTTGCCTTGTTAATTTCTTGCAATACCTTTGTGCACCATACACGGCATCATTGCATTTGGCCTTTATAACTCGCTACTCGCTTCGTAAATAGTGTCGCTAAATGAAAATATGTCTCTCGAAAAACTGAAGTTATCAGCAAATGACGTATTCCTTTTAGAACAGAATTTATGCATTTAGCCAGGTTTGAGGTCATATGACCATATCGTAGGCCGCCGTCGTATGCTTGTGTCCACTGTTCGAAAGGTATATTACAGAGGTAGTCTACGCCTTCTTCATTAACGAAACGCAAAACCACCAACATCTCATGAAAACGGTTCTTAGTTATCTCATACCCTACCAATATAAGTTGATAGCAAAAATTACATGCCACTTTTCCATTTAAAATAAATTCAATATTACAAACGAAATTACATTAACAGATATTAAATACCCATGTTGGTCACTTGTCGTTTTTCACTTATAAATCAAAATTGCCCGTAGTAGTTGGACGCAACGTGCCTTAGGCAATATCGATGGTGTGTGCGATGCCATAGGCTTTCCTGTAGCTCAATTGCGGCTAGTATTCCGGTGCCTAGATCTGATATGACGCAGATATTAGGTTGGGGGCAGACATTCCTCCTTAACCTATAAAAAAAGAACTCACAGTAATCAGCTGACTACCCCGGTGTTATTGCAAACGCAAGTGGAAGGATTCTCCCACTGCCATCTTGTGTCACAGCTAGTAATAGCCGATGGGTATATCTACCGTACATAAAGGTACCGTCAATTTGTACTAGCTTGCAATATAAAAATGCGTCTTGGCATTGCTTAAAGGTCCAGAACAGACGCTTAAATACTTGGCATCTACGGAGCAATCGGTCGTTGTAGTGTACAGGTTCCATTTCAAGGTCTGTTACGTAACCTGGGACAAATCTCTCCAGCACTTGACACCACTGCCACACTTCATTATATGAAGCGTCCCACCCACCATTAATTTTTTCCAACGCCTTCTGCTTAGCTATCCAAGCCTTACGGTAAGAGGGCGTGTACCTCAACTGGCTACGAATATTGAATATTAAGACCGACACTGAAGTTCTGGGATCGGCCTTTACCATCGGTAGTATTAAGGTAGCTAGCATATCTGAATTCATCTTGGGATGATCTTCGGAAACACCTGTCAACGAAGTACGTTAAAAAATGCAACAGTACGTAATAACAGTACTATTAAAAAAATCTAAACGGTTAGTGATATTGTACCGGCAGTATTTGTATGTAGACCTTTATACTTTTTTATCTCTCACAAGCCTGTCTTTTTCCTCAACGAGGCAATGATTTTTCATGAACATGTACCATCTTGCACTGCACACTCAGCCTCTAACTTATTGGATTTGGATTTAACCACGTTGTAGTTAACCCCGTTCATGATGCTATGTTGTTTTAATGCACCAAGAAAACCATCTTTATTGGAAAACTCCTTACCAACTTCTAATTCACCTGAATCTAATGAGGAACTTGTACGGTCACGCCTTCTATGTGGTAGATCTGGAAACTCCAACGCATCATCTTGAGACAGATCAACATTATGCATGTGGGCTAGAGGCGAGTACGCCCTGAATCGTAGATCTTCTTCTTCATCATCTGAACCCCCTTCAACATCTTCAGGTATGGTTGAAACAGGCTCTGATTCAGAAAATAATACAGCTTTTGCACCATCGGGGCCGGCCTCTCGAGGTGGATCCACATCGGACTCATTATCTGATCCATCATCATGTGCAACGTAAAGGGTCCCCTCACCGGTGGACATCGTAGGGAGTACATCATCCCTCCTTATGAACGTTTCACAACGCCTCCAATCAGATGTGGATTACCAACCACTAGAAGTTGATGTCATTCCCCAGTACGTATTTCCAGCATCAAACATCAACCCACTGAGGTGCATGTCCCATCCACTAACGGAGTGTCGTGCAGGGGTTGGGTATTCTATACTGCTACTAAACATGGGCACTTTCGTGTTTTGCCACCCACTAACGGAGTGTCAGGCAGGGGTCGTGTATTCCTCTCGACCAACAGTAAATGTTGAAGCTGCAGATGCATCATTTGGCGATGAAAATTGTACATATAACTCAAGATAGGGTGATCCACTAGCGAGATGAGTCTGCACCATTGCCTCCAAGCTACGAGCGCCTTTGATGCCGAATAAGTCATATGTCACAGGATTAACTGAAGCACAAAATCGATACTTAATAGACAAAACTTTCATTGGCGTCGTTCCGAAGATTTTGCACCTAATTCTTTTATGAAGTTCTGTCAAATCTATGTTCTGGTTAAAAACCAGTCTCTCTGTGTTCTCCGATAAAAAAACGACACCGTTCTTGGTGTTACCTCACCATCATAGTAAATAACAGCACTAATACGTTCACTCATCTTCAATTTCTTTTCTTCTTAACCTCTCTAATTTTTTTGTTGTAAGCTATGCAACCTGAGAATAAAATTTGGCTTATTTATAGCCTCATTTTTGTACGAACTACTGTAGCAAAAGAGCGTCCATGTGGAAGCTTTTTCCAGAAATTTTGCTGACAGTGCATCCTGCTTGAAGCGTTTTCGGCACTATTTGTTCAAAAACGTCTACTCAGAATTATTTTTCTACGAACTACTGTAGCAAAAGAGCGTCCACATGGGAGCTTTTTCCAGAAATTTTGCTGACAGTGCATCCTGCTTGAAGTGTTTTCGGCATTATTTGTTCAGAAACGTCTACTCAGAATTATTTTTCTATGAACTACTGTAGCAAAAGAGCATCCACGTGGGAGTTTTTTTCAGAAATTTTGTTGACAGTGCATCCTGCTTGAAGCATTTTCCGACACTATTTTTCCAAAAACATCTGCTCAGAATTATTCTTGCAGAAACCCTAAACCTTAAAACCTATGACAAAAAAATTTTATATTGCTTATATGTTTTTTCTAATACCCTAAACACAAATTTATTTTAAAACACTAAACTCTAATACCTAATTTAATGAATTAACCCTAATACACTCTAATTTAGTATTTAGTATTTAAAATTTATAGTTAATTTAATGAATTAACCCTAAAATCCTAAATCCTAATTCAATTATTTTTTTCTCGAAGCCCTAAACTTAGTATAGCGCTAGTATGTATATATGCTGCAATCATATTATCTTTGAGAATTTTTTTTCTTGTATGTATCAATTAACCTTAAATTTAATCAATTAACCCTAAACCCTAAATCAATTTATAATTTAATCAATTAACCCTAATACCCTAAACACTAATTTAATATTTAGTATTTAAAATTAATAGTTAATTTATACCCCAATTAAATTAATTTTTTGCCTAAAACCCTTACACCCTAAAACTTAAAAAAACCTAAACCTTTACAAAACCCTAACCCTAACCTTAAACTATAAAAACCCTAACCCTAAATCAATTGAATAATAAAACTCTAACCCTAAAAAAAGGGACAAAACGCTTTCCTGGAGGAGCGCTTTGTCCATGTCAGCAAAGTGTGCCCTCAAGGATGCGCTTTTTGCTGATGTGGACAAAGCGCTCCCCCAGGGTAGCGTTTTGCTGACACGTACTCCGAGATCGCGCTTACATGGAAGCGTTTTCATGGAAAACGGCCTAATCCGGTAAATAACGCAATAAACGGCGCATTTTCGTAATTATATTATTTAAAAGGCATTTTTGGGTAAAACGCCCAAAGTTGTGACTTTGTTCTTTTGTCATGTTTTTATGGTTTTTTTTTGTTTAGTATTGCTTAAAAAAAGTATTTTTGACTTAAAAAGTATTTTTAGAAGAAAAGTTATATTAAATAAGTTATTTTTGTCTGAAATTTTTGGTTTTTAAAAATCACTTTTGAAACTCTACGAAAAGCACTTTTTGTGCTTAATTACTTTTTTACCCCTCCAACAAAATGGTATTTGTCCTTTTTTTTCTTGATGCTTAATTACAAATGTGTTAAAATTATTAATTAAAAATAAAAAATATTTTTTTAAATAATACAAATGTGTTAATATCTAATTACAAATATTTAATGATTATATTTAATTATTTAAAATATATTTTATACATTCTAATTAAATTTTATAAATAATTAATATTTTTTGATTAAAAATATTTAAAATTTATATTTCATATATTAAAATATTAACAAGTAGTTAAAATAAATTATTTTTATATTCTTAATATAATATAATAATATTAACTAATTTGAACATTATTTAAATATATATTTGTTACTTGATAATACCATATTAAACACTCAAATCTTAAAATAAACTTTTCAAAAATATTTCTCAAAATCATTTTTTAAAAGCACTTTTTTAGAGGAATGGTTCCGTTTCAACGATATAATGTGTAATATGTACTTGTTTGAAGCTTTTCATTATTGATTAAGAATATTTAAAAAAAAAGTTGACTACAATCTCATTATTTTGCTTTATCAATTGAGTTAAAATTCCATGTATGAATTGAGGAAAAGAGGAAATTTCTTCGGTTGCCTAGAGGAATGTCAAAAAAAAAAACGGTTGTTTTGATATGAAATACTAGATTACTAATTTTGACAGGAATGTGATCAATTTTTTGTTACAATTTTTATTTTCATTTTTTTATTTTCTTTTAAAAATTACCCATCTTTTTTAATATATATTTTAAAAAATTTATATCTTATAAATTTTATGTTTTAAATTTTTTATAATTTATTTATATGTTTTATTTTTTTTGAATTTTTAATTTTTATATAATTTTTTACTTTTTTAAAAAATTAATTAATTGTTGATACGTGGACTGCCACGTTAACATCTAGCCATCCATGTTAAAAAAAGTAACAGTATGTTAGAATTAAGTGACCCAAATTCTTATTTAAATAAAATACGATGGAAAATAAAATAAAAGTAAAATCCATATAGAACTAGACTTCTTTTATTTTATTTTAGAATAAGGTTTTTAAACCTTATTAAACTTCATCTATTTTATATTGATTAGGATAAGGTGTTTCAATCCTACTAGAATATGGCTTTACAAGCCTATAAATAGACAGTCTATTCCTCTTGTATTGGATTCAAATTTTTCGACATAGTGAATTTTCTTCTCCTCTGCCCGTGGTTTTTTCCCGAAAGGGTTTCCACGTAAAATTTGTGTGTTCTTTATTTTATTTTATTTTTCTTACAAATTGGTATCAGAGCTTTCGGGTTATTCATCTCGATCACGGTAATGGCGTCTTTGAAGTATGAAATTCTGCTGTTGGATCGCAACACCAGATTTACGTTGTGGCAAATTAAGATGCAAGCAGTTCTTGCACAAATGGATCTGGAGGATGCCCTGCTAGGGATAGATAAGATGCCTTCGACATTAACAAATGAAGAGAAGAAGCGTAAGGATCGAAAGGCGTTAACACAATTACATCTGCATTTGTCCAACGAAATTTTGCAGGATGTGATGAAAGAGAAGACTGCCGCTGCATTATGGAAGAGGCTAGAACAAATATGTATGTCGAAAACTCTAACAAGCAAGTTGCATATGAAGCAGCGTCTTTATGCTCATCGTTTGGAGGAATGTGTGTCTGTACACGAACACTTAACAGTGTTTAAAGAAATTCTTTCAAACTTGGAGGTCATGGAGGTTCAGTATGATAAGGAAGATCTAGGGTTGATTCTACTTTGTTCGTTGCCCCCGTCTTATTCAACCTTTAGAGACACGATTTTATATAGCCGTGAGTCTCTCACAGTTAATGAGGTTTATAATTCTTTAACCTCGTATGATAAGATGAAGCATCTTGTAGTTAAACCCGACTCTCAAGGAGAGGGTCTCATTGTTCGTGGGAGACAAGATCGGAATGCTGATGATGATCGTGGTAGGATACAGAAACGGAATCCTCGTGGTAAATCTAAAGGTAGATCGAAGTCTTCAAACAGAGGTAAAACTTGTAACTTCTGCAAGAAGAAAGGGCACATTAAATCTGAGTGCTATAAGCTACAAAATAAGATTAAAAGGGAGGCTGTGAATCAAAAGGGAAAACAACCAAAAAATTTCGGTAAAGCTGATGTTGTAGAAGATTACAGTGATGGTGAACTTCTAGTTGCTTCTATCAATGATTCTAAAGTAAGCAAGGAATGAATACTTGATTCAGGCTGCACCTTCCACATGAGTCCCAATCGGGATTGGTTTACAACTTACAAAATAGTATCTGAAGGTGTTGTTTTGATGGGAAATAATGCTTCGTGTAAAATCGCATGTGTTGGAACAGTTAAAGTTAAGATGTTTGATAGAGTTGTCAGAACATTTAATGAGGTACGACATGTTCCAGAATTGAAGAGAAATTTAATTTCGTTGAGTACTCTTGATTCAAAAGGGTACATATATACAGCTGAAAGTGGGATTTTAAAGATTTTCAAAGGTTCCCCTGTTGTGATGAAAGGGCAAAGAAAAACTCCTAAGTTATATGTTTTGTAGGGTTCTACTGTTACTGGTAATGCAGCTGTCGCTTCCTCTTCCTTGTCAAATGATGATATTACTAAACTTTGGCATATACGCCAAAGGCATATGAGTGAGAATGGCATGGTAGAATTGAGTAAAAGAGGACTTCTTGATGAGCAAGAAATTGCAAACTAAATTTCTGTGAGCACTGTGTTTTTGGGAAGCAAAAGAGAGTTCGATTCACTAGAGGAATCCATAACACGAAGGGAATATTGGAGTATATTCATTCTGATCTGTGGGGGCCATCTAGAGTGCCTTCGAGAGGTGGAGCTAATTATATGCTAACCTTTATTGATGATTTTTCCAGAAAAGTTTGGGCGTTCTTCCTGAAGTAGAAAAGCGATGTGTTTTCCGCATTTAAGTCTTGAAAAATTATGATTGAAAAACAGACGGGAAAATAGATAAAATACCTTCGCACAGACAATGGCTTAGAGTTCTGTTCTGATAAGTTTAATAGATTGTGCAAGTCAGAAGGGATCATGAGACACTTGGCAGTTCGTCATACTCCACAGCAAAACAGCATTGCAGAACGAATGAACAGAACGATCATGGAGAAGGTTCGATGTATGTTGTCAAATGCCAACTTATCGAAGTCATTTTGGGCAGAAGCAGCCTCTACTGCATGTTTTTTAATCAACCGATCTCCATCCGTTGCCATTGAGAAAAAGACTCCACAAGAGGCATGGTCTGGTAATCCTGTTAATTATTCTGATTTAAAGATTTTTGGGTGTCCTGCGTATGCTCATATTGATAATGGAAAATTGGAACCGAGATCCATTAAATGCATTTTTCTTAGTTATAAAGCTGGTGGAAAAGGGTATAAGTTATGGTGTCCTGAAAATAGAAAAGTTGTGATTAGCAGAAATGTTGTTTTTGATGAAACTGCTATGCTACCTAACTTATCTCTTAAAGACTCTTTCAATAAAGAAAATCAAAAGCAGGTGGAGCATCAGATTAATACAGAGTCAACTCCTCAAGCCAGAATAAAAATTGAGAATAGAGTTGCTTCTTCACCATAATACTCTATCGCTAAAAATAGAACTAGAAGAGAAATTAAACCTCCAAAGAAGTATGCCGAGGCTGATCTAGTTGCTTATGCTTTAAATGTGGCTGAAGATATAGATGCGAATCAAGAGCCATCTAATTATTCTGAGGCGGTTAGTTGTGAAGACTCAGAAAAGTGGATGTTTGCTATGCAAGAAGAGATGGAATCACTCCACAAAAACAGAACATGGGACCTTGTGAAACTTCCTAAAGGTAAAAAGGCTGTTCGTTGTAAATGAGTGCTTAAAAAGAAAGAAGGGACTCTAGGAGTTGAAGAACCCAGATATAAAGCAAAGCTTGTTGCAAAGGGTTACAGTCAAATTCCAAGAGTGGACTTCACAGATGTGTTCTCTCCAGTTGTTAAGCATAGTTCGATTTGAGCTTTGCTTGGTATTGTGGCCATGCATGATTTGGAGCTTGAGCAGTTAGATGTAAAAACTGTATTTCTGCATGGAGAACTTGAGGAGGATATTTACATGCAACAACCAGAGGGTTTTATAGTCTCAGAAAAAGAGGACTATGTTTGCTTGCTGAAAAAGTCCCTTTACGGTTTGAAACAGTCACCAAGACAGTGGTACAAAAGGTTTGATTCCTTTATGACTTTTCATGATTTCAAAAGAAGTAGTTTTGACAGTTGTGTTTACTTTAAGAAAAACAGTTATGGTTCTTTTTTGTATCTACTTCTTTATGTTGATGACATGTTGATAGCAGCAAAAGATAAAAGAGAGATAAGAAATGTCAAAACCCAACTAAGTAAAGAATTTGAGATGAAAGATTTAGGACCAGCAAAGAAGATACTTGGAATGGAGATTCTCAGAAATAGAAAAACAAGTAAATTGTACCTAAGTCAGAAGGGGTACATTGAGAAAGTTCTTTGCAGGTTTAATATGCAGAGTGTTAAGCCTGTTAGTACTCCTTTAGCAGCCCATTTCAGACTTTCATCAGTTTTGTCTCCACAATCAGATGATGAGATTGAGTACATGTCACATGTTCCATACTCTAGTGCAGTGGGATCTCTCATGTACGTCCAGATTTATCATATGCAGTCAGTCCAGTTAGCAGATACATGGCGAATCCCAGTAAAGAACACTGGAAAGTAGTTCAGTGGATTCTAAGATACTTACGAGGTACTACTGATGTTTGCTTATAGTTTGGAAGAACTAAAGATGAAGTCATAGAGTATGTTGGTGCTGATTTTGCTGGAGACCTTGATAAAAGAATATCTCTTACAGGTTATGTCTTTACAATCGGAGGTTGTGCAATCAGTTGGAAAGCCACTTTGCAGTCTACAGTTACTTTGTCTACCACTGAAGCTGAGTACATGGCGATTATTGAGGCTTGTAAAGAAGCTATTTGGTTGAAGGGACTCTTTAGTGAACTCAATGAATACCTTCAAATCAGCACAGTATTTTGTGACAGTTAGAGTGCCATCTTTCTTACAAAAGATCAAATGTTTCATGAGAGAACAAAACACATTGATGTTCGGTATCATTTTGTTCGTGATATTATTCTCGTGGTGATATTGTTGTGAGCAAAATTAGTACTCATGAAAATCCTGCAGATATGATGACTAAGTCACTTCCTATAACCAAGTTTGAGCATTGCTTAGACTTGGTTGGTGTTCATTGTTGAAGTTAAACCCTTAAGGCGTTTTATGGAAGAGGTGGAGAACTTGTTTATTGAAAGTTCGCAATGAAGAACTTGTTCATTGAGAAATTGTGTCAAGGTGGAGATTGTTAGAATTAAGTGACCCAAATTCTTATTTAAATAAAATACGATGGAAAATAAAATAAAAGTAAAATCCATATAGAACTAGACTTCTTTTATTTTATTTTAGAATAAGGTTTTTAAACCTTATTAAACTTCATCTATTTTATATTGATTAGGATAAAGTGTTTCAATCCTACTAGAATATGGCTTTACAAGCCTATAAATAGACATAGTCTATTCCTCTTGTATTGGATTCAAATTTTTCGACATAGTGAATTTTCTTCTCCTCTGCCCGTGGTTTTTTCCCGAAGGGGGTTCCACGTAAAATTTGTTGTTTGACAAGTTTCCTAAAAATATTTCCTAAAAATTGTTTTCAATTAAACAAACATTCATTTGAGATTTTCTTATATTTTCATTGTTTAATTGAGTTTACTTTTATCTATAAATTTATATTTTACATTATTTTTTTTTACAACAAACAAGACATAAATATATTTGTTATAAAATATTATAATGCAATTTCCTTTTAACAATTGAAATTTATTTTATAATATGAAAATATTTTTTTAATAAATAATGTCATGTTTAAACTTAATACTAAGTAGTGCTTAATTAAAGCTTAATTTAAATTACATATGTTACATATATGATAGTATATATTGACACATTAGAGTTGTAAAAGATAAATGAAACTAAGTATTATTTAAACAACTACTCATATTTATACAAGTAAAACATTCATATTTTTATATTAGGTTAAAATATGTCATAAGTCCTTGTACTTTTTGTAAATTTGAAATTTAGTTCATGTACTTTTATTTTTGGGTTAGTTCTACTTTTTAGATATCAAAATTCAGGTTTAACTATTAGCATTATTAGAAATATTTTGTTAAATTCATATTTATTATAACTTCATTTTTTAGTTACATGAATACCGTGTATTTTTTATTTAAAAATGTGGCATCAATAAATTTGACAAAAAAATTTAATAATATTAACAATTGGACTTGATTTTCAAATTTGAAAAGTAGAAGGGCTAAAATCTTGAAAGCAAAAGTACAGGGACTAAATTCCAAATTTGTGAAGAGTACATAAACTTATGGCATATTTTAACCTTTATACTACAATACATTCATTATTAATATATCTATAATTGTAATAAAATATTTATTATTAAAATATTTATATTGAATATTTTTCAATAATATATGAAGAATATTACTTAAAATTATTATTTTAAAATTTTATTATTAAAATAAAATTAAAATATTAAATATTTTATTAAAATAATAAATTATGTTAATTTATTATATGACTAGATATAGATAATTAAACATGTATGTTTAATAAAATTGAAAATTATAATTTGTGGGAGAATGCCTCTTCTTTTGACCAAAATTTATTTTATAATTAACACTTAGAGTTGTTGTAGTCATATATGCTACGAATTTTAGCTTATAAATAGGCCTTAGTTACTTTAGGTTTTAACACAATAAAAATATTTAGATTGAGAGAATTTTGTTATTTGTTTCGAAGGGTTTTTCTTATGGGGCCTTTGGATTTTTTTTAAATTTTGTCCATCTTTTGTACTCTCCTTTATTATAGTGAAATTTTCTCTTACCCGTGGTTTTTTATCTTTTTTGAGGAGTTTTTTCACATAAAATTTGCGTGTTCAATTTTTTTGATTCTTATTTTCTTCACTTTGTTTGTTGTTTAATTGAGTTTATCCCCTACAAATTGGTATTAGAGTTAGTTCGAATTCTACAGTCAACCCGTTCAAAGATGGCAACGTCAAGGTTCGATATTGAAAAGTTTGACAGAATTGCAAACTTTAGTTTGTGGCAAGTTCGGATGACAGCAATACTGGTTCAGAACGGTCTGAAAAAGCTCGTTACATGGAAGAAGCCCGTAGATATGGATCAGTTAAAATGTGAAGAGCTCGATGAAAACTTTCTATCCACTATTCAATTATGCCTCACAAATAATGTGTTACAGGAGGTTTTGAAAGAGAAAACAGCGTCTGCATTATGAAAGAAACTAGAAGCCTTATATATGACGAAATCTCTGGCCAACAGGTTAGTATTAAAACAACGTCTCTACACATTTAGAATGGCCGAAGGTGAGTCAATCAGAACTCATATTAGCAAGTTTGTTACCTTTCTTAATGACTTAAAGAATCTCAAAGTAGAGATTAGTGATGAGGATTAAGCTATGTTGTTGTTGTTATATTCTTTGCCCTCTTCTTATAAAACTTTCAGGGAAACTATGATTTATGGAAGAGATCATCTCTCGTTCGAGGATGTGAAGGGAAATTTTATGAGTAATGATAAACTCAACAACGAGTTAGGCCCAAACAAAAAATCAGACAGGCAAGTCTCAGTTCTAGTTGCAAGATGTAAACAACAAACCAGAAAGATAGATCAAAACAGGTCTAAAGCAAGGTCAAAATCCGAAAATCATTACAAAATATTATGGCTATTTTAAAAGGTGGGTTATGTTAGGCAGAATGTTGGAAACTTCAAAATAAAAAAAATGATGCCGAAAAAAACGAGAAAGATAAACAAAAAGTCGAAGTTACTGGTGCTAGTGTAGTCGATGACAGATGTGATGATTTCTTGTTAGTGTCAACAAGCGAAAGCTCTCATCTTACTTTCGAATGGATCTTAGGTTCAAGGTGCTCTTATCACATGTGTCCCAAAAGAGATTGGTTTTTCACGTACAGTTCAGTTGAAGGTAGAGTTGTGCTGATGGGGAATAACTCTCCATGTAAAATATCCAGAATCGAAACAGTACAAATTAGGATGCACGACGAAATTATTCGGACACTTTCATATCTCAAGTATGTTCTTGATTTAAAGAAAAATCTTATCTCATTGGGAATTTTGGATTCTAACGATTGCATGATAGTCATTAAGTCAAATGACTTAAAAGTTTTTCATGGGGCTCTTGTTGTGATGAGAGGACAGAAAAATGCCACCCTATATGTTTTGCGAGGGTTAACGGTTACTGGTGCGACTGCAATTATCAAAGAAAAGTCAAAATTGTCACTATATCACGATAATAATTGAGCTGACATCGTAACAACATGACATGACTCTTTCTCTACTAATTCCAGCTCAACCAAACTTTGGCACATGCGACTAGGTCATATGAGTGAGAAAGGTGTGATAGTCTTATACAATAGAGGTTTTCTCAATGACACTAGAGTTGGTAAGTTAGGTTTCTGCGAGCATTGCATTTTCGAGAAACAAACCCGAGTTAGTTTCAATTCAGCAATGCACAAAACAAAAGGGACTCTAGATTACATTCATTCTAATTTATGGGGTTTATCTTTTGACATATCAAAAAGAGATAATAAATATTTCCTAACTTTTATTGATGACTACTCCAGAAAAGTTTGAGTTTATTTCTTGAAACAAAAAAACGAAGTCTCTGAAATCTTCAAATAATGGAAAACACTGTTAGAAAAACAAATCAAAAAATCTGTGAAGCGATTGAGGACAAATAATGGTCTTGAGTTCTTTTCATTATGGTTTAATGATTTCTACAAACGAGAAGGAATTGAAAAATATTTTATTGAACCGTAGTTGGAACTTCGCAGTAGAATGGAGTTGCAAAAAAAAATTGAACAGAACCTTGCTGGAAAAGGCTCGATGCATGCATTCCAATGCAGGCTTAGGAAAGGAATTTTGGGCTGAAGTTGTAAACCTAACAAGTTATAACATTAAGGTGTTTTTGGTCCTTGTTGTATCAAATAATCATGAGTTATAACATCATTAGATGTAAAGACTACTTTTCTTCACGGTGACCTTGAAGAAGATATCTACATACAACAACTAGAAAGCTTCAAATTTGAAGGTAAAGAAGATTATCTTGTCTCTTACAAAAGTCTTTGTACGGTTTGAAGCAATCTCCTTGGCAGTGATATAAAAAGTTTGACTCTTTTATGTTGAGTATTGGTTTTTCTCGAAGTAAGTATGACAATTGTGTTTATCTATAATGTCTTGATGATGGTTTTTCTATATATTTGCTGCTTTATGTTGATGATATGTTAATTGCGGCTAACAATCCATTTGAAATTGATCGTATTAAAATAATATGCTTAATTTTAAATTCGAGATGAAGGATTTAGGTGCAGTAAAGAAATTTTTTGGGGATGGAAATTTTGAAAGATAGATATTCCGGGGAATTGTTTTTATCGCAACAAAGGTATATCAAGAAGATCCTTGAATGATTTAAGATGCAAGATGAAAATCGGTAAATACTCATTTAGCTGCATACTTTAAACTCTCAATTTCAAATTCCCCACAGAATGAATAAAATGAAAGATACATGTCAAAAGTACCTTATTCAAGCGCGGTAGGAAGTTTGGTGTATGCAATGGTATCCACTCGTCCCGATATTTCACTTGATGTTAGTGTTGTTAGCCGATACATGGCCAATACTGGTAAGTTACACTAGCATGCAGTTAATTGGATTTTTAGACATTTACGGGGTGCTTCTAACATGTGCTTAGAGTTTGGAAAAACTCAAAAGGGTTTAGTTGAATATGTTGGTTCTGATTATGCAGGAGACTTAGATCGAATAATGTCTCTCACAGGTTACCTATTTGCTTTTAGGAATTATGCCATTAGTTGGAAAGTGACACTTCAAACTACAATGGCTTTGTCAACTACTGAAGCAGAATACATGACAATTACAGAAATAGTAAAAGAATCAATTTAGTTAAGGGGCCTATTCAATGAATTGATAAGTGAAAAAGAGGCAACTATTGTATATTCTGATAGTCAAAGTGTCATTCATCTCACCAAAGATCAAACGCATCACAAGAGAATGATGTACATAGACATTCGAGATCATTTTATTCGCGAGGTGATCATTCAAGGGGAAATTTAGATTCTTAAAATTGGCATAGAACACAATCCGACCGACATGTTGACAAAGAGCCTTTCAGTTTCAAAGTTCGAGCATTGTTTGGACTTGGCAAGTATATGAAGAAGGATCAATTACGCCTGTAACAAGGCTCGGCAAGGGAGTTGGTCCAAATACGAGTCAAGGTGGAGATTTGTGAGAGAATGCCTTTTATTTTGACCAAAATTTATTTTGGCTTTTCTTCTCCTAGTTAAACTTTGTTTTTAGTTTCCCACTTAAACTCTAATTAACCTAGAGTTGTTGTAGTCATATATGCTACGAATTTCAACTTATAAAGGCTTTAGTTACTATAAGTTTTAACACAACAAAAATATTTAGATTGAGAGAATTTTATTTTTTGTTTCAAATGGGTTTTCTTGTGGAAATTTGTATTTTCTTTTAATTCTCTATATCTTTTGTACTCTTATTTATTATAATTAAATCTCCTTTTGCCCGTGATTTTTTATCCTTTTTTGAAGAGTTTTTCCACGTAAAATTTGTGTGTTTAATTTTTTCAATTCTTATGTTCTTCACTTTGTTTGTTATTTAATCGAATTTATCCCTACATAATATATTAGATTAATATTTTATTAACTTTAAATATTTTTATATAAAAATAAAAACACTTATAAAGAGTTATTTTTTGAAAAATAATTTAAGCTTTTTAGAAAGATAAGTTATTTTCTATTAACTTTTAACTTAATTTTTTATTGATTAAACTGTTTTTTATGAAACAAATATTAAAAGAAGTAAAAGAAAATTTCAAAAGTCATTTTCGGTTAAACAGAGAGCCTAACATGACAAAATCTTAAAGTTGAAGGGAAAAAAATAAAATAAAATGACGTATTTATTTATATAGTTCAAGGACTAACATTATGCGAAATTAAAAGATTACTTTTAACTAGAGGTGATCATGGGCCGGACCGGATCGGGTTCAGGCCGGGCCCAGATAAAATTTTAGGCCTGTCTACTAGGCCCGACCCGAAATATGGGCCTAAAAATTTGTCCAAGCCCGTCCCAAAATAAAATTACTAAGCCTGAGCCTGGCTCGGCCCAACCCATATTAATTTTTTTTGCTTATTTCATTAAATAAAAAATTTTAAAAATATAATAAATCAAATATATTTAAAAACATAAAAACAAATATTAAAACAAATAAAAATGATACTAAAACAATTCTTAAAACAATACACAAATTAACAATATAATAAAAAAATGATTATATTAAAAATTTAAAATGATTAAAAATAAAATAAAAATATATTAATATATAATTCGGGCCGGGCCGGGCTAGGCTCGAGCTAAAAAACTCTTACCTGATGCTCGGCCCATTTTCTAAACATGCCTCTTTTTTTTGCCGAAGTCTATTTTTTAAACCTATATTTTTACTCAAATCCTCTCATTTTTTGGGCGGACGTTCGGGCTTGGCCGGGCCGCCCAACCTATTATCGGCTCTATTTTAACTCTGTGTACAATCGATAGTATGACAATCTCTTTACCCAAAAACCCCTACGCACAGAAAACACTAATTAATTGGATGCTTCTTAATCTTCCTCAAATATAAATGCAATAAACACCGTTTGATTTCACCAACAAATGTTAATCAACGGTCTCAAAAACATTCATATGTTGCTAACGTGCACAATAAAAGTACCTCTAAAACAATTCACTTGCCGATTTTTAGTATGACCTTTTTTTTTTCTTTTCTCCCTTCTCCTACATTTCAACCAAAAAAGCCAAAGGGCAAGAAAAGGTACGTTTTAGTTTTAAGTTTAATTTTGATGATTCATAGTCCAAACAGAAGCCCTTTGCATTCTTCGTTTTCTTCATTAAAAAAAATAACTTTCTTCTCCTATATTTCTTTCTCCCATCCTTCTACACCCCTGTGTGAATACTGCAGAAAAAAAAGAAGAAGAAAACCCACTGAAATCTTTGATGGTTAAAAAGTGAAGTTACAGCACTTACCAGTATTTTCAAGTATAGAAAGAAGAACCCAGAAAATTATGGATATTTAATTAAATAGCGGAAAGGGAAACATACAGAGTAATTTTGAACAAGAAAGAAAACAACAAAGTTCCTCAGATCTTTTTTTTCAGTTTTGTTTAAACTGGTTTTTTTGTCTTAAGCATCTATAGATCCTTTTCCTGCATAAACTTGTTCTATTCTAGGTTTTTATCTCTCTTTTACGCCTTTCCCTTTTTCTGGGTTTATGGGTTTTTAGTTGTTTCTTTGATGGTTCTAGTTGCATGTAGGATTAAGCTTCTTTTTTTATGGTTTTTTTACCAGGTCTAAAAGGGTGTATGCATTTGTTGAAGCATAAAGCCTTAAACTTTTTTTTGGTAATTTTAGAGTATTGGGTCTGCCTCAAAACGGAGTTTAAGGATTGACTTTTAAAGATCAGATTTTTTTTAGAACACTTTCAGGAGGACTTTTTTTGGAGGGGGGTTCTGATGGGGAGCCCCGATGAGCCCAACATAAAGGGCATTGATGCGTCGGTCGGTGGCTTGGTTTGGGTTCGACGCAGAAACGGTTCGTGGTGGCCGGGTCGGATTATGGGCCTTGATGAACTCTCTGAGGGTTATTTAGTTTCTCCAAGATCCGGTACTCCTGTTAAGCTTCTTGGTCGTGAAGATGCAAGCGTGTGAGTCCAATTTTTTAATCTTTTGATCACTTTTGTACTTGTTTGGGTAGGTGTAATTGCTTGCATTCTTGTTGGTGAGTCATTGTAGTAGTTCTTCTGTTTCAAGCTTATTTGCTTAGTAGTTTTATAGTTCTGGAACCATTTTTTTATGTTGCTAATCAACAAGGGGAAACTCTTGCAGACGATAAATATATTTATACATACATATGTATGTATATATTGGTCCCGTTTTGAAAGAATGTTGCAGACTATATGATGCACTTTCTTGTTCATATCAGTGATTATTATGGCCATGAATGGTGGAAAGTTCAACATTCACATTACATTAAAATGCCTGCTTGTTTGCTTTGGTGCCTTGTTCACGTTGTTTGTGCTGTCAGTCAACTTTTTAACTCAACTGGTTCAGTCATTTGAATACAGTCGTGTGTATAGCCATTGGTTAATTAGGTTTGAAAGATAAATATCAAAATCAGTTCAGTAGGTGAGTGTTTGTTCCGTCACACAATAGTAGAGGTTTTATCCATCTCTTGTTGCTATTATCACTAAAGCTTGTAACCTTGAGGTTATGTATAAATTCTAGAGAAAAATACTGAAATTATCCTAGATTTGTAGAGATGAATGCTATTTTTTCTAGATTTTTGTGATTTAGATTCAAGGTTTTACCTTAATATCCCCCATCTTGTCTATCTTAAACCTTGTTCAATGCTGAATGTGTTATGAGTAAAGCACTTTTTGATGCTGCATTTTCTTTTTTTAGTTTCTAGAATGATTTAAGTTTGAACCCCTTTTCATCCTGATAAAAAAGATGTCTAGAATTGTTGGTCTCTGAAGATTGAAATAATGAATGAGAGGAAGACTTTCAGTCAACAATCACTCATCAACCTTGAATAGAAGGAAATTACCATGCTTGGCTTGGCTTCTTATTGCTTAACTTTGTTGGCTAAATTTCATTGTCTTTTTGGCTTTAGGGACTGGTATAATCTTGAAAAGTCAAAGCGGGTGAAGGCCTTCCGCTGTGGAGAATATAATGAATGTATCGAGAAAGCAAAAGCTTCAGCAGCAAATTCTAGCAAGAAAGCAGTGAAATATGCTCGAAGAGAAGATGCAATTCTCCATGCTCTTGAGATTGAGAGCGCCCGTTTAGGCAAGGATCATCCTGATTATTTCTCTAGAAAAGATAGATCTGGTGGTGATCAAGGTTGTTCAGCCAAAGAGTCACCTAACATGTCACGTTCTGGGAAAGAAAGTGATGATGAAATGAGTGGATCTGAGGATGGCTCTAATTCAGCTCCAGAATTATCACAGTCTGGCATATCCTTTGAAGAGACAAATCTTATTAATGGTACTAAGGGGCGCTCTATGCTGGTAAAGAGAAGAAAAACCCCAAATGATTCAGAGGATGATGGAGCAGAAGGAATCAAACGAATGAAAGGACTAGAGGATCTAGGCATGGGTGTAGGATCAAAAAGAAAAGCTCAGGCCACTGGGGTGCTCGAGTCAGTTCAACAAGAGAATGCTTCATTCTGTGGACCAAACACTAACAACTGCCTGTCTAATGGAGGTCCCATAAATGGTAGCAGAAACCATTCATCATCACTAAAAAGAAAGAGATCTCAAGTGGCAAATGTTAATGAATTCCTAAAAAGGAAAAATCGCCGGAGACCATTGACCAAGGTTTTGGAGAGTACTGCTATGGTGTCAGTTCCAGTTTCTTGTGATGAACTTCCAAGTTCAAGTAGTTCACCCCTTAGGGGACTTTCTGACAGCAAGGTTTCAGGAATGGATTCTAATGAATCATGCAAAAGTATTTCTGCAGTAATTAACAACAGCAGCAATAACAACTCAGACAGTACTGGAATTTCATGTGAGAATGGTGTCTCCTTAAATGTTTCAGAACATGCTGCTGATGCTGATGCTTCTCAGACTAATAATAAGACAAAAGACAAAGAAATATTCAGCGTACAAGAGTTGGCTGAGAATGAATCTTCAGACAGGCTATTTGATGTGCCGTTTTTTGGTGAAGATAAACCATCTGCAGGTATTATGGTTTAAACATTTGTAAACTATAGCGTTTCTTATTATTACTGTTTATGTCATGTTATTGTTATTGTTTGTTGAAGATAAACTATAGCGTTTTTTGGTGAAGATAAACCATCTGCAGGCTATTTAGATTATTTGTTATTTCATTAATTGTTATTGTTTATGTCATGTGTCTGCATATGTTAGTTTTTTGTGCTTTATTTGGATATTCCTGTCTGCATTTAGCTTTTGTTGTGGTGAGTTCTCTGCTACTTCGGTTATCTTTGGTCCTTAATAAGACTTTTATGTTCTGGTGTTAGATATCTATGCATATGTATGTGTGCATGTGTGTCTGTGTATGTAATATGCATATATTTTGTAAACTGCATAACTTCTGTCTTGTGTTTGGCTTAGAAACCCTTTAACGTGCATGTATGGATACACACTCACATACACAAACCTGAGCATGTTTATGATCTGAACATTTGGACCAACTGTTTGTCAACTGCTTTAGTTATTCAAATTTTTTGTTCAGCTATCAAAATTTTGTACAAGTAGCCAAATCGGAAGCGAATTATGTCTGGATTAGTGTTCTCAAGGGTACAAGGTGCACTATAGTGTTAGAAGTGTTATATTGCCTGATCTAAATGTGCTTTTTTAAGACAGAATGCATATGTTTTCTAGTGTACAACTTCTTCCAGGTTAACTAATGAGTTGGACCAATCTGTGATGATCTTTTGGATGACTAATTA
The DNA here is from genome assembly GCF_007990345.1 of Gossypium hirsutum. Taxonomy (NCBI): domain Eukaryota; kingdom Viridiplantae; phylum Streptophyta; class Magnoliopsida; order Malvales; family Malvaceae; genus Gossypium; species Gossypium hirsutum. The sequence goes on from NC_053433.1 coordinate 7,418,403, forward strand.
TGCTGAGTATTGTATGGCATGGATAAGATTTTGAACTGTACTTAATGATAAGGTTGGATATTTGCTAAATTACTCTTCTTATTGGTTGGGGATATAAGGACATGAGATATCTCTAACTGCAGAAATTGACTCAGCATGTGACTGGATTGGAAGCTAAACACATTGATGTTTGTGCTATCACACAATAAGGAGCTGAACTGAAAACTGAATGGTAATAAAGGGCATAATTTGGACTGATAACTTCAATGGTCCTGCTAGAAGTCTCTGTTGAATCAACATTTGCCTGGGGGCTTGAGTTTAAATTCCCTTTAAGGAATTCTTTTCTTTCTTTTGCCGTGCACCTTTGCTACCATAATTTGTTTATGGCTCAACCATTTCAGTTCGAAATAGTTTAGTTCTGGATCTGCTTTCTTCTTGCAATGATTTCATCTGCTCGTTCTTCATTTTTCAAATGTGAAGATGTCGATTTAAGTGCATGGTCTGATGATATATGTGGCTTAAGAAGTATTCATTATGGGATTGTTTCATTTATAGGTTTTTATTGTAAAACCCCCCAATTTGTGATGACTAGATGCGTATTCATTCTCTTCCTGAACTTGATTCCTTAACCTTCTACTCTCTCTTCTGTTTTGCCACCATACATTTTACATTTTCCTCTATGGAGACTGATAGTTCACTTGATTCTGACAGATTTTTCTCCGATATTTGTATCTTGTTCATCTGAGACACCTGAAGTTGGTAATTTGGGAAGGGAAGCTGAAATGAAGGGACATAATGAGTCTGGTTGTACCAGATCAGTTGATGTGCAGGCAACTTGTATTAGCCAGAGGATAGAGAAAGGCACTGCAGAGTGGCAGTTAAAAGGAAAGAGGAAATCGAGACAAATAAGTGAAAAACAAAGACACAACCCTGGAAAACTTGCTGACATGGTTGATGAACCAAATACTTTTTTGGCAAGTACAGAGCACTTGGATGGATTTTCTCTGGGCTCGAATCAGAAAGTTGATTTCAATGGTGTTGATAGGTCAGGTGATCCATACACTTGCACCTCTCAATCCAAGTCTAAGCCAGTTGTTGAAGATCAGCTTAATGGGTTTGGGGACTGGAAGTCCATGTCTCGGCAGCCTCACGGGAGAGGGCCAATAGTGGAGGCGAAAGTACTCCCTGATAGTTCCGGGAACCCTCAAAGGTCGCTTCCATACCGTCAGTCACGCTATACCATAAACCCCAGATATCAGACGACAAATTTCCCTGGAAAAACTTATTCTGCTGATTCATCATTATATGATATTAAGATTGACGTGAAAGCTAACTATCGGTCACAACATGTTCCATTAGTTTCCCTCATGAGTAAACTGAATGGTAAAGCCATAATAGGTCACCCTCTAACAGTTGAGGTTTTGAATGATGATTACTATGACAATCCGAGTCAAGAAGCTGCTGTGGAGTGCACCGAAGTTGACCATTCCTTGAAGCAAAATTCAGGTGGACGAGTCCCTAGAAAGCATATAAAATTGCAATCGCAATTCCCACCACGTAAATCAGCAAAAGTAAAGAAATCGGGACTGTTGTCTAAGAAGATTCGGAAATTGTCTTCATTGACGGGTCAGAAGCTAGGTGTGGGTTTGAGGAAACCCGTAGCGGAGAAGCCCAAAGGTCCTGTAATAGCTTGCATCCCTCTAAAGTTAGTCTTCAGCAGGATAAACGAAGCATTGAACGGCTCAGCAAGGCCAATGCACCGATCATTAACGTCAAGCAATTCATGAGTAAGTGATCTAAGCCATACTGAATATTGGAGTATAGAACCAGGCAGGCGGTTCATTTTAAAAGCCTTACCATTTAGCATGGTCAGCGTGCATTGTACTCAACAGGTAGAACAAATGAGATTGGGTTTGTTGTAGAAGGAAACAGGTAAAGCCAATGAAGGATGAAGAGCAAGGAGTCTTCCCTGGCTTTGTATATATGAAAATGTAACATTAGTTGGAAGTGTAAAGGAGGCATTAGGTAATATCCATGACTTAGTATTGGGATTTAAAAACAAAAGAAAGCATCTTGGAATCAGGTTGATTTAGGGCTGAATAACCCAAGTTTTGGCAGTTGTACAATTTTTTTCTTTTTTCTTTTTTGTGGCTTTGGGACTTCGATTTGGTAATTTATTCCAATTCCCATAGCCTCTTTTTTTTCAATTTTGTTTTGTTTTTGGAAATTCAGATTTTTTTTCTTGCTTATTCCAATTTTCCTTCTTTCCTCTATTTTTTGTTTTATTTAATTAATAAATTTGAAAAATCAGTTGTATAATATATATCTATATATATGATTTTCAAAAGTTATAAGATAATTAGTTTTCATATTTGATTAAAATAAACAGAAGAATACATAGAAAAGAAAAGGAAACACAAAATTTGTAGCTTATTCATTATGTATCCTTCGAATATTTTTATAGAAAAGAAATCATTTGAAAATAATTCCTTTCTTTTTCAGTTGAAATTGACATAGAGTTATGTAATCTATCTATCTATCTATAAAAAATTATATTTGACAATTCACTCAATAAAAAATTTAAATTTCGAATTTTTTAAAATTTAGATTTAACCATTAATATTATTATATTTTTTATTAAATTTGTTAATAAGATATTTTAAAATAAAAAAATCATTTGATAGGCATATAAAAAATAATTTAAAAACATTAATTTAATAGAAAAATTTTAACAGTAATTTCTTTGAAAGAAAAGCATCGGATTAAATTTTAAATATATAAAGAATACAAGGATTTGGAGTGCATTTAAGATTTAAATTTAATTGTTAATACTATTAAAAAAAAGAGTAATATATTTGTGGTCTCTTAGCAACTAGATTCATTTTAGTATTAGTATTTTTTTTAAATTAGTACCTGAATTTGATAACTATATCTATTTTTATCCTTAAAATTAGAAAAATATAAAAAAGTTGATGATGTGACATCAAGATTTTGTTATACCATTAGATTCACTTTTTAAAGTAATGATATAGAACAATCACATAGTACCACATCATTAAATTTTTTACATTTTTTAAACTCATAGACCAAAATTAGTTTAATTATTAAATTTAAATACTAATATGGATAAAAAAATACATATATCATACTTAGTCTTTTTTGAAGGGCACACATCCTAAACTTGAACTTGGGGATACCAAGGTCACAAATCGTTGTCAGTTTTTTAACTACATTTTAAAAATATTTTTAATCTACTTTCCAAAATTTATATTTTTAATCCAAGCTTCCCAAAAGTAGTTGGGCTTTTCCACCACGAACTGAGGCCCAAAACTCAACCTTCTAACCTTAGAAAGGAACCCTAAAACGAATCCCTTAAATTTGACAGATTCCTTACGTTTTCGCTGCGGCTTCCCTCTTCCTATTATAAACCCTAAAAATCAACAGGTCCTTTTCCTATTCTTGTCTCAGTGTTATTAGTTTATTCTTGATTTTGTTTGATTTGTTTTAGAGTGTTTAAATCTTATTAAGGGAGTTGGGTTTTTTGTGGATCTGTTGCAGAGAAAATGGCGACAGTTCCAGGACAGTTGATTTGGGAGGTAGTGAAGAAGAACAATTGTTTTTTGGTGAAGCAGTTCGGAAGAGGAACTGCTGCCCTTCAGTTCAGCAAAGAGCCCAACAATCTCTACAATCTCAACTCCTACAAATACTCTGGTATTCTTTTGATCCGAAATTTTCCTTCCTTTATTTTGTTGTTGATTCGAAGATTGATCTCAGGTTTATTGAAAAAAAAATGATATAGTAGCTATTTTCTTTCTCTTTCTTATTCCTTTCACTGAGTAAAAGGGAGATGGCAATAATATTATCAGCATAAGCAAATGATTAGTGTGTAAATGCTTGCTAATTATCGAGAGAATGGGAAGATAAATTTTGGGTATTTTTTAATGTAATATATTCTTTGCTCTTCCTTTTTTTATTCCTTACATTGATTTTGCTTTTTAGAGAAACTGATATTTTACACTTTACCTTAACCTGAGCAAAATATGATTTGGCTGAGGTGGGAAATTGCAATTGACGTGTAACTCAAAGAATTTGTAAATATGTTAATAATGGTTACAAGTGGGAAACATGAATTTATCACCTGTACAAGTGATGATGTCGTGTGTATCATATATATATATTGTTTAGTTCCTTGACTTTGCACAGATTCTAAACATTCAAATACGTCCATTGGGTTTTAATCTGACTTGTCATTTGCTTGATATGTGTAATTTAGGGTTGGCAAACAAGAAAACGGTAACCATTCAGAGTGGGGGAACAGACCAGTCTGTGCTACTAGCTACCACCAAGACTAAGAAGCAGAACAAACCGTCTACCTTGCTTCACAAATCTGCCATGAAAAAGGAGTTTCCCAGGATGGCCAAGGCTGTCAAAAACCAGGTATATAGGAAGAGCCTTGTGATGTCTGTCTATTATTTTTCTAGCTTGCTTTTGGTAATTGACTCATTTTGAAGTGGAAAAGTTCCTTTTCTCTTTTCTTAAAAATGATGTTGAAAGCTTTTCTTCTTTTGCTTGTTTAATATTAGTTCTTAGCTGAGTAGTAAAAGTTGTTGGATTGCTTTGTTTAAAGGTGAGTTTTTATCTTGCAGTGATGAAGCAATAACATGTAAGAAGGATCTATTTGTTGGATTCTTCTATGAAATTTACTTGTTACGCTTGGCTTCTGAGCTTCCAATGTTTAAGCAGTGCATATTCTATGCTTATATTGCTAGTTTTGGACATAATTGTATGTATACGTGCTCAATTTGATCCCTTCCAAGTGCATGTAGCTAGCTTATGTCATGCTTCTTCTTTGATTCAAGTCCCTTCCTGTTTTACCATCATTCCCCCTTTTCCCCGCTGTTTCTCTTGGAAGCTATTAGATTCATATAGATTTACAATGATATTAAAAAATTCTTTTCATTAAATCCTTTTGTTCTAGTTGCCAATGATATTTTGAGATTCTATTTTAATTTCCAATGATATTGTTTTAAACAATATATCTAGTCTCTGTTATAATTAGGTTACGAGATCCCTCCCCTCTAATGTTCTGTGTTTCAAATAATCACAGGTGACAGACAACTACTACAGGCCAGACTTAACCAAAGCAGCCCTTGCAAGGCTGAGTGCTGTGCATAGGAGTCGGAAAGTTGCCAAATCTGGTGTCAAGAAGAGGAACAGACAAGCCTTGAAGATCCATGGCAGGAAGTAAGCTAGACAGTTTAAGTTGTATTGAGCTGCGGTTTCCGTTGTTCTAGACAGACCCCCTTTTTTTTTTTTAATTGTTTTACGGAATTTTGAAATTGTGTTATTGTCAACCATGGTTGTAGCTGGGGTGGTGGATTCGGTGTCTAGATTTTTGAAGCAGAGATTCATGGTCCTTTTGCCAGTTTGATTTCTGAATTATAACATAATAATTTTTAGCATTTTCCTTTGGCATTGAAAACATAGCATACAATTTGCGCCTGTCCCATTGGCATATACAAATAATTTTTAGTTGTGTGCTAAACAGACATGTTATATCTGGGTTTAAACTGTGTAATATCTATACTTTAAAGGTTTAAGGAGTGTTACATAAACCTTTATTATATCTCAGCCAAGATTATAAGTTTGACTTATATTTGTATTTCGTATCCAAATAATCAAATCCAATTTCCATTTGTAAACTGTCGTTAATTGACGCAAGCCAAGTTTGGTTAAATGTCCAAAGTTGGATGGCGATGTTTATAATGTCAATCTACGGCATGTGTATGCATATCTTTACCTACTCATAAATTTAATGTTTAATTTGGAGAGCCGTGCTTTGGCTAATTAATAATAAGAAAACTGGGTTTCTATGATTTTAACTTGCATCAGTAACTAATTTGGAGAGTCAATCATGCGGTGTCGTAACTCATCTTAATAATAATAATCCCTACCAAAGAATATGCCTACACTTGGAAATCCAAAATCAGCAGAAAATTTTAAGATTACTACCATTTTGGGCAACCAGACTCGTATGGAAATTTTATTTAAACATCCATTTGTTGGATAATTGACTTGTGGATATATAGTATATAATTTGTTTATTTGTTGGTTTTTAGGGTCTTATACACTAACCCGCGACTTGGTTATCAAGTATATCAACAACCATTGATTAAGCTCAATACCCACCACTTCTAATCAAAATTACACCTTTCAAGGAACTAATAATTTAGTGCGTACCAGCTACACCTCATATTTTATATTCTAAAACCTTTTTTCACATCAAGATATTATTTAAGTTAAATCTACAAAGTTTTCGATTTTAATTCAAATGATTCAATAAATTAATTATGGGTTGAATCCTTAAATAAATAAATAAAAATTGAATTCCATTAATTACAAAAATAATAATAAAACTATTTTATTTTAGATTTTATCGTCGGTCAAGTCAATTTCTTTGTCAAACAGTAACTATTTGGTCCATTTTCATCATTGATGCTAGTGTTTCATTAATAATCGTAAAAAGACCTTAAAGACTTAATTTTTTCTACTAATTTGGATAATTTTGAAGTGTACATCCATGTTAAGGTTACTCAACACGCTTTTATTATACATAAACCAAAGTCTTATGAGAATCTATCTACAACTGCAAGAATGTTGAAAATTTCCAAGTCAAAAGGAAATCTTTTGCTGCACGTTCTCAAATACCCTCCTTACTTATCAAAGTTCAATACCCCCCACCTTATAAAATGCTTCAGCAATGGCTGCAAAAGCAGTCATTTCAAGTCCAACCTTCTTTTTTGGTTCCCCCATACGAGACACCATGCCTGTCAAGAAAACTCTTGCTCTTACCAATGGAAACGAAGCCGTCAAGAGCAACGTTATGGATACTAACACAAAGCGCAGATGCTTTAACCATTGTTTCTCCTTCAAGGAGGTTTCGGTCGAACCAGTATCATCATTAAACGACCTTGATTCGAACAAACTCAAGGCTGAGATCAAGAGATGGGCTAAGGCTGTGGTGGCATATGCTCGTCAAGTTAGTGGTAGTTTCGGGAGCTCCGGGAGAAGTTACCGGCGACATGGGAGCTCTCAGAGCTCTCATCACATGCCATAGCCATGGCTAGTTTGAGGTTGAAGAATTGTACATCCGAGATGGTGAGAATTGTCAGGTCACATCCAATGCAAAAATGGGTTCAAATCTTTGAGCAATATCAAGTTCAACAAGGGAAAACTTATAGGCAAATTATGTCAAAAATTTCAGAGAACAAGAGCAAGGCTCAGGACCTGTTTGCCTTGTATATAGTTTTTTTTTTTAATCAGAGCGGATGCCTGGCTTGGATTCTTATGTACATAGTTTCTTCTGATTCTTATTTGCCTGAAATATTGCATTTCTTTTGTTAAAATTCATTGAGAATATGATGATAATAATGATGGATAAATTAAGCAGAAAGTTATTGCAGTGCACGGTAATGTTAATGTTTATTTCATTGGTTAGATAGACTATTTTCGAAATGATTAAACGAAAAGAAATTTGCCAAAACAACACTTGATTTGAGATTCAACTGATTTGAAGATAAATAGACAGTTGGAGAGAATCCCAGGAAAAAACTGTTGCTACTACTAGAATTTACACCAAAAAAATGAAAAAAAGACGAGGAAAACCAAAATCTATACATCTTTGTAACAGGGCTTAGCTTGATAATTGATAGAAGCGTGGCCTTTGATGTTGTTATGTTTCAACAGGCAACGAGCTTGATGGGACTCTTGGATACCACAGTCACTGGTTTCTGCATTATTGAGTTTTATTTGTTCCAACAGGTTTCTTTCTTCTAATATATCCACCAAATGCCTTTTCTCTCCCAGATATGGTCCTCAATAGCTGTTTAGAACACATGTCTTGCGCTTGTGTCGCATTCTTCATTCGCTTTGCTCTCACCCAAGCAGGTTCCTGATATGGAAAAAGAGGTTAGTGCTTCGCATGTTCTTCAGATCAACTATATTTAGCTTATTATAGATGATTATGTAGAAACAAGCAAATACATGCTAAGACTAAGAGAAGATACCTCGGGGACAAAGCGGGAGAACCCAAATTTAATCAATAGCAGAACATGCTCCATTACAAGAATGGCTGCAAGGCCAGGCTCAAGTTTCCATTTTCCTTCCTGATCGTATAACCATACTAGAAGTGCAGAATTGGTGCATATTGACATCAATATTAGGAACTGAAATTCAAATTCGTAAATACCATGGTGAGTGTTGAAGAGCAAAAAGAATATAATAGCCTATTGCATAACTTATTCTATAAGTATGCAGAGATTGGTTTACATTAATACACACATACACACACACATATACAAGCCATGATTGCTATGCACTTCAGCTACCTAGTATTTCAGGAATCGGGATAAGAATCAAGGATCACTAACAGCAGATTTGGAAGCAAAAGGCAAAGTTCTCTTAGTCAAGACATTTGGCTTACTTGTGATGGCTAATCAAAGATTGGCATTTTTTAAAGTAAAAATACCTGAAAAATGTTAAGCCAAGCTCCAATTGTGGCGGCAGCTCGTGGAACAGGCCGTCTCAACATGGCAAGCAGCTTCAAGGCGTCTGTTCTCATTTCTGCAATGTTGTTCTATACATCAAAATATCAAGTTTTAGTTTACATTATTAAACCTGAAATCAACACCAAACCATAATTTTAATTATGCGAAAGCACCATTAAAAGCATTATATATACCAAGGCAGAGAAAGCAAATGCAAGGGGAAACGCACAGGCAAACATCATGATCATTCCAAACTGCAGTGCCAACTCCAGAAAATCTGCAGAGTTTGAATTCTCATTAAGTAGAAGAAATATCTACCTTTATACATCTAATAACAAATTGGAATGAGAAGTTCATTGAAATTTATGATTATATTCGAATCTATGGCAAAGATCTTATTCTAGGCAAGAACTAGAGGTAGGTACATAAAGTAAACTAATTTTCGCATGAAAAAGTTATTCTAATGTGAAAGACAAACAAAGAAATAGTTAATCTTAATTTTCTGACAGCACTATTAGTTCAGTACTCCATGTTTTGCACGTTACCATCGAACAGCCCATCTTCCAGTTCCTCAGAAATGCTTGCAGAATATGTGGGTTTCAAGTACTCTTTCTCCACCCTGGTAGCGAATTGGATCTTTCCAATCAAGCCTTTCTCACGTTTTTTCTTGTTTCTTAACAATAGAGATGCGTTAGAATGAAACATAAACTTAAGCGGTACCCTAAGCTAAAATACATTGTAAACACAGAATCACAAAGTCTTACCTAACAGCTCTATACTTTTTATAGCTGTACTTCAGATAAGGCAAAGAATTTTCCACCAGATTTTCTAAGACCTAATAACATTGTGTAGTTCAAAAACATTTGAGTCCAGAAAGTTGCAAGGTATTAGTACAAAGTAATGATAGCCAATGATTGTCTTCACCTCATAAAGTATCAGACGCTGGATCAACACTTGGCGAAGGGTCATAAAGTTGCGATGTAAAAGGGCATGATAAAAAACACCAATGTATGATTGCATAAAATAAAGACCAAACACCTGAAACATAACTGTTATCTGTCAAATAAAATTCTTAACAAGAAAAAAGGAAAACCGAATGATATCACTTCCTATTCATACTTTGTAGACCAAGCTGTCAGCCTGATATTCAGTATTTTCATTGTTTTCATGCTTAATGAGTCGGATTGATATCTTTCCCCCGATCTTTGTGAAATACTGGATTACAAGAAGATAAACCACAGTTAACCCGAACCTGAAACCAAAAGCATGACACACATAAAGTAAAACATTGTGGATTTAATCAGCATATGAGAAAAAGGAAGTTCCCTAACAGGGAATGAAGTAGCTGCCAAGGGAAATAAATTAACACTATTAATCAAGCATAACATTTTTGATTCAAGTTTTTAGAAAAAAAAGCGGAGAGAAGTGTAGAATCTTACTTCACCATATCAGACTTGAGGACCTCGTAGAGATGAGCATAAGCCAACTCAAATGGCAATTGGAGGCAAATGATACTCAAAATAATGATGACATCATTTCTAAATCGTTTGAGATAGCCAAACCATTCATATCTTTGCAATGCTTCTTTCTCTTTCGTTTTATCAATTCCCGAATTTTTTACTAGTTCCAGGGGAGGCTGCAGTGAGTTCCACTCCCTCCCAGATAATTTGTATCCTTCGCTTGTGCTGACAGAAAAATTAAGATGCCACCTGCCTCACCCGGACAGAAAGAGAGAGAGAAGAAATACATAAGAAAGGCTGAAAAAACATGCCCAATATTCGGAGAGGTGACCTTATAGTTATATGAAATCGGTTTACCTGGCTGAAAGCGCAGAGTTTTTACGTTTCCAGAATTGGAAAAACAACACAGCCCACAATACTACGCTTATGAAGAAAGCAGGGAATACTAGTAATTTTAATGATCTGGATAAATCATTACACACAAGCAATTAAATTAAAACCAAGGATTAAGCAATTCAACAACTGAGAAGACAATTATAACTTCCAAGAAGAAAGAGAAATGGTGAGGCTTACCCAAAATCAATCAACTGCAAGATAAGCCCAAATGTAGCCGGAAAAATCATCCAACGTGTATACATTCCAAGAAAAGCAAAATAAACTGCAATCTACCATGCGAAGATTCCTTGATTAAGCAATATACTACAAAAGTGATATGCAAAACTTAGCTAGCTGTGAATTTGTAATCACCTTTGTCCCGAAATATGCATAAATTTCATCAATTGGTTGAGCTGTAAAGTCCCACCAATTTAATGCCCAACTCCTCAGTAGTTTCTTCCTCTTTATTTCATCTATAGACAACATTTATCATACTTCAGGGCTGAGAGAACATGAGAACTATAGGTAATTTTGCTAGAAAATGTTAACTTAGAATACCGTGTAAAGGGAAAACTTGTTTAACTATTCCTTCCAATTCCAACCTCTGCAGTAATGATTCCCCAGCTTCCCATTGGATCTCTTTGCCATCAAATTTTAAAGTTACGACTGAATTCTTCTTATTGACCTGTAAAGTTTCGATTTGATTACTGTTATTCCAAGAGGATCCAAAGACTTCTTTTCAAGCCAAACTGGGCAACGCATCCTTGTATATGCACATAACTTTAACTACATCAGAAAATATTGAAACAGTAGATACCCTGATTGATCATATCACATACACTGACAGCTGAAAACAACTAATGTAGGGAAAACAACCAACCATTGCTCATTTTAAACACGAGCTGATAGTTGAGTAAAACAACATGAAATTCACTAGGGTAAACACAAAAAAAGAGGTGTCAGAAGATAAAGAAGCCATTCAAAGTTAATTCTAGTGACTCCCATTGAAGACCTTTAAATGTAGACTTGCTGTTGTAAAGAAGTAATGTGAGCTAGAAATGAGAGAATACGTAAGATGGGGGTACATTAAATTAACTCACAATTTCGTATATCAGGTGACGGTAGCATTGGAAACGCTCACACCAACTGAACAATGAGCCATCAGGTTGCCGTACAAAAGCTTTGATATCCTCCCATTCAAATTGTAAATCAATTCCTGAAGTGCAGTGCTTCATTAGCTATTTTCAGCAAAGAAAGTAGATAACTGAAATGAAGTAAAAGAAACTGGACGACCATCAATATCTAAGCCAAGGAATTTATACCAATATGAGTGGTCTTCTTCATCTGCATCTTGGCTGCTACCCTTCCCAGAGTCTCTAATGGTGCTGCTAGCTGAAAGAAGGATAGGTAGTAAGCAACTCTACTCAAGATTACTTTATATCCCATTCCCAACCACTTGGAAACAATCCAACAAAAATAAAGGGGAAAAACCAAAGTCATGAATGACTTTGGACAGTAATCTAAATTGAGCAATAAAACAGACAAGGCAATAAATTCAAATTTCCAAATAACAATCCGTACTGCAAAAACATGTTGAATTCAGCTCTACAAAGCAAATTAGCTACTAAAGTTCTTATATTTTTCAGGAAAGAAAGGAGGATTGAAAGGGAGTCCTCAAATGAAAGCAATCCTAACAAGGAACACCCAAGTAATTTTGGACCAAGAAATTTCCTTTCACTGGAGGAACCCATTGTCATTAACTAGGATACAATAAAAATATCCCAAGAAAACCAGGATTGCACAAAGGAAATAGTTACATATTTGCATGTCCAACACAGATGCTAAAACATTTAATAGGAGACAAAAGGGGAAACATAGTACAATTTTTATGGTCATGTAGATAATTTCAAAGAGAATAACCAGCAGATGGCAAAATAAACTACTAACTAAGATAATTTTAAAGAAAATATAGATGCAAAGCGACAAAAAAACGACTCCATGAGACAATGTAGAGTGTTCAAATCTTGAAAAAGAAACAAAAAAGAAAAGAAAAATATCAAACCTTGATAAACTCGTCAGAAAGGCCAAGAACTCTCTCAACGATCAAACCCACATTTCTGAACTCATTGACAAGAACCTCAACACAGTCATAACCCTTATTTTCTTCATTGAGGTTCCTTTTGGGAACCACCACAGCAATCTCGTAAACAATTAGGTCTTCTGGAACCCCATTCATTTTCCACACCCCAAATTCAGCCCCCAAAAAAGGAAAGAAAAGAAGCACCTGAATCTCGACACTGTAGCTTAAAAGAACCAATGAGGTGAAGCGGTGGCTTCTTTCCAATCAGCTAAAAGCAAACCTATTTGGGGATCCCTTTCAGCCATGGAAATGCATTCGGAAGTAACGAAAGGTGAAACATTTCCTTTTCGCTGTAATGAATAAAAATAAGGGGAGGGCGGGGGGGTCTAAGCATCAGCTCAAAAGGGTAAATTGGTCTCTCTATCAGAGGAAAAAGGTGTCTACTTTAAGCCAAACAACCAAAAGGGGTTTTCTGTGTTTGGGATCAAAGAAAGATTAGTGCAATTCGAAGGACATATATTTTCACCAACATGAAATATGACCTAAATTGGTTACTATTTTTTCACCTTTTTAGCCTAATAAATAGAGGTGAGGAAAGCAAGCTCTCTCTCTGGCACTAAATACTAGGCAAGAAGCTCTTTTCAAATGCCAAAGTAAAATAAATAAATACATAGAAGAGAACTACATGCACAAATCTATATATATTGGAAAGTAGCATAGCATAAGTCTAAAAAAATGAATCTTGGCAAAGGTGTCTGAGGAGTCGGCTAATGGGGGAAAGAAATAGAGAGAGAGAAAAAAAGAGAGACGCATAGGAGGGTTTAACATGACATTGACACGTCCATACGTGTCTTGGCACTTTAGCTTTTGTTTGGTTCTTGCCTATCTTCGGGTGAGGCCGGTCTGAACTACGTAACCATATAAATATAACGAGTCAAATGATGATGCCAGCCACCATCCATAGGGGCACGACTCTCTATGTATGTTTCAGTTCTTAGTTTTTGCAAAAACATACACACAAAAAATACCAACATCACTTAGCCGATTCCCGATCCATTTTCAGCGTGTGTCTTTGCAGCAACTTACCCTGAAGCTGGTGATATACGTCGTTGAATGTGTGGGATTTTTATGAAGATGAAAGTGATATACCAGATTCATACATCACCATAATTTTTTGGAATCACAAGCACTGAAGCAGTAATGCGTGTTGGTTTTAAATATATTTGTATTCTTTTACAGAGTCGCAGAGCATTCATATGATCACATCAGTTCTTGTTGTTGTATATGCATTCTGAGCATGGAAACTGACATAAACAATCTTTAAATAGCTTATGCTTTTAACTTTGGTTTAACATATGGATTGGTATAAGATAAGATTCCTTGAATCAACCAATCCATTCAAAGTGGTTTCCTCAAACATCACGGTCGTCTAGTTGGTTATGTTGTTTAACAACATATTTTGAAGTACAAAAACACACTTCTTTATCTTTGATGGAGGATCAGTGTTACAACAAAAAAAGTTTGGATTGTGATTTTTATAAAAATCATAACCAATAACCAGAATTAATAAGTTATGCAATCCCAAGTGATAGTAAAAAGGCAGCAGGAACTTTCCAGGAAGCAGGGTTAGTTTCATTGGACAATAAGCTAAAATGGTAATACCATATCATTGAAGTACAATTAATTCAAATTTTCTAATAATTAATTCATTGTTGCGTCTGCTGAGCTGATCACATGTTCAACTATCAATTACAGACGGTGACAAATTTATGGCGTAAAAATGTCACTGATAGGAGTATTGCATTTTTGCTCATCTAATTAAAAATAGGTAAATTTGTCTCTGTATATTAGATCAAAAAGTAAATTAAACATGGACTTAATTAGGGGGCTGACAAGAGCCCCGGCTCTCCCTAAAATGAAAAAATTTTCGTTTAGAAACTTTAAAATTTTTAAAATTTTAAATTAATAAAGGTGAAATTACACTTTATCCCTCCTAAAAATGAAAAAATTTTAATTTAATCCTTTAAAAATTATAAAGATATAGACTACTAAAATGGTGAAATTGTATTTTTGCTATCATAAAAATTAAAATTTAATTTTGGACCCCTTAAAAAAAATTTCTGGCTTCGCCCTAGAATTTGTCCTTTTGTTAAAAATTTTATTCATTTCTACTGTTAAAAGTTGGTCATTATACATCAGCATGAGATACAAATGACATGCCACGTGTCAATATTTGTTATTTTGTCAGTTTTTAACAATAGAAATGAATGAATTTTTTTTTAAAATGACGAATTTGCTCTTTGATCTAATGCATAAGGATTAATTTGTTCATTTCTTTACTAAAAGGGATAATATGCAATTTGATACTTAATACAGGGCCTCTATAGCATTTTTACCAAATTTAATAAATCATATGTATTACAAATTTTTAAATATTGAGCACACTTTGAATCATTTTTATAAAATATCAATATATCATAAACAAAAACAACAATGAACCTGTTGAGATGTAGCTGAAAAACCCTATTCATCAGATTTATAAATGCTATAGGAGCTTTAGTCATTCTAAAAGGTATAACTAAAAACTTGTAATGTTCATAACGGGTTCTGAATGTTGTTTTCGGCACATATGTTTAACTCACAACTGATAATAATCAGATCAAATATCCATCTTCAAAAACATTGTAGCACCTTTCAACTAATTGAAATAATCTTCAATACTAGGCAACAAAATCTTCAATACGAGGCAACAAATATTTACTCATTATCATGACTTTATTCAATTGTTGATAATCTATATACAATCTCATCGACCCATCTTTTTTTTCACAAACAGAACAGGTGCGCCTCAAAGTGATACACTCGATTGAATAAAACTTTTGTCGATTAATTTTTGCAACTGAGCTTTTAATTCTTTTAATTCTGTTGGAGTCTTTCTATATAGAGCAATCGAGATTGGAGCAGTCCTTGGCACTAATTCTATAGCAAACTCAATGTAACAGCCTGTTTTCAGTGAAATCGGAACAGTGGTTTAGGGACCACAAATTCGAATTCGGAAGAAAAATTATTTTAATATTATTTTATATCTACATTATGATAGGAATGTCGTATGAAAATTTTGTTAAAATTTTTTTTACCGATTACATGACTAATTTAATAAAGGACCAAATTGCATAAAATGCAAACGTTGAGTTCTAGTAGCTATAGGTATCAAATAGCTATGAAATTCAAAATTTGAGGTCTTTATATGGTAAATAAACCATCAAGAGAAGTTAGTAGATAAGTATGCTTAGTCATCCATGGAAAATTGAATAAAGAAAATGATGAAATTGGAAAGATAAAAAAATAAAAGATGATATTTTAATTAAACGACAAAATAACATCTTATATCATTATCTTCCCCAAATTATTTTCATGGAAACCTTAGATAAGAGAAAAGATTTCAAGCAAGCTTAATTAGATTCGAATAACTCAAATATGATGATAGATCGTGGAAAAGAAAAAGTGTCAGATTAGTAGATTTTAAGTACACGAACATTTGTCAAGGTAAGTTCGTATAATTAAACTTGTGTACATTTATATGTTTAAATTATATGTTATATATGTGAATTTTATAATTTCCATGTATATGAAAGTGAGTAAATATCTGAAAAAGCCCAATAAATGTTAAGTCTCGTTTGAACAAATAAAAATCGATGGATGCAAGTTTCCCATATTGGTTGTAGTCCAGCATATGTTGCGGACACACCATAGCTCGAAACAGCGTCCTGTTATTATCCCTCTCGAGCTTCCCGTTATATGGTTCTTGCGAGCTTTCCGTTAATAGCTTTTCGGAGCATCCTGATCGGGTGTGATCTTGCATATGTTATGGACACACCGCAGCTCTTATGAGCGTCCTGTTATATGGATCTTCGTGAGCTTCCTGATTAAAGGCTCTTTGTGAGCTTCTCGATATGGCTTGCTTGAAGTTCTCGATATATTGCTATCCAGAGCTTCCTGATTAATGGCTTTTCAGAGCTACCCATTATTGGCTCACATGAGCTTCCTAATTATGGCTCTTATGAGCTTTCTGTTATATAGCCTGGATAAACTTCACGATACATGGCTCACATAAGCTTCCTGTTATATGGCTAGAGAGAGTGCTTCCCGTTTAAGTATTCTTATGAACACTCCTGAATATGAATTGACGAATTACAGATTTGCACACTTCAAGTGTACTACCTGATGTCCATCGATATTTCATAAGGTTCAACGAGCAAAGTTTTGATATAAGTTAAGATAAGGACTGTATGAATTAATAATGGTATCTACTTGAAAATACATAGAAATATTTATACGATAAGCGCATCTCTGTTACTTACTTGAAATGCATTTGAAATACATGACTAACTTGCTTGAGGATGTATATGTGTTAGGCTATTGATTAATTTGATTTGGATGTACTTTGTATGCTTATTTTAAATGAATATGAATGATAAGTCAATTTCCCGTTATACGAACTTACTAAGCATTCAATGCTTACTCTATTTTATTTTCTCTATTTTATAGTACTCGGAAGCTCGTAAAGGTTGGAGTGGGTCAGAGCAAGATCACACTATCCATCAGCTCTTTTTGGTATAAATAGCAAACTTTAATTAGAATATAATGGCATGTATAAGTTAAATTGGTCAAATGTTGGCATATACATGTTTGGTTGTAAATAGCCATTGGAATGACTTATAATGGTCATGTTTTGATATATATATAATTATTATGTTTGAAGTATGAATGTGATTATGCATATATGCATTTGGTATCTAGGTAAGTATAAGTTTTAGAATGATATAATAATAAAATTATCTATTGGGAAGCCTAAGGGTATATTGGTTATATGTGTAAAATGTCAAGATTAAGACTTGGTTTTGACTTGATTTAAATGTCTTGAATTGGTTGGTGAAAGCGATAAAATGTTGATGTAAGTGGAAGACAAGTTTGGGTGAGAAATAAGGCTTAGAAATGGCCTTATTTTGTCCACATGGGCGTGTGTCTCAATCGTGTGTGACACACGGCCTAGTACATGGGTGTGTGCTTCAGCCATGTGTCCCCTGCATCTTAAAATTTCAAAACAGAATGCTCAAGTATTTTTACACGGGCAGAGACACGGACGTGTGTCTCAGCCGTGTGTGTCACACGGCCTGGCACACGGGCGTGTGACTTGGCCGTGTGAACCCTGCACTTTAATTATGCAAGTCAGTATGCTCACACGGCCTAGCACATGGGTGTGTGGCTCGACCATATGGCTAAGTCAATATGTAACCTAATTTGGACATGGACTGGAACACAGCCGTGTGTTTCACATTGAATGCCCACACGGCTTCAGACATGGATGTGTCACATGATCGTATGTGTAACAACCCGATTTATGGCCTAGTCAAAATATTGGTCTCGAGACCACAAGTTCAGAGTCAAATAAATTATTTTATTATTATTTTGGAGTCATTTCATGTTTATATTAGTGTATGAAAAATTTGGTGAGTTAATTTTGACATTCGTGAGCTCAATTGAGAAAAAAAGACTAAATCGCCTAAAGTGCAAAAGTCTTAAATTGATAGCTAAGGGTTTTAAATTATCAAGCACCTTTAATTGGGGGCCTTTAAAGGGAAAATATACCCTCTAAGAAGGCATGGCCGGCCATAGGAGACAAACTTGGTCAAAAAGTCTAAATTTGGTGGGTTTGGTGGCTAAATTGATTAAAATAGAAATAAAATAAGGAAAGAGGATATCACCTTTTCACCTTCTTCTCTACCACCGAAATTTCTAGCAAATAAATGGCATTTTAAGAGCTTGAAATTTCAGCAACTTTAAGTCACAAATCAAGAAATACTAAATCCGAACCTAGACCGGGGAAAGCCAAGCAAATCGACTAAATCGATTAGTCACAGGTAAGTTGTATGTAAATAGTACAACTACAATATTAATGTATGTGTTGAATTGTACTTGAATTTAATATAGCATGAATTGCTTGATTGTGGAATTGAGAAAGCAAGATGTTAATAGAGATAGTAGAGTTCCCGTTTGAACCTAGAAAATAAATCGGATATTCATGCCATAACATATGGGCTATTGTGAGCAAGTGTAAGACATGTCTGGGACATGCATCGGCCATATTATGAGAGCCAGTGTAAGACCATGTCTGGGACATGGCATCAGCATTGAGACGAGTGCTAGTGTAAGACATGTCTAGGACATGCATCGGCCTCGAGACGTAAGTCAGTGTAAGACATATCTGGGACATGCATCAGTTACGAGATGTGTCAGTGTAAGACCATGTCTGGACATGGCATTAGCACAGATATGCTAGAGCCTCTGTAAGACTATGTCTGGCACATGGCATCGGCACCTTACCCCATGCTTGAGGCTTAATGAATATCTGATAATGTTCCAAATGGTTCAATAGTGAAAGTTATGATTTCAAGTTAATGAAGAAATTATAACTTTTTTGTGAGTGGTACAGGTACCTATTTGGTATATATAGAATATAAGCCCAATTTTTTATGATATACGATGTGTACTGAATATTGATGAGTAAGTTTTGCTTGTGCCCAATTGTATGTTATGAACCCGTTGATGAATGGTAAAGTCATGTTGTATAATTATTTATGTGCAACTTGCTAAGCTTTATGCTTACTCCCTCTCCTTTTCCATTTTCTTATAGTGCCGCTTATCTAGCTCAAGGATAATCAGAAGTCAGAGATATCGATCACACTATCAATCGAAGAATTTGGTATAGTTTGATTTATATTTTTGAATATAGCATGTATAGGTAACTAGACTTGTGTTTTGTGTCATTATCAATTTGACCAAATGTGTTGGTTTGAGATAAATTTCTCATTTGTATTAAGCCTTGAATGGTTGTTAATAGTCAGTTTGATTTATATATAAAGATGTTATCTTCATAGATGAGTAAAATGCACTCATAGAATGTTGTTTATTGTGGTTGATGTGGTTGCATGAGATAGCCTTGTATTGGCTTTAGTTGATTAATGTGTGATTGTGTAAGTAAGGGTGGCAAAGAGGCTTGATAAATAGCCTTATATTATGCACACGAGTAGACATAGGGGCATGTGTCTAGGCCGTGTGTGACATACAGTCTACCCTATGGGCGTGTGGTCCGACCGTGTGTCCCCTACATGTAAAAATTTCAAGTCAGTATGCATGATAGTAAACACACGAGCAGAAACACGACTGTGTGTCTCAGCTATGTGAGGGACACAACCTAGCACACAAGCGTGTTCCTTGGTTGTGTATCATTTTGGGGATGCTGACATCAGAAACAGAATGTCCATGTTTTTGCACACGGGCTAAGACACGGGCGTGTTATGGCCTTGTGAAGGACACGGGCATGTCATGGCCGTGTGAACGACACGGGCCAGGTACACGGGCGTGTGCCAGGCCGTGTGAAAACCCCTGTAGGTGTGCATTTAGAATAAATTCCACACGAGTGGAGGACACAAGTGTGTCCCTATATTGCTTAGGCCCTGTGAGCCATACGGGCCATCAACACGACCATGTTGAAATAGCCACACGGGCGTGTTGCCCTTCTATATGGGCATGTGCTATGTCCCACAGATAAATTTTCTATAGATGGTTTAAGGGCCCAAGTTGATCCCGAATAGTTCTCAATGGTCGATTAGGAGCTCGTAGGCCCATAACAAGAGGTTTAAAGTAGAAATTGAAAATGTTTTAAATTGGACTGAGTTTGGGTAACTTGTGAATGTTTGGGTGCATGAGATCGAGTTAGATAATGCCTCGTATTTAGTTCCAGCGTGGGTTACGGGTATGGGGTGTTACAGTGTGAGGCACACAACCTAGCCCCATGGGTGTGTGTCCCCTGCACCTAGGCAAAATTTTAAAATTTCGTGAAAAATTCTATGAGTTTTTAATTTAGTCCTAACTTGATTCTAATGTGTATTTTGGGCATGGATGGCCCATTTAAGGGACAATATGATTAATTATGTTTGATTTCTAATATGAATAGTGAATGATATGAGTTAACTATATTTGATCTGAAAACTCAGGTAATACTCCGTAACCTTATTCCGACGATGGATATGGGTTAGGCGTGTTACACTCGACTTCTCGCTCTGGCGGTAAACTCAACAATTCCTCAAGAAAAATATCTGTAAACTCGCAAAATTGTCAGTAATTGAGCAACTTTCATTTATGAAACTATGGAATCTAGAATATCATCAAAAAATGCGTTACAACCTTTTCCAGATCAATTTATGTATAGACAATTTCGAAATCATATTTGCAATACAATCAGATTTAGTAGATTTAGCATAAATCAACTCACCGTTCTGACATCTCAAATCAATTTATTTTCGACTACAAATCACTACAACATCATCTACCATTAACCAATTTTGTCTCAAAATAACATCAAACTCATCAAAAGATAGTAACACCAAATCAACAAGAAAGTTATAACCCTAAATTTTCAATGGACATTACTTGTAAACCAGATTGACTATGACACTTTGGTCTAAAAGGTTTGTTACTTTAACAACATTTATGTTGTTGACTTAACCGGTAACTTTTTTCCGTTACTAACTTAGTATGTATGTATGAATGAACCGACCCAGGATAAATTAATACATATACAGTGACATCAAAGATAGAAAATGTACCAGCAATATCATCAAGAGTTGAGGTCTCCTCACGAACACGAAATGAGTAAGCTCTGATAGAAACTCGAGCTTCAGATTGAACCACTGTGTCTTTTGTTCCGCTTCTACTGACTCTAGTTGTGCCAAAAGTTTTGGTAGCCTACCTCTTGTATAAGTAATAATAGGTTTTACATTCTGATTTTAGTTCAAATCAGCTCAATTCAGGCAGTCTTTCTTCTAATGATCTAGAGATTTAGAAAGGAAACAAGACCGGTTTTTAAATCTACATATCCCAAAATGGTTTCATCCACAATGGCTATGTTCAAGTCTGATTCCCATTTCGTACACTAGCAACACTAGTTACTGAAGTCATCGATGGTCACACATCACTTTGTATCATTCTATCTCTGTCAAAAAACCCTAATGGTGTTTAAAAATGGCTATTCAATTCTTTCATCTTCTTGTATGGTGGACAAGAAAATGTTTCGGTTAAGTTATGTTTATTGAAGTCACGAACTTTCATTTCATCCAATTTCTTGTTGTTGTATATTTCTTCTATTTTTCTAAGCTCGATCAACCAAATACAAACTCTCAAATTTCTATCGCACCAACCAACAATTTCATCTCAACGTTTAAACAATCTTCAAAGCGAGTACACATTTCTTCCTCAGTTGATACAATTTCATAGGCTTATTTACTGAGCTGAACAAATTCACGCTCATACTTGAAACTGATCTATTTTCCTGTTTCAACTCAAGAAATTCCTTCTTCTTCTTATCAAAGTATCATTTTTTGACATATCCAATTCGAAATTCAATTTTAAATAATTCTCAATTAACCTGTTCTTTCGGTACAGCCGCAATTAAAGTCAACCACCAGTAAAAAGCCTATTCTCTTAATAGTGACACGATACATCTCAGATAATCTTCAGAAAGACACAACATTTCATCCAAAACTCTCTTATGTTTTCTAACCAGTATTCGGTTTTAGCTAAATAATCACTCACATTACCACTAAACTCTTCGACTCCACATATTCAAACTTTATCAACAGAAAGTCTATGAATATTTTGTCGCATAGGATTTTGAGGACGAGGGGGTGAAGGTCGTTGAGACGTAAATTTGACTCTTACATACATGCTAAACATATCACTAATTGTACTGGAAAAATATATATTGTGAGCCTCTTCTTTAGGCTCTTGAAACTCAAGCACATTAATAGTAAACCCTTAATCAGTGGTTGGAACATAACTCTATACTCCGTCGAAATCTCCTCGATTGGATTTAGTTGACATATTTAATCCATAAGAAAACAAGCCAAACTGATCGCGAGTCATCACACTATTATAAGTTATAAAGTGGCATGCATTTCTAGACTCGATATATGTAACAGCCCGATTCTGGGCCTAGTCGGAATAGTGGTTTCGGGACCACAAATCCGACGAGGGAAAGTATGGTTATTATTATATTTTTATGATCTAAAATTTCACGGAAAATTTTCGTAAAAATTTCGTTCGAAAATTTCGACGTTTGGACACTCAATTTAGTCAAAAGGACTAAATTGTAAATAGTGCAAAAGTTGAGTTCTACATCTTAGAGGTGTCTAATTGTTATGAAATTTTAAATTGGAGGTCTTTATGTGGTAATTAGACCATTAGTTAGTTGATGGACAAAAATAGACATAAGAAATGGGTGAAATAGATTTTTTTTAAATGGGGGCATTTTAGTCATTTGGTTATTAAATAGAATTAAATGGGAAAAAGATGGCAAAATATGCTCATCTTCTTCATGGTGAACGAAATCAGCAAGGGGGAAGCCATATTTAGGGTTTTTAAGCTTTCAAGCTCCATAGTAAGTGATTCCAAGCCCCGTTTTTAATGTTCTTCGTATTTTTGGAGTCCCGGTAACTTGGTTTAGCTTATTCTACCATTAATTCATGTTAGGGTTCATATTTGGAAAAATATCCATAGGTGAAATGTGTTTATTTTGCTGTTTTATGGTGGAATATGAAGCTAGAGATTATGTTAAACAACTTTTGCTAAGCAATTTTAAGCGAAAACGGGTAAATAGACATAATCGGTAAAAATAATTAATATTCAAAAGTATGTGTTGGAGTGGGAATTTGATGTTTCCATAGAAGGGAAAAATGTTCAGCATGTTATAAAACTTAAGAATAAGTGATGAAGTTTAATTTCCGAGCTTGGGGACAAAAGTGTAATTATGCAAAAGTTTGGGGGCAAAATTGTAATTTTCAAAAAGTTGGGTGGTGGATTATTTTAATAAATGTGGACTTTAAACGAGTTAAATTTGCTATTATAGATCAAGAAAGACGTGAAGAGTATATCAAACGAGGAAAAGAAAAGATAGTGGAGTAAAGTGCAAAATTACGATATTTTGCACCGAGGTAAGTAAACACGTGACTTAATGTATTATTTTGATATTATTTGATATATGTTGAGATTTATTTGGAATTAAAATAAATGTTTGGCAACATCCTAAAAATGTTGTTAAATCGGGAAAGGTGATAAAGGGTTGCAATATATGGGTTATGGGTTGAACACTCGGAATAAGCCGTAGTATGTTGTATATAAAAGGGGTTGCTGTGTGCTGATTCCCCGATTTATGGGTGGTGCTATGTGCGTGATCCACCATATCTTTGAAATGTGAAAGGGGGTTGCTATGTGCTGATTCCCCCGAGGGGTTGCTAAGTGCTGATTCCCCGGTTCATTGGTGGTGCTAAGTGCGATATCCACCATATCTTTGAAATGTGAAAGGGGGTTGCTATGTGGTGATTTCCCCCGAGGGGTTGCTAAGTGCGATATCCATTGTATATTTGAAATGAAAAGGGGGTTGCTATGTGCTGATTCCCCCGAGGGGTTGCTAAGTGATGATTCCCCGATTCAGTGGTGGTGCTAAGTGCGAGATCCACCAATAACGGTTAACATTCCGAGTGTTCAACGAAAAAGTGTGGAAGGTGAATATTGCCATATGGTGGAAAATTTTATGGGGTAAATATTGAGTTGGACACTAAATCGATCCATGTATGAGATGGGAGAAAATATCAAAAACGAAAAAGGAACGATTTAATTATAAACTGTGTTGAACAACAGCAGTTGGGTAACTTTGAAAAATCACCATAAATGGTGGAAAATGAATGGGAAGCTGAATAATATATGAAATTGAAGCTGGATGTGTCTGTTTTCATATGAAAGAAATAGAATAAGCAAAAGAGTTGTATTTTTGGAGATATCTGAATTTTACTAAAACAGGGCTGGATTGATTTCTAGATCTCCTGTTCTAACTTTGGAAAATTACCAAAAATTGTAAAAAAATAATTATGGCATGAAATTTATATCCCTGGAATCCTTGTTGAGTCTATTTTTATTAGAAACAAGAAAAACCATTTTTCAAATTTTGTACAGAGAGTTAAGTAAATTTTAATGAGGAAGGGTCAGAACCGTTGGGCAGTGAAACAGGGGAAGGTTTAATGAATAAACTGTACTAATTGGCTGGGTTAAAAATTCTGAAATTTTTATGGTGAAATGGTATATGAGTCTAGTTTCAGGGAAAATTTACGGAACTCAATTTGGAGCCCTGTAGCTCCAGATAAAAATAAATTAGCGACTATGATGCAGAAAAACAGCTTGCTGGAAATTGCCTAAACAATAAAGTTATTCATGAATAAGTTTATATTTTGGTGTAGTTATGGGAGTAATTACTTATTTATCATGTGTTTACTTACTAAGCTATATGCTTACTCGATTTTATTTTTCTCTTGGTTATAGTGACTTCCAACAACTCGGAAATTGGAATGAAGTCAGACAATCATCTACACTATCCTTCACATTTGGGGTATTTTACTACTAGTGTTCCGAAATTTTATGGCATGTATAGACACTTTATGTAATGTGGGATCATCATGTAAATATATGTTATGGTTCCCTTTTAAATGTAGTGTTTATTAATAGTTAAACTATATGTGTGTTTATACAAATGAAATTGGTTGGTATATTGGAATGTGTTCTAAATTTGCAGGAGGTTTAAGCAAAAATAAGTAGGAATGCTGTCGAAAATTTTTAAAAATTTAGTAATACCTCATACTCTGTTCCGGTAAGGAATACGGGTAAGGGGTGTTACATTTTAGTGGTATCAGAGCTACGGTTTAGTCGGTTCTCGGACCAATAAAATACGTGTGGAAGTCAGTCTATACATGCCATAAAATTATTGTGATAGTGTGATGATTTCTGACAATTTAAAATTTTGTTTTATATAGTAAATGGATCCTGATCGAAGTGTGGCAGATGATGTTGAAAGTAACGCGCCGGCTCTCGCGCAAGGGACCGCGCAGGAAGAGAGTAGACATGAGACACATGGACAGGATGAGGCTCGGGAAGCCTTCCTCCGAATGATGAGTGATTGGTATATAAAATATGTCCGTGTAAATCCGAATGTTCCTCCTCCTCCACCCCCTCCTATTCCTCAACCGGTCCCTGTAGCTCCACGGAGTGCCGAATTGGTGAGATCAAGTAAGCCACCTGTTGATAGAATTCGAAAGCATGGGGCTGAAGATTTTAGGGCCAATGTTGATGATGATCCGGAAAAAGCCGAGTTTTGGCTTGAAAATACTATTCGGGTATTTGATGAATTATCTTGCACCCCTGAAGAATGTTTGAAATGTGCTGTGTCTTTATTGAAGGATTCGGCATATCGTTGGTGGAAAACATTGATATCGGTGGTTCCAAAAGAAAGAGTTACTTGGGACTTCTTTCAGGAAGAATTTAGAAAGAAATATGTAAGCCAACGATTTATTGATCAAAAACGCAAAGAGTTTTTTGGGTTGAAACAGGGCCGAATGTCCGTAGCAGAATATGAACGGGAGTTTGTTCGGCTTAGTAAATATGCCCAGGAATGTGTGCCTACGGAGGCTATTATGTGTAAAAGATTTGAAGAGGGGCTAAATGAAGACATCAGATTGCATGTTGGGATTTTAGAGTTAAAAGAATTTGTGGTGTTAGTTGATCGGGCCTGTAAAGCTGAAGAACTGAGTAGAGAAAAGAGAAGGGCAGAGATGGAATCTCGAGATGTAAGGAAGAGGACAATGGGCAGAACATTTCAATCTCATTCGAAGAAGTTTAAAGGGATGGATCCACGACCAACTGGTTCAGTTGGGTATTCACGCAGAGACCGAGGGAGGTCGTATTCTGGAGCTACAACTCGAGCTACCTCTGTAGCAAGTGTGGGCAATGTAGGAAACACCCAGCCTGAATGTCAACAGTGTGGCAGGCGACATATTGGTGAGTGTTGGGGATTTAAACGAGCTTGTTTCAGGTATGGTTCCCAAGAGCATTATGTAAGAGATTGCCCTGAGAGAAGAGAGGAAGAAAATTTGCCAAGAGCTGGATCGGGTGATATTGTTAGTAGAGGGAGACCGCCGAGAAATGTGGGAAGCAAAGTCAGTGGTAAAAGTGTGATGAAAGATGCAGCTGGAGGATCAGAAATTAGAGCGCCTGCCAGGACTTATGCCATACGTGCTCGAGAGGATGCCTCATCTCCCGATGTGATTACTGGTACATTTTCTCTTCATGATATAGATGTTATTGCTTTGATTGATCCCGGCTCTACTCATTCATATGTATGCATGAAATTGGTATCTAGTAAGAAATTGTCTGTTGAAAACACTGAATATGTAGTTAAAGTATCAAATCCATTAGGCAAGTATGTCTTAGTTGATAAGATTTGCAAGAATTGCCCCCTGATGATTCAATGTCACTGTTTCCTGGCTAATTTGATGTTGTTACCATTTGATGAGTTCGATGTTATTTTGGGGATGGATTGGTTGATATTGCATGATGCCAAGGTGAATTGTAGACAGAAAATTCTTGAATTAAAGTGTGAAAATGGTGAAATTCTCCGGATTGAAACAGAGGAGCCGAATAAGTTGCCTATGGTGATTTCGCACATGTCTGCTCAGAAATACTTGAGAAAGGGATGTGAAGTTTATCTTGCTTATGTGTTGAATACTGATATAACTGGGTCGAAGCTTGAATCAGTGCCGGTAGTCTGTGAATTTCCAGATGTATTTCCAGAGGAATTGCCTGGGTTACCTCCGATTAGAGAAGTTGAGTTTTCTATTGATCTGTTACCTGGTACTGCACCGATTTCTATTGCACCGTATCGAATGGCTCCGACTGAGTTGAAGGAATTAAAAGCTCAGTTACAAGAGTTGACAGATAAAGGATTTGTGAGACCGAGTTTTTCTCCTTGGGGTGCTCCTGTGTTATTTGTGAAAAAGAAGGACGGCTCTATGAGACTTTGTATTGACTATCGTCAGCTCAATAAGGTGACCATAAAGAACAAGTATCCTTTGCCGAGAATTGATGATTTGTTTGATCAATTAAAAGGGGCAACAGTGTTCTCCAAGATCGATCTGAGGTCTGGATACTATCAGTTGAGAGTTAAAGAGTCTGATGTGCCGAAAACCACCTTCAGAACGAGGTATGGACACTATGAATTTCTGGTAATGCCTTTTGGGTTGACTAATGCTCCAGCTATTTTTATGGACTTGATGAACCGAATTTTTCGGCTGTACTTAGACAAGTTCGTGGTGGTGTTCATAGATGATATTTTAATCTATTCTCGGGCTGAATCGGAACATGCAGAACATTTGAGAACTGTGTTGCAGATTCTGAGAGAAAAGAAATTGTATGCTAAATTCAGCAAAAGTGAGTTTTGGCTTCGTGAGGTTGGATTCTTGGGACATATAGTTTCAAGTGAAGGTATTCGGGTTGATCCAAGCAAAATTTCAGCAATTGTTGATTGGGAGCCACCAAAGAATGTGACTGAAGTTAGAAGCTTCCTGGGCTTAGCTGGGTATTACAGACGGTTTGTCAAGGGATTCTCGATGATTGCTTCTCCTATGACTAAGTTACTGCAGAAGAATGTCAAGTTTGAATGGACCGATAAATGTCAACAGAGTTTTGAAAAGTTGAAGGCATTATTGACTGAGGCGCCAGTGTTGGTGCAACCTGAGTCCGGGAAGGAGTTTGTGATTTACAGTGATGCATCGTTGAATGGCCTTGGGTGTGTGTTAATGCAAGAGGGCAAAGTAATAGCTTATGCTTCGAGACAGTTGAAACCGCATGAGAAGAATTATCCGACGCATGATTTAGAATTGGCTGCCATTGTTTTTGCTTTAAAAATTTGGCGTCATTATTTGTATGGTGAAAAGTGCCGAATCTTCACTGATCATAAGAGTTTGAAATATTTGATGAGTCAAAAAGACTTGAATTTGCGGCAACGAAGATGGCTCGAGCTAATCAAAGACTATGAGCTAGTGATTGATTATCACCCCGGGAAAGCTAATGTGGTTGCTGATGCCTTGAGCAGAAAATCTTTATTTGCTTTGAGAGCTATGGGTACGATGTTAACTTTATCTGATGATGGCTCAATGTTGGTTGAATTGAGAGATAGACCGTTATTTCTTCAGCAAATTCGGGAATCTCAAAAGAATGACAGTAAATTGCAAGCCAAGAGAGCTCAGTGTGAAGCAGGTGTTGACTCAGATTTTCAAATTGGTTCAGATGATTGCCTGATGTTCAGGGACAGAATATGTGTACCGAGAAATGATGAGCTAATTCGGACTATTTTAGGTGAGGCACACAGTGGTGATTTATCAGTCCATCCGGGTAGTGTGAAAATGTACAATGATTTGAGGAAGTTGTATTGGTGGCCGGGCATGAAAAAGGATATCTCGGAATTTGTAACAAAATGTTTAATCTGTCAACAAGTGAAGGCTGAGCATCAAGTGCCATCGGGTTTACTTCAACCGATAACGATTCCAGAATGGAAGTGGGACAGTATCACGATGAATTTCGTGACAGGATTGCCTTTAACTCCAAAGAAGAAAGATGCTATTTGGGTAATTGTGGATAGATTAACAAAGTCAGCCCATTTTATTCCGATACGCATTGATTATTCACTTGACAGGTTGGCTGAATTATATGTTGCTGAAATAGTGAGACTACATGGGGTGCCTAAATCTATTATATCGGATAGAGATCCGAGATTTACTTCGAGGTTTTGGATAAAGTTACAGGAAGCTTTGGGTACGAAATTGAATTTCAGTACTGCATTTCATCCGCAAACTGACGGACAATCAGAAAGGGTGATTCAAGTTCTTGAAGACATGCTCCGGTGTTGTATTTTAGAAATGAAGGACAGTTGGGAGAAATATCTACCACTGGTTGAATTTGCTTATAATAATAGTTATCAGTCAAGTATACAAATGGCACCGTATGAAGCATTATATGGGCGTAAATGTAGAACCCCTTTATATTGGACTGAACTCGGTGAGAATCGGATTCATGGAGTCGACCTGGTGAAAGAAACTGAAGAAAAGGTGAAAATAATCCGTGATTGCCTAAAAGCTGCCTCAGATCGGCAAAAGTCGTATGCGGATTTAAAGAGAAAAGAAATTGAGTTTCAAGTGGGTGATAAAGTGTTCTTGAAAGTATCCCCATGGAAGAAGATTCTGAGATTTGGTCGTAAAGGCAAACTAAGTCCACGTTTTATTGGACCATATGAAATTACCGAGAGAGTTGGCCCTGTAGCATATCGGTTAGCTTTACCGCCAGAGTTGGAAAAGATACATAATGTATTTCATGTGTCGATGTTGCGACGTTATCGTTCGGATCCTTCACATATAGTTTCTCCTACAGAGATTGAGGTTCGACCAGATATGACTTATGAAGAAGAACCCATAAAGATTTTGGCTCGGGAGGTCAAACAGTTAAGAAATAAAAGTGTAGCCTTAGTGAAAGTGTTGTGGCAAAAACATGGAATGGAAGAGGCTACGTGGGAACCGGAGGAAATTATGAGGAAACAGTACCCAAACCTCTTTTTCGGTAAGATTTTCGGGGACGAAAATCCCTAAGGGGGGGAGAGTTGTAACAGCCCGATTCTGGGCCTAGTCGGAATAGTGGTTTCGGGACCACAAATCCGACGAGGGAAAGTATGGTTATTATTATATTTTTATGATCTACAATTTCACGGAAAATTTTCGTAAAAATTTCGTTCGAAAATTTCGACGTTTGGACACTCAATTTAGTCAAAAGGACTAAATTGTAAATAGTGCAAAAGTTGAGTTCTACATCTTAGAGGTGTCTAATTGTTATGAAATTTTAAATTGGAGGTCTTTATGTGGTAATTAGACCATTAGTTAGTTGATGGACAAAAATAGACATAAGAAATGGGTGAAATAGATTTTTTTTAAATGGGGGCATTTTAGTCATTTGGTTATTAAATAGAATTAAATGGGAAAAAGATGGCAAAATATGCTCATCTTCTTCATGGTGAACGAAATCAGCAAGGGGGAAGCCATATTTAGGGTTTTTAAGCTTTCAAGCTCCATAGTAAGTGATTCCAAGCCCCGTTTTTAATGTTCTTCGTATTTTTGGAGTCCCGGTAACTTGGTTTAGCTTATTCTACCATTAATTCATGTTAGGGTTCATATTTGGAAAAATATCCATAGGTTAAATATGTTTATTTTGCTGTTTTATGGTGGAATATGAAGCTAGAGATTATGTTAAACAACTTTTGCTAAGCAATTTTAAGCGAAAACGGGTAAATAGACATAATCGGTAAAAATAATTAATATTCAAAAGTATGTGTTGGAGTGGGAATTTGATGTTTCCATAGAAGGGAAAAATGTTCAGCATGTTATAAAACTTAAGAATAAGTGATGAAGTTTAATTTCCGAGCTTGGGGACAAAAGTGTAATTATGCAAAAGTTTGGGGGCAAAATTGTAATTTTCAAAAAGTTGGGTGGTGGATTATTTTAATAAATGTGGACTTTAAACGAGTTAAATTTGCTATTATAGATCAAGAAAGACGTGAAG
Organism: Gossypium hirsutum; assembly: GCF_007990345.1. Taxonomy (NCBI): domain Eukaryota; kingdom Viridiplantae; phylum Streptophyta; class Magnoliopsida; order Malvales; family Malvaceae; genus Gossypium; species Gossypium hirsutum. Next base: position 7,449,386 of record NC_053433.1, read on the forward strand.
AGTATATCAAACGAGGAAAAGAAAAGATAGTGGAGTAAAGTGCAAAATTACGATATTTTGCACCGAGGTAAGTAAACACGTGACTTAATGTATTATTTTGATATTATTTGATATATGTTGAGATTTATTTGGAATTAAAATAAATGTTTGGCAATATCCTAAAAATGTTGTTAAATCGGGAAAGGTGATAAAGGGTTGCAATATATGGGTTATGGGTTGAACACTCGGAATAAGCCGTAGTATGTTGTATATAAAAGGGGTTGCTGTGTGCTGATTCCCCGATTTATGGGTGGTGCTATGTGCGTGATCCACCATATCTTTGAAATGTGAAAGGGGGTTGCTATGTGCTGATTCCCCCGAGGGGTTGCTAAGTGCTGATTCCCCGGTTCATTGGTGGTGCTAAGTGCGATATCCACCATATCTTTGAAATGTGAAAGGGGGTTGCTATGTGGTGATTTCCCCCGAGGGGTTGCTAAGTGCGATATTCATTGTATATTTGAAATGAAAAGGGGGTTGCTATGTGCTGATTCCCCCGAGGGGTTGCTAAGTGATGATTCCCCGATTCAGTGGTGGTGCTAAGTGCGAGATCCACCAATAACGGTTAACATTCCGAGTGTTCAACGAAAAAGTGTGGAAGGTGAATATTGCCATATGGTGGAAAATTTTATGGGGTAAATATTGAGTTGGACACTAAATCGATCCATGTATGAGATGGGAGAAAATATCAAAAACGAAAAAGGAACGATTTAATTATAAACTGTGTTGAACAACAGCAGTTGGGTAACTTTGAAAATCACCATAAATGGTGGAAAATGAATGGGAAGCTGAATAATATATGAAATTGAAGCTGGATGTGTCTGTTTTCATATGAAAGAAATAGAATAAGCAAAAGAGTTGTATTTTTGGAGATATCTGAATTTTACTAAAACAGGGCTGGATTGATTTCGAGATCTCCTGTTCTAACTTTGGAAAATTACCAAAAATTGTAAAAAAATAATTATGGCATGAAATTTATATCCCTGGAATCCTTATTGAGTCTATTTTTATTAGAAACAAGAAAAACCATTTTTCAAATTTTGTACAGAGAGTTAAGTAAATTTTAGTGAGGAAGGGTCAGAACCGTTGGGCAGTGAAACAGGGGAAGGTTTAATGAATAAACTGTACTAATTGGCTGGGTTAAAAATTCTGAAATTTTTATGGTGAAATGGTATATGAGTCTAGTTTCAGGAAAAATTTACGGAACTCAATTTGGAGCCCTGTAGCTCCAGATAAAAATAAATTAGCGACTATGACGCAGAAAAACAGCTTGCTGGAAATTGCCTAAACAATAAAGTTATTCATGAATAAGTTTATATTTTGGTGTAGTTATGGGAGTAATTACTTATTTATCATGTGTTTACTTACTAAGCTATATGCTTACTCGATTTTATTTTTCTCTTGGTTATAGTGACTTCCAACAACTCGGAAATTGGAACGAAGTCAGACAATCATCTACACTATCCTTCACATTTGGGGTATTTTACTACTAGTGTTCCAAAATTTTATGGCATGTATAGACACTTTATGTAATGTGGGATCATCATGTAAATATATGTTATGGTTCCCTTTTAAATGTAGTGTTTATTAATAGTTAAACTATATGTGTGTTTATACAAATGAAATTGGTTGGTATATTGGAATGTGTTCTAAATTTGCAGGAGGTTTAAGCAAAAATAAGTAGGAATGCTGTCGAAAATTTTTAAAAATTTAGTAATACCTCATACTCTGTTCCGGTAAGGAATACGGGTAAGGGGTGTTACAATATATGCTACGTTCAGTCCTAGAATCGACTAAATCGTAGCTCTAATACCACTAAATGTAACACCTCTAACCCGTCTTCGTTGTCGGGTTCAAGTTACGAGATATTACGACAGTTAACAAGACCGATAATATAGTGACACAATTCAAAGATTAATTTAAACATCATAAATTAATAAATAATCATCATATGTAGCATGAATTTGAAACGAGACATAAATTGAGCCTACGGTACCTTAAAATCAATTTAGAAACAAGTATGAACTAATTTGAAAAAAAACATAAAAAAATATGGTAAAAACTGAAAACATGAGTCACATGGCCATGTCGTCAGGCCGTGTAACTCTCTGAGATCGTATGGACAAACCTGTACCAAAAATCAAATAGGCCACATGGCCATGTCATGCAACCATATGGGACACACGACCGTGTGACAGATCGTGTGTGCCCAAAATACCTTCAAACACTAGCCAATTCACCTACAATTTCTTAAACATCAAGCCATACATTTACCCTTACATTAACCTATTCAAAGCGTACCAAAATATGCCAAAATATGTCAATTCACATTCAACCTATGTGTCTAACCAATATGCCCTTATTGGCACCACATTTCAACATAAACAACAACCATCTGAAACAAGACATAATCAACATATTAACTTTATTCAATCATCCAATAATTTCCAAGTAACATATGCTATAATTAACAATTTATACCAAGCTTTTTAATGCCAATTTATCAATTTCACCAATTAACCAATCATGTATGTACCAATTCAACAAACCAACAATGCATTAAGTTTCAAGCACACCTATGCCAACCTATGCCATCAAATACCAAACCAATCAAAATATCATTAATGATTTAGATCAATACACATATTTCATAATTCAAATGGCACAAAACATGACCAAATAATCACCAACATGCATAAACCAAAGCCCTATTTACATGTCACTTATAATCGATCAAAATAAACGTATAATTATCAAAAGGGTTGAAAGATAGTTTGGTCTCTAAAAGCAATCCAATCGACAGCTCGTATCCAACGATCTACAAAGAAAAAAAACTGAATAGAGTAAGCTTACGTAAAGCTTCGTAAGTCCGTATTGAACTTACACTTTAACTTAGCATAACTGTTGTAACTAAAACATTTCACAGTTAATTTCATAAACAAGGTCATGAGTTCATCTATTTCCTATACCCACCACAAATCTCACAAGGTTAATGAGTTCACACATACAAAATGTATAACTTTATCACGTTATAAACATTACAAGTAAACACATTAAAACTCAATTCAACCATCACCTGTTTATTTAACAACTCACATTTTATTTCAAATATCTATATCCAATGTTCTATTTCATATATCTATTTCCCTATAATTGATTCATATAACCATTTCATATATCTATTTTCATATATCGATTTCATATATCTACTTTCATATAATTGATTCATACATTCATTTTTAACCTGATGAACCAAATGAAATAATGTCGGATATGAAGAAACGATGCTCACACAAGCTATAAAATAGGCCTACTCACATGATCTGTGGGTTGGGATGTTAGGCCACACGGTGCTGCTCACATGAGCTGTGGAGAATCTACAACAAATGCATGACCTTAACCATCGGTAGGACATCCAAGACCAGCACATGAAACGATAAAAAACTCTAATAACATGTCATTTTTATTTTAAACATTCACGAGGTTCATACGGGGTCGTGTTTCATATCTATATCATTTAGTCATATACACATTATTTCAACACAAGAATTCATCCGTGTTGTTTCCCATTTTCAAACTTAACCTTTAATTCAATTAACATTACAACTTAGTCCATTTCATCCCTTACTATTTAACAAGTAAATGAACTCAATCACAACATATATAGATAGATATTATATCACAAAACAACAACTAATTAGTTTAACAAATTTATGAACTTACCTAATCACAAGAGCTACGAACACTTCAACTGCGACTACTCAACGACTTATCTTTCTCGTGATTATTAACCATTTGATTCGTTTCTTGATCTCAATATAATATTTTCATTCAAATAATCAATTCAAATACTTTAAAATACTTAAATTCACATATATAATGATTTATCAATGTTTTACACTTTTACCTTTTATTTAATTTAGTCCCTAAACTCGAAACTTTTACAATTATCTCAATTAAACCCAAAACCAAGCTAATCGAATTTTTAATTATACATATATAGCCCATCATTTCACAATAATTTCATACTAAATTTATTATTTTATCAATTTAGTCTCTAACCTTAACCAAAATTACTTTACCAAATAGATATATTTGACAACCAAGCTTGTAAATCTATTATCAAACTTCAAAAACATCACAAATTCATCAATGGTATAATTCAAAATATTTATCAGTTTTACGAATTAGTCCTTGAGTTAGCTAGATTAAGTTACAATGATCTCAAAAATATAAAAATTATTAAAAACGGGTTAAAAATTCATACCATGTATGAGAGAATAGCTTGGATGAAAGATTTTGTTTTATGCTAATGGAGAAACGAATTTGGGAAGAAAGTTGATGAAGATGACAATGTTTTTTTTTTATTACTTAACATATAATTATTATAAATTAAACATATTTTAACACATAAAATTATATAATTCCATCCACTAACTGACCAATAGTATTATTCAAGGTCTAATTACATTATAAAACCATCAATTCATGTTTATATAACGATTTAATTCCTATAAACTAATAGCAATTAATTTTTACAAATTTTACGATTTAATCTTTTTTTCTTAATTAACTATCCAAACACCAAAATTTTTAGACGAGTTCGGTTTATAGAAACGAGGTTCCGATATCAAATTTTCTAAAACCACTTTACTTTAGGGACAAATAACTTGAACTTAACTATTCGTCCAATTAACAAAAATTATCAAATCAAAATTTAATTTAATACTATATTTGACTCGTAAATATTAAATAATAATATTTACGTACTCGCTCATCAGATTTGTGGTCCCGAACCACTGTTTTTGACACTACTAAAAAATGGACTGTTACAAATGCCATATCAGTCGATCCATTGTCTGAATGTAGATAATCAGAATTCAAAGAATATGTTTTGCATCATTATGAGCTAAAATGCCTTCCACTAAGTTCCAATTTTGTGCACAACTATCAACATTAAATAAATTAGCAACCCACAAATCCTCAAAACCTGCTAATGGAAGTGACTCAACATAAAAATTCATGTCACGAAACAACCATTGGTCACGAAATACTATAATATTATTGCCATTCCCAACTCGCCATCACATACCACTGGAAATCACATGTTTTAGTGTGAAAATACTATGCCATACATGTCGAGACCATTTTCACATCGAGTTTTGGAAAATGGGAATCGGTTTTAAAAAACGAAAACGGGAGTCACCACCAATCTTTTTAGGTGTGATTGGATCACCTTTAAAACATTTTGTTTTAAAATCATTAGTTTTGGTCCACGAAATAAAAGAACGGGTTCGAGAGTCGGTTACGTATGAGGAAGGATTAGCACCCTCGTACTGCCCAAAAATTGGTACCTAATTGATTATCAAATGTCTTTAATGTCGGAAATTTAAAAAATTTTAAGATGTAATCCTCTTTAAAATACTTTGATTTTGAAAATTTGGGTTCACTCGTATCAAAACATTGACACTAAGTTAACCTTTTGGAAATCCCTATCTCGAAACAACAAATCGCCACATCCAATAAGTTGGACACAACGCTTTGAAATTCCAAGACAGTTGCTCGTATTTTGAAAATCTTAAAAACTTAGAAGGGTACTTGACTATTCGAACTCAACGAGAAAAGTTGCAACCAAATAAGTTAGGGCACTACTTTTCTCGAAGCTTTCAAATACTAAGCGTTGCCTTTTTTATTTTTATAAAACTTTTAAATATTGTTTTAAATGACCTTTTAGAGTGACAATTCTATATTACGAAACATAGACATTCAAATAGCGTATATTACAAAGTATTATAACACTTTATATAAATGCAATCACTATGTAGAGGGTAAAATAGAATAATAAAAATAATCATGCTAAGCAGATAGGAATATACCCAAAAGAAAGCATAATAAATGCACTAATTATATACAATATATCATAAATAAAACATTAAATAATATAAAAAACATGGTAAATATTAATTTGTAAAATATGTATGAGTAAAAATAGATGACATGCATAGCAAATATATAAATAGAATCTACATAAAATATAAAATATACAATCCAATAATTTAATGTACACATGAATGGATTAATAAATGAAATGATGCATATAATACAATATATCAATGTACATATATAAAAATATGCATTTGAAAGTAAATTATAAAAGTCTAAGATATTACATAACATATGAAATACATAACATAACAATAATACATTAATTCTAAAGTAAAAACAAATATTGTATAATAAAAAAAATAAGTTTTAAAAATATATGTATAATATAAACAATTGATAAATAGAATGAGTATATAAAAAATGTGATATTTAATAATAAATTTAAAATATAATATATAATAAAAATATATTTATAAGAATAATAATTTTATAAAAAATATAAAATTTATTGGTTTAGAAAAATAATGTATAAAATATCAAATATGTAAAAGAATTTATATTTATAATGAAATGATTATATAATATATATACATGCATAGAAAATATATATTTGAAAATAAACTATATAAAAATGTTAAATATTATGATATATAAAATACATAATCAAATGTATAAAAGATAGGAAAAAAATATACATATTTGAAAAATGAAGAAATTAAAATAAAAAAGGGTTGAAAAACTAAGATAGACGAAGAATAAAATAAGAACAAACTATAGACAGTAAGAACGCAAGAGGGAGAGAAATTTGAGTGAATGCTCTCAAGAATTCTTATTGCTTCCCAAAACTCAAGTGATTTACAATGAAGGGAGAGGCCTCTATTTATAGTTGAGCCTCCCCAAATCCAACGGTACAGATCAATTACATCAACGGTTAAGATTAAAGGATATCTACAAATTAAATCTCCAAGATTACAAAATCATATCTTTTAAGATTGTATATCATATCTAATATTGCAATCATATCTAAGATTGTATCATATCTAATATTGCAATCATATCTAAGATTGTAAGATTGTATCATATCTAAGATTGCAATCATATCTAAGATTGCATATCACATCTAAGATTACATATCATTGAAAATTATATTTCCATATGAGTCAAGCTTGTAGATGGACCTTAAATCTTTTCAAGTAATGGGCCATTCCGATCGGGCCAAATTATATTTGTAATTCTGAACTGAACTTGAACTTCGTTTTTTTTTGGGTTTATTATTTTAAATACTGAAATGAGCCGGGCAAAATTGAGTGTCTACAATACAAACTAGAGATTACCACCCTCAAAAGCATCAAGGAAATATCTGTTTAAAAAATATTTTACTTCTAAAATTTTTAGAGCAACAATTAATCTCTATTGAGATTATATTCAACCCACAGCATCATCCATTTAATATATATAACCTTAAAAAAATTATTATTAAGTGTAAAATATGCTCGAAATCTTTTTAGTTTTTTATTGTTGGAATTTCAAAAAAATATTTTTTTTTATTTTTTAAATTTAAAAATGTAAGTCCAATTTTTAATATGTTAAAATTCTATTAAATTTAGGTTCATTATAATGTCACCTTTTTTTTGTTATATGGCTTGCAAGTGATTTTTTTTTAATTTTAAAATGCCACACCAGTGAACTTAAAATTTTAAAAACAATAGCAATTAGACTTGAATTTTGAAATCTAAAAAATAAAATGATCGAATTCTTTTTCAAAAAAGTAAAAAGATTAAATTCCAAATATATGTAGAAAAAAGATTAAAAGTATATTTTAATCTTATCAATACTCGAAATAATTTTATGGCCCAAAAATAGTGTGTTAAGTTAGGCCCACCTGTTTAGGGTGCTTTTCCACTTTCGCCCCAGTTTCCTTGAACTAATAAATTTAAATACAAACTACAAAAATAGTCACTTTTGTTTACCTCAGTTACATTTTAGACACTTATGTTTAAAATATTATGTTTTAGTCACTTATGTTATTATTTTGTTACGAAGTAATCACTCTGCCGTTAAGTTTCGTTATCTCTCTAACGGTAATCCTATGTGGCAATCGAACTAGATTTTAAGTGCCAACTTGGATTTCCAAATGGGATGAGAATAGATTTTTAATTAAATAAATTTAATTAATTAAAATTTTTAAATCCTAAATCTTAGCTTAAAAAACCGTTCATCTCCTCTATTTTTTTTAGTTTTCTTTTTCATTTGACTAAAAAAGCTATTATCATCAAAAAATTTTATTCATATACAAAAACAAAAGAGGATTCAATAGAGGGTCCAGGTATGTCTTCTTTACCGAAAAATTTATGTTCTAAGACTTAAAATCAAGTTGTTGTCGACAAATAAGAAGATGGTAATCGTTTTTGTTCCTAATCATTATATTTTTGAATTCTTTACGGTTCTTGAATAATTGGTTTCTCGATCCGATTTTTTCTTATCTGAATTGGCTTGTTTGTTCACAATCCCTTTGTGAGTATTCCATATTTTTCTTCTTTACTGTTGATTTTGTGCTGATTTACCTTACAATCTTTTTATAAAAAAAACAGATGGAACTAATATAAAAAAATTACATTCTCAATCATCTGTTCTACTGCAACTGTTTTGACTTTCTTTGATTAATTTTATTTTAGATGGAATTATTTCACTTATTTTGCTTTTCTTGTATGTGTGGGATCTTGTATGGAAACTCATAATCTATCACTCTATCGTGTGTACTACTGTTGTTGTTGATATAGAATGGATTTAAGTTGTATACTTTATTCAGAAAATGAAAATCTTTCTTATTAATGAATACGAGTACTATAGAGAGTTACCAATATGGAAGATTTCATAAGTAGTTTACCAGATGAACTACTTTTCTACATAATTTCTTTACTTCCCTTTGAATATGCTATCCAAACCATTTTCTTATCAACCAGATGGAAATTTCTATGGAACCTGACATTGGTTCACCATGGCACCAAAGAAGATGTTCCCACTACAATTTTTGGGTTAATTGCAAACTTTGATGAGCACAATCCAACAAGGAATACTGAAAGATTTAGGTTCATTTGCAGCGAATACAGCCTCTTATCAGCCATAATTGCACCTAACAATAAGCTTCACCTTCAACTAAAATCATGCAAAATCCAACACATTTTGGTTGAAAAATAGAGTTGAATAACCCCAAAAATCTTAAGTCATCATTAGCCAACTTTCTCTACTTTTTTTGTTAAGACCCTTAATTTGATATCAGTAAACCACCTTAGCAATGAAACAACTTCGTGTATGGTCTCGAAATTTGGGCTTCTTGAGAACCTGAAAATCATTGGATGCCATGGATTGGTTTGATGCAAAGCTTTCGAGCTTCACCATCTTTGACTGTCCACACTTAAAATCTCTCCATATTATCCATGGTTTCTTCTTGAGTTTCATTTGTGCTTGTTCTTGTAAATTTTCATATCTTTCTTGCGTTCATATAAATGCATGATTATAAGTACATAAATTTTTATGGATTTAAATTTAAATTTAATATGTGTGTGTCTATTTACATTGTTGACATAGGTCATATTATGTTATTTGCAATGCAATACTAGTTCAGGCTAAGATTAAGAAACAAAATAAAAAAAAAATACATGGTTTACTTAATTACATGTTACTGCTGGGGGAAAGGGCCTTCTTTTTTTTATTTTTTTGTAATGATCATCTTATTTTTAATATAATTTGTATAGCTTGAACTTAATCATTTATAGATATTGTGGCAGCCTGATTCTTTCAATAAATTATAAATGTAGGTTTCATTACTTAATTACATGTTATAACCAACTCAGCATTTGACTTTAGACCTTTAAGCCGATAGTTAAGTTTTTGAAATTTGCAATCTTCTCAGGCTTGCAGATTGATATTAAGAATTGTGATTGCTCGTAAATGCTCCCTTGATCATGTTGATGATCAAGATACTGCAGTCCCACCTGCAAATGCTTTTTTCCGTATGCGTTGTTGATCCATTCCTACTAAGAGTTGGTTAGAATAAGCTAACAAGGTCTAAGAGGATGAGGAAGATCAAAGAGACAAACAAGAGGGCAAGTGGAAATACGAGGAAACAGGAAAAAAAATTAAGGTCTTTAATGGAAGAAGAAAATAGGAAGGTGGAAGAGAGCTTAGTAGTGATGAAATACGACCCTGATTTCTACGAAATTTCATCTGATATAGCCTAAGAGACATGGCTTGTTGGTGGAATGAAGGATCATTTATCCCGAAGCCGAAGTTGGAAGAGATGATTATATTATATTATTATCCCTGGTGAATACTTTGTTTTCTTCATAGTTTCACTTTATAAATACTTCTTTGTACTTTATTTTTGAACACTTCCATCTGAGAACTGGAAATTCTAAGCCTAATCACCACCTTATAGTTTTACTTTTGGAATTTTGATATGTTTCCATTGTTGTGTATGGTTTGAGAGTTGTATGTGTTTAATTTGTGCTGCATAATTTGTATAACTTTCCTTTCTTTTTCAATTGGAAAAATATTTTTGCTACTATTTTGTGCTATGCCATGTAAATTCCTAAGTTTGTGTTATTTTCACTTGCATGTCTGCATGTAATGAATTTATCTAATCAAACCTTTTATTGATGCTGGCCTGTTTGGTTGCATTGGAAAAAATCTGAAATGTGTAGATGTTTTCACCATGAAACTAAAGCTGATTAGAGTGAATTAACCAGAAAAGTTGGCAGAAGTACGGTTGAATTCATAATAATAAAAAACCTTCAAAACAGGGGTTAGACATGTTGATGAAATCATGGGTGTAAATAAAATATGAAACAGACATGTAAATTTGAAATTAATTACCAAATAATATGAGTAATTTCATGCTAGAAAAATCAGAATCTTTTGTCTTGTAGTTAACTATTTATTTCACTCAATTGGCATTGTAAAAAGGAGAGAAAGAAATAAACAAGCACTGCATTACTTTGATTCTGTATTTATACATTTTTTTTACTTCAACTGGTTGCTGATTTGGTCTGCAAAATAAAGTAATCAATTGTAATTTCACATGTGGTTGTCTTTACCATAAATACCTCACGCATAATTTATGAAAATTTTACACTATAAGTTTGCTCCACAAGACATATATTTTATTTTATCTATATATATTAGTGTGAGGATGAAAATAAACTTATGAGATATACAAATGAGATCCTTAAAAGAGTTGAACAAATTGCGTAGTGGGCAAAAAATGGCATATAGATGATATCTTCAAAAGATGTAAGAAGAGTTGAACTATTTTACTCCCCTTTGAGGGAATATATATAGTCTAACATTTCTCAAGTAATTGTTCAATAGTTTAACATTTCAAAAAAAGAAATATTGTTTCAAACCTTCAATTAAGACAAAATGTATAAACTAACTATTGTTAACATGATTCAACAACCCTTCTAAAAAGATATATTCTTTGTCCACAAAATAGATTTCCCTCAACAAAATATTTTCCTAACTGTGTAACAAAATGAAATCCAATTCAGTTAAAGCAATTAATCCATCTTTGGGCGTTTTTCAGATTGTAATAGTTGTGTTGGAGTAGAGTAATTGATCTGTTGAGTTGGCATCGATCTAACTATTGTTCATTGACTAAGTGGATCATTCCTTTTGAAAGGTAATTTGGCCCTAAAATTTGCTATCAAGTTTGAGCTTTGTTGGGTTAATGTTGTAGGCTCGATGATTGGCTTGCCATTTGGTTACCCCCAATAATCATTTTGCAAGTCATTATATTATGGCCTATTTTGCCACATTTGCTGTAGTTAGTTTACTGTCCTATCTTGCTTAATTTTGGTCCACTTTTTCTTACTTCATCAACTTCTTTCCTCCTTGTTTGTTTGGGTCTTCCTAGGGACCTTCTAATCATGGGAGGAAAAATGGGTTCCATGTCCTTCACATGTTCCTATTGCATAGGACCTATATGTAAAAATTTAAAGATGTCAAACACATTTTATAAATAAGTAATATTTCATAAAGGTTTAGGGTTTTAGGGCTATTATCTTTTACAGGGTTAATCAAGTGGCTGTAAATGTTCAACTGGGTAGTGACAGTATAACATGTATTGACATAAGTTTCAGGGCTCACAACAAGTAATTGCATGCAAGAAACAACATGCTTACATGGGATTCTTGACAAGTCTCATTTTCTGCATGAACAAGAGGAGTTGAGAAGGTCAACCACATGCTTATTGCCTAATCCACAGTCTACCTCATACTTCTCGTTTCCAACATATACTAGCCATATACTACAAAGAAAGTAACATTTTAAAATTAAAAAATTTTCCATCCAAGTAAAGCTAAGCAAAAAAGAGTTAACAAAACTTACTTATTGGATTGACTAACAATTTCAGACAACTTCTTCTATATCCTTGGACATAAAGGTCTAGGATACTTCTTAGCAGCCTCTCTCATAGAAACCTAGTCATGACTTTTCTTCTAATTATTTCTAACATCGTTAGGATGGGTTTATCTCTAGCTTCTAAAATGATTTGCAAGGAGAGAAAGTCCTTAAATAATTCCAACAACAATTATACAATATGAAATGATAAATAGTCAGATTAAAAAAATAAATTTTAACCTTGTGAAACATTCACTGTTGTTGTTCAGTAGTAGATTAGATTGGCATTTGGTTGAGAAGTGGGCTTTTGACCAAGTCTTTAGATCCTTGTCACGCAACCAGCCTCAGCAGATTCTGACAATGACCTCATTTCAGACATTGCTTCTTCAAATTGTCTTGGAAAAGTTGCTTTAGTAGCTTTCCAGTAAATGAGACGCATAACTTGGCCTCTAAATCCTTCCATGTTTTTAAAATTGTTATGAAGATGTCTGGCACAATTTCTTTCTTTAGCATTAGGGAACAACAAAGAAACTACTTCTATTAAACCCTGTAAAACAATTAAAACAACATGATAAGTAATCATTTTTATATAAACAATTTAGGGTATAGCATGACTTTATAGTACCTTTTGTTTGTCAGACATGAAGCATATATTGTAAGAGTTCTTGATATCAAAATCCCTCTGTAACAGCTCGAGGAACCAAAACCATGATTGTTTGTTTTCATTCTCAACTGCAGCAAAAGCCACTGGATATATACAATCATTGGCATCAACCCCAATAGCAGCAAGCAAATGTCCACCATAATAGCCCTTCAGCCAATACCCATCTAACCCTATAATTCTCCTATAGCCAGTTAACCAACCTGATTTGAATGCTTCAAGGCATATATAAAGCCTCTGAAATAGCCTACAGTCTAATTTACAGATGGTTGTTGTACCAGAGTTGCTTCTCCTTAACTCAAGTAAATAATCGTATATATTGGCATATTGGGCCTTGTGATTCCCTTGAACTAGTTCCAGAGCCCTAATCTTAGCCCTCATACATTTAGCCCGAGACATTATTGTTCCAAAATCCACCCTAATATCATTTTGTAAAGATGTTAATGAATAATTGGGATCAACTTGAAATTTTTGTAAATAATGTCTAGCCATCTACTTTGAAGTAATATTCTTATTTTTCATTACCTTGCCACACTTATTGCGGTTGACTAAAGTTTTAATTTGCCAACTCCTATCCATTGGATCATTGGGATTTAATTTGGATGCCCATAACGTCCATGGACAACTAGGTACACAGACTGCTTTCACCCTGAGTTTGTCATTCCTAGTTAGTTTGGTTACTACCCTATTTATCCTCCCATACTATTTAACTACATCTTTTAAAATGTCTCTACTAGGGAAAACCAAACCCTTTATCAATATAGGGTTCCTCATATCAGTTTGAGGATTGTATAGATGGTACTTTTTATTTATTCCCATATTTATCATAATCCATGTCATTATTCAAATCCTCATCACCATTACTATCAAAATCATCTTTTAAACCCCAAAAACCTGAACCCAGTAAGTGGTCTAACTTCTTCTGTATCATTTCACCTACTAGTTTAACCTCTGGTTCATCTACCCTATCACCATTAAACTCAAAAGAATCAGAATAAGAAGTATCTGACTCATAAGCTTTATATGAACCATCATCTGAGTCAGACGCTTCTCCTCCAAAATCTCCCCCAAAAATATTTTGCTCAACATCAAACCCTAAACCAAAAAAGGAAAATAAAACATTATATTAGTATCAACAAATTGCACAACAATTCAAATCTGAAAAAAAAAACATTATATCAACTCTAGCTCAATTTCAAACAACAACACTAATGAATTCATGAACATTTTAGGATATTCGGACAGCAGTCGATATTCACATTTGGACAGCATTAAAATACATAATCTAGAACATGAAAACAGTAGTCATTATTCACATTTTGACAACATAAATATGCGCATTAAGAGATATTATGACAGTAGCTGTAAATTACATTTGGACAGCATAAATATGCACATTAAGATACATTTTGACAACAGCTGTAAATTACAAGTGCAAATTGTTAACACATAGTGGCAAAATTGGGAAACTTCATTCCTTATTTGGACAATTAGAGTGAAGATAACATTATATACATCTTTAAATCAATTATTTGTTACACATTTGCATCAAACTACACCCGAGCTAAAATGAAAAGCTGAACATAGACATAAGCATAAAAAACTGACAAAGAATAAGGTTTGTTTTGCTAGGAAAACAACAAAAATTGAGCAATCACAATTCTTAATATCAATCTACAAGCCTGAGAAGATTGCAGATTTCAAAAACTTAACTGTTGGCTTAAAGGTCTAAAGTCAAATGCTGAGTTGGTTATAACATGTAATTAAGTAATGAAACCTACATTTATAATTTATTAAAGGAATCAGGCTGCCACAATATCTATAAATGATTAAGTTCTAGCTATACAAATTATGTTAAAAATAAGAAGATCATTACAAAAAAAAAAAGAAGGAATAGGCCATTTTCACCAGCAGTAACATGTAATTAAGTAAAGCATGTATTTTTCTGTTTCTTAATCTTAGCCTGAACTAGTAGTACATTGCAAATAACATAATATGACCCATGTCAACAATGTAAACAGACACACACATATTAAATTTAAATTTAAATCCATAAAAAAATTTGTACTTATATTTGTGCATTTATACGAACACAAGAAAGACGTGCAAATTTACAAGAATAAGCACAAAGGAAACTCGAGAAGAAACCATGGATAATATGAAGAGATTTTAAGTGTGGATGATCAAAGATGGTGAAGCTCAAAAGCTTTGCATCAAAAGCAATGCTCATGGATTCCAATCCATGACATCTAATGATTTTCATGTTCTTAAGAAGCCCAAATTTCGAGACCATACACGAAACTGCTTCATTGCTAATGGGGTTTACTGATATCAAATAAATAGTCTTAACGAAAAAAATAGAGGAAGTTGGCTGATGACGACTTAAGATTTTTGGGGTTATTCAACTTTATTTTCCAACCAACATGTGTTGGATTTTGCATGTTTTCAACTGAGAAATGAAGGTGAAGCTTATTGTTAGGTGCAATTATGGCTGATAAAAGGTCGTATTTGCTGCAAAGGAACTGAAATCTTCCAGTATTCCTTATTGGGTTGTGCTCATCAAATTTTGCAATGAACACAAAAACTGCAGTGGGAACATTTTCTTTGGTGCCATGGTGAACCAATGCCAGTTTCTATAGAAATTTCCATCGGGTTGATAAAAAAATGGTTTGAATAGCAAATTCAAAGGGAAGTAAAGAAATTATGTAGAAAAGTAGTTCATCTGGTAAACTACTTATGAAATCTTCCATATTGGCAACTCTCTATAGTACTCGTATTCATTAATAAGAAAGATTTTCATTTTCTAAATAAAGTATACAAGTTGAATCCATTCTATATCAACAACAACAATAGTACACATGATAGAGTGATAGATTACGAGTTTCCATACAAGATTTCACACGTACAAGAAAAGTAAAATAAGTGAAATAATTCCATCTAAAATGAAATTAATCAAAGAAAGCCAAAATAGATGCAGAATAGATGATTGAGAATGTAATTTTTTTTATACTAGTTCCATCTGTTTTTTTTTTAAAGATTGCAAGGTGAATCAACACAAAATCAGCAGTAAGAAAGAAAAATATGGAATACCCACAAAGGATTGTGAACAAACAAGCCGATTTAGATTAGAAAAAATCGGATTGAGAAATAAATTATTCAAGAACCGTGAAGAATTGGAAAATATAATGATTAGGAACAAAAATAATTACCATCTTATTTGTCAACAACCACTTGATTTTAGGTCTTAGAACATAAATTTATCTATAAAGAAGACATATATGGACCCTTCATTGAATCCTCTTTTTATTTTTGTACGTGAATAAAAAATTCTGATGATAATAATTTTTTTAGTCAAATGAAAAAGAAAACTAAAAAAAATAGAGGAGATAGAACATTTTTTTCAACTAAAAAAAATAGAAGAGATAGAACATTTTTTTCAACTAATATTTAGGGTTTAAAAATTTAAATTAATTAAATTTATTTAATTAAAAATCTATTCTCATCTTATTTAGAAATCTAAGTTGGCACTTAAAATCTAGTTGAACTACCACATAGGATTACCGTTAGGGAGATAACGAAACTTAATGGCAGAGTGATCACTTCGTAACAAAATAATAACATATTTGATTAAAATATAACATTTCAAACATAAGTGACTAAATTGTAAACTGATGCAAATAAAAGTGAATAGTTTTATAGTTTAGCCAATAAATAAATACAAATAGAACTTCAAAATAAATAAATACAAATATAAAAGAAAAATCGAATCGAAAAACACAGAACGGTCAAAACGCGATCAACACACAGAAAAGCCCCATTCTGATCCACATTTGCTTTAAAATCCTCTCAAACATCAAAATTTGTTTGCAAACAGACCAAAAAAATCCAGCTATGGGCAATACGGAGAAGCTGTTGAACCAGATCATGGACCTCAAATTCACCTCCAAATCGCTGCAACGCCAGGCCAAGAAGTGCGAGAAGGAGGAGAAATCTGAGAAATTGAAGGTGAAGAAGGCGATCGAGAAAGGTAACATGGACGGTGCTCGGATCTACGCCGAGAACGCCATCCGTAAGCGCACTGAGCAGATGAACTACCTGCGTCTCGCTTCCCGACTCGATGCTGTAGTTGCCAGGCTCGATACTCAGGCTAAGATGACCACCATCAACAAGTCCATGGGAAATATCGTCAAGTCTCTCGAATCTTCCTTGGCCACCGGTAATTAATTTCTCCTTAAAAATTTTCATCTTTCTGGAGATTTAGGGTTGATTTGAACTAAAATTTGTCTAGATGTTAGCCTTTTTTCATTTGGCTTTTCGAAATTTTCATCGTCTTTTTTCGTCTAAACTGGAAATTAATTTTGATGTGCATATGGTCAAGTTTGAGTCCCCCCCCCCTCTGGAATGATGCAGGCAATTTGCAGAAAATGTCGGAGACAATGGATAAATTCGAGAAGCAGTTTGTGAATATGGAGGTCCAGGCAGAGTTTATGGAGAGTGCTATGGCTGGCTCTACTTCATTGTCCACACCAGAAGGTGAGGTCAACAGCTTGATGCAGCAAGTGGCTGATGATTATGGGTTGGAGGTCTCTGTTGGGTTGCCACAGCCCGCCGCTCATGCTGTGCCAACCAAGACACAGGAGAAGGTTGATGAGGACGATTTGTCAAGGCGCCTCGCCGAGCTTAAGGCTAGAGGTTAAAAGAATCGTGGTATCCATTTGAATGAGCTTGTGATAAATAGTAAGACTTTGTTACTTAGGATTATATAATTTCAGCTTAAAGATCAAGTTTTATGTGTAAATTTTTACTGAATTGAAGTTTGCTTTCTAATATTACATGTGGTGCTTGTTTCAAATAAATGAGATCATACCTTTAGTGTGAATTTTAACTCTTGAACTTTCCTCAAAATTCCTGTGAGAGTGTGGTATCTGGGATGATTTAGGGGCTTTCTAAATGCTTTGGTAGAACGGTTGGCAGGTCGTTGTTGATGTTTCAGCTTAACCCTATGGTTAAACAAGGTATTTAGGGTTATGAGGGTTGGTAAGCGGGGTACAATCATATTTTATTCATCAAGTGAATGGATTACGTAAATGCTGTTGATAGAATGGTGGAACCCATTTGAGTTAGCTTGTGATGTATAGCATTATAGTTTCTGCTTAAAGATCTTGTTGTATGTGTAAATTTTACTGAAATGGGTACTTCTTTCTAATGTTGAATGTGGTGCTTGTTTCATATTAATGAGCTGATGCCTTCATTGTGGATCTTAACTGTAAATTTTCCCCAAAATCCCCTAAGAATGTGGTATGTAGTATGTGGGATGGTTTGGTCTGTGTGAATGCATTGGTATGGAGGCCAGGTTGAGGGGTTCTCTTTTTTTAATTACAATTCACATACTACCGGCAAGAGCTAATCACTGCCTCCCACACCCTACTAGCAAGCAATTCCTATGATTCGATCCCACAATGTGAGCTAGGTTCACGAGATTGAGGTTGGTATTTGATGTTTCCGGCCATGATATTTGAGCTTAATCCTAAGCTCAGAGATGCTATTTATTCTTTTGGTTGTGAGGGTTGGTAAGTGGTTCAACCATTTCTTATTCATCAAGTTAATGGATTAGGTAAATGCTAAAATACTGTTCACCTTAATCAATTTTGGACCATTCGTTGAAGATGGTTGTAAGAACCGATTAGATCAGGTCTTTCTACTCTACTCCTTTATTACTTTTTTTATTCATTTGGATAAATATTTGTGTTTTTTTAACTTAAGCTCGGTTAGTTTTATTGGAAATGATTTTCGAAAAATGATTTTTAGAAAATAATTTATTATTTTGGGAAAATAGATATTTTCTGGAGTTCAGCAGATTTTTTGAAGACTTTTCATAAAAGTTGTTTTCAATGGAACAAATATACATTTGATATTTATGATAAGTAGTGAATTGATTACAAAGTGATATTAAGGTGGCATTATTTACAAATAATGAATTTTATGATGTTAAGGATTAAATTGTAAACTTTGTGCAATTTATAATTTTAACAAGAAAAGTGATATACATTAAAATTTGTTAAGTGAAATAAGATGTTATAATGAGTTATTTGATTAGAGTGCTTATATGGTGAAAAATAAATTACATGGTAATAGGAACTAAATTGCAAAATGTATAAAAGTTTTAAGTGTGAAACAATTTAATATGTGAATAAAGAAATTGTGATAAAAATTTAATGAATGTGTTATGAGATGATGAAATATGTATAAAGTATTGTAAAAATGAAATTGTGGAAAAATATGAAATTTTTATGATGGCAATGACTAAATTGTTAAACTTGAGAAAATATGTTGATGAAATAATAGAAGTGAAATACATAGAAATTTGATATGTGAAACAAGATGAGATAAATTATGTGATTAAAGTTTAACAAGAAAAAATGATTTAATATGATTAATTAGTAAATATTAAATTTTTACGACAAAAAGGGACTAAATTGAAAAAATATGAAATTTTATAAGAAAATATTTGATAAGTGAATAATGTAGCAGAGAATGTAAAATCTTGATGCTTTGACCCGATGTTTGGGTCGGTTGTGGGGGTGTTACTATGAACAAAATCTTATTAATTTAGAAAATATCTTATGGAAAAAAATTTGTTAAAGACATTTTACAGGAATAAGGGAGTAATTTTAGATTGATTGGAATTTTTTTTATGTTGATCATCTTATTTTACATGAAACAAATATCGAAAAAAATTAAAATTATTTTTCGTAAAAACTTTTACGAAGCAAATCTCTACTAGAAAATAACAAAAATGATTTAAATAAAGGAAAACATTTTAAAAGGAGACAAAATGTTTCATAAATTCATAATTCAAGGAAGAAAAAAGACGATGCATTTGGAACCCACTGAATATTTACTGCAAACTTTGTGCTTCCAATCAAAAGATTGGCAGTTCCCAACTCAAAAAAGCATCAATGCCATTTCTATTTTCACCTCAGATTCTCCATTCAAAAAAAAAAGAAGTTAATTGTAGTAAATACCCCAAACTATAATTTTAAAATGAAGATATATATTAGGAATGTAATTATAATATATATTATAAAGTTTGGAAACTAATTTAAAATGAAGATAATAGTTTAAGAATGTATGATGCAATTAAAAAAAATAAAAGATGGAAGGAGGATAAATTTTATTTGTCATTCACTCACGTAAAAGTAGGATAAAGATTATAAAATCATAATTTTATACAATGGTTTGTGTACAAGAGATTCTAAATGTCGAACATAAAATTTCATATTTTTTGAATACTATTTTTTTCACCAACAATTAAATTAAACCCGGATTTTTCTTTTTCTTTTTCAGTTTAGTATCCTTTTATGTTTGCTTTGCTCATTTTCGTGTAAAAAATCAAACGAGTTAAACACTAATCCAATCATTAATAACATCAAATAACATACGAAAGACAACAAAATCCGACATGTCTATATATATATCTGTATACATTCAAGATTGTTTGATTTTAAACTCTAAGGTGGTTGCTGCTATAATTTTGATGATGAACTTTAGCACCTCCAGGTATTAATGGAAGGGGCCTTTTGAGTGACAATCCTCTCTAGGCTAGGCAGAGGCTTTTGAGACACTACTAGTAAGCCTTTGAAATCCTTTCTGCACCTTCTGAAAGAGTTTAGGAGATTGAACACGACACAATCGAAATCCGATTGAATCAACATACCATCCACTTCTCCCGTTGAACCCCGCGATTCGCCCTCCCTCTACGGAGAAAGCGAAGGGTGTTCCTTCTTCAACTCCATACGGACCAAACGTCCTTCGGTTACTCTTAAACGTCAGTGATCGAATCACAGGGCTACCACCATAAACCACAGGACAGTAATAACCAGTTACACTGATCAAGAATTCTTCTGGGAATTTTAGTTTAATCTGGATACCAATTACAATGCAGTCTCTTGAGTGTGAATATAATGATTATACAAACACATCAAAAGATAAAAAAATTAAGATTGTTTAGCCTAACCTCAGCTGTCTTGTTTCCTCCTACACCGCCGTGTTTCTCCGCCGTTACAGGCTTACCGTTCTTATCGTAAACCACTCTGATGGAGTCGATGCAACGATCATAAACAAGAGTGATTTCTCTTACCCCATTATAAATTCCATCATCCCAAGCAGTTCCACCATTGCCTCCCCATGGTCCTACCACCACACTCATCTTTTTCCTACTGCTAGACTTCTCCTTGCCACCATCCTATACATTCAAGGGTCATATGCAAGTTAAACTATATGTCCAATATATTACAACTCAATGCAAATATAGAAGAAAATAGGTTTAGCCCTTCTTTTTTGAAAAAAGCACAAAGTTAATTAGGATTTTCTCACCATATGAACCGGCAAGTTGTAAGAGCAGATGCTGAATTGGGATTAAACAATGAGGTTTGATATTAGGTGTAAGTGGTGGTAATTAATATAGATAGCAACTGGAATCAGATGCCATTTCCAGCACCTTCTGGGTATTGTGAATTATGCCTTATTTGTTTGCGGTCCAACTTATTCAGGTGGCTAGCTGGTACCTAACAAACAGTACCAGGAATCATAATAGGTTCCTAAGAGATTAAAAATAAAAAGTTTGGGTGATAGTTTCTGTTAATAATGGCAATATTCTTGATAAACAATGACAAGTAATATCTATCAGAAAGTTGTAAGAATGTCAAATTTGGATGATAGGTAAGAAACAAAAAAAAATTATTCTTTGATAAAAAAAGCAGTAGAAAAACAGGGCCGGAAAGGAAGATACCTTACTGAAGAGGGCCACCAATTTTTGAATCCATGGCACCTGTACTTGAGACCTTCCTTCAGATCAATAAATGCAGAAAATTTGTAAATATTATTTATCCAAAAGCAGAAAATGTGCTACAGCAAAGTAACATAGGAAATTCTGATGTAAACAAAAGCTATACAGTAAAAACACTTTTTACCCTAAGCTATACAAATTCTATTATTTACAATATTATCGGATCTAATTCTACTATCAAATAATTGTTGGTAACGTAAAAGGTTGGTGTTAGTGGGTATATTCCCATTTTATGTCTCTAACACGTATTACGTGTACATTTTTTTTTATAAAAGTTTTATTATTTTTCAGAAAATAATATCTTTAACAATTTTTTTTTTCAGTTTACTATTCCAAAAAATCTTGTATTTTTTTACTATTTGGTTGTTGGGCGTGGAAATAGTAGAGCGATTTCAGTGTATTTTCTTACTCTTTTGCCCTAGGCTAATTATTGTTTTGCCATTCTATTATTAGTATAAATAGAGAGTTATTTTCCTCATTTTACACACACAACAAAAACACAACTCTCTCTAAAAATTATTTTTCCCCTCTGCCTTTCTTTCCGTTCTGTTTAAGAGTTTGGGTTTTAAGCAAGATTGACTGTGACCCCTCCAAACTTTTTTAGGAATTGACCCTACTGTGATTTCCCAGAATAGTAACACCAATCGAGTTCCATCTTCTATATTCGAGTGTACGAATATCAAAACATTGTGTTAACCTTGGGAGACGGCTAGGAGTGTGCAAAATTCGGGTAAAATCGAAAAAATTCGGTTAATCGGTCAGTTAATCGAATTAATTCGATCGGGGTCGATTAATAATTTTTTGAGTTTTCGGTTAACAGTTAATTCAGTTCGAAACCGGTCAGTTAACCGAATTTTTCTAGTTTAACCAAAAAAATTAACAAATAAAATTATAATATATAAATAGCCTATTATTCACTCAAACCCAATCCAACATAAACCCAAATACCCAATCTAATATATATTAACCCAAGTACCCAACCCAACCCAATTACCCAACCCAATCATAAAAATTACAAATAATTTAATAAATAAAAATCTAAAACTAAAAATAAAAATAAAAATAAAAACATATAATTTTATACAAATAATTCAGTTAATTCGATTAATTCAGTTAATTTTATACTTATTTTAACCAAAAATTAAAATCGTATAATTTCGGTTAATTCGGTCGGTTAACCGAATTAACCGAAAAAATTTCAGTTCAGTTAATTTTTTTGAAAAAATTTCAGTTTGATTAACGGTTAAAAATTTTGAAGGGTCAGTTAATTCAGTTAATGTAATTTCGGGTCGGTTAACCGACTGAACATGCCTAGAGACGACGTCCACTACATGATTATACCGATTAGGGCGAATTCATTTCTAAGACAATAGATTTACCACGCGCAGTAAATTTTTTATTTCATATTTCGTTATTTATTTTTCTAAGTGCTAATAAATTTATTTTGCAATAGTTTATTTCCAACAATAACATCATATGAATAACATCTTTAGTCTTTTCCTGCTCTAAATCCAGTAAAAGAAAGCTCCCCATGCCAAAACCACAATACAATTGAAATCAAACCTTTCCCTCTTAATTTGAGTACCACCCATTGTAACTCAAAATTTCACTGTTCAGAAGATCTTTGCAATGAGCAAAGATTTAACACCTCTTTCCCAACCGTCTTAAAATAGTTGCATTAAAAAAATAAATGATTTTTAGTCTCCGTCTCACTATGACAAAAACAACCACCACTATAAACTTGGAATCCCCAAGCCAATAGACTATCCTTCCTAAGTAGTCGATTAAACATTGCCATCCAACAATCATGGAATGTTTTGGAATATGATAAGGAACCAAAGCAGCTTACACCAATTTACTTTGGCTACTCTACTTCTACTTTCATTCCGGACTTCACATAAAATATTTTTATCTTGGGACAATGAATTCATCAATTTAAGGATTTCTAATCAACTCAACACCTCAATTTGAGAAGGAGAAGGAGAAACCTGCATCAAATCCCTACCCTTAAGAGCCTAAGAACATAAGCTTGGATCTAAGCAATCCAAAGAGATCCTGCTTGAATTAAAATAGATCACAAATTTTACATAATGCAAGCTTGATTCCAACTATCAAGCTTCTGTTGGAAAAAAAATCGGTTTAGAAAAAATTTTTGTTATAGCGAAAAATTAAAATTTTAAAAATCAAGTCGGTTTGTAATATTTATAATTTATAACAATTAATTTTTCCCAAAAAATACCTGTGTTTTAACTAAGACGGATCCTAGATGTTTCCGGCTTTCACCTGAACGACTTTCTCTGCTATTCCCATAGTTCGAACAATCACAAATTAAACACAAAATCAGAAATAATTTCTTTCTTTCAGTAGAAAAGTAATTTTCTCTCAATAGATACCGATAAAATTATTATTTCTAGAAAATATAATTTATATTTAGAAAATAATTTTTTTCAGGTAGAATAACTATATCTCAAAGTTTTTTTATTTTTAGCTCTACCAATGCCTATAAAGAGATATAGAAGAATCCTAATTGAATTAGTAGAATACAAATAATATTTATTTGATAGAAAAATTAGCTTCCTAGTTTAACTAGGAGAGGAGTTGTACACCCTATTTAAATATACTAGGGTTGTTGCCTCTCGTATGAATTATGAGGGGTTTTGAGCTTCTCTTGTACTAGGTTTAATTATATGTACTTTTTAGATTTTTAACTTAACACTTTATAATTTAATTCAACTCAATATATATTTTTATATTTCTCGAAATAAATATTATTTATTAAATTAATTTAATTAGATAAATTATTTTTTTCAATTAACTAATTTTCTCAACCCAAATCTAATTTTGTTAAAGTTATGATAACTTTATTGTAAAAGAATTTATGAAAAAATATATTTAATTTTCATATTTAATAGATTCTCAATAATTAATTAATTTAATTCTATTTTCGAACTTCAATTATTTGAGTAAATTATAATTCGAAAAACTTAAATTAATTCTCAAGTCAATTCCATACTTAGTGAGAAAACACATTCATTTTCGAATGTAACTTATTTCTCTAACTTTATTATTTCCATCCATTTTCGTTTATTTGATTTTTTATGCAATTCATTTTTTATTTCAACGAGCTAGCAGAGGGATCGATTGGACATATATAATTAGGGTTCAAATTATTTATAATTAAGTTCTAGCTTTTCGCTTATTAATTATAAATTCATTTCATTATAAAGTCATTTCACAATAGTATCGTGACTGGGCTCTCCCTAATTATATATCGTTATGAAAGTTATTTAATCAATGGCGTTCAATGACTTTGTATTAAGTGTGTTACATTTATAGGATATTCTTAATCTCTTTTGAATAAATTTATTCTCCCAATATGATCCTATTTTATCTCATGGTAATCATTACATCTTCTTTCATAAAAAGTCAATTACTATCAAATAGTAATTAAGTCATTTATCACAAAGATAAACGACCCGTAACCATGTTTACTTTTCATCTATCATGTAATGCCAATGAGAAAATATCATTACATCTCTTTCATGAAAAGTCAATTACTATCAAATAGCAATTAAGTCGTTTATCCACTACAGCAGAATAGACTTTTAGCAGCGCTTTCAGCGGCGTTTGGATGAAAAACGCCGCAAAATTTACACATTAGTGGCATTTGTATAAAAGTGCCGCTATAGGTAAGGGTTATAGTGGCGTTTGCCAAAAAACGCCGCAAAATATCAATATTAGCGGCGCTTATATAGAAAACGCCGCAAAAAAGTGAGAATTAGCGGCGTTTTCTTAAAAACGCCGCAATAGGTGACGCATTGGCGGCGGTTGTCGAAAAACGCCCCAAATGTGTTGACCAAAACGGCGCCATTTTGATGCTGAGCTGTTGAGGCATTAGCAGCGTTTTACCAAAAACGCCACAAAAAATTCAAGCAATAGCGGTGTTTTTTGAAAACGACGGAATAGGTGACGTATTAGCGGCGGTTGTCTGAAAACGCTGCAGAAGTTTTGAGCAAAACGGCGCCGTCCCTTAGTTAGCTATAGAGGAATTAGCGGTGTTTTTAAAAAAACGCCGCAAATAAATTATATTATTTTAAGGTTTAAGGTTATGAATTTTAGGTTAATTTAGAGTTTTAGGGTTTATGATATAATATTTATTATTTTGGGTTATGGATTTATGTTTTAGAGTGTAAGTTTAAGGTTTACTGTGTTTTAGGTATTAGGGTCGAATTAATTTTAATGTTCATGGTTTTAGGGGTTATGTTATTAGGGATTAGAGGTTATGATTAATGATAAAAAATTAATTTATTTTAGGGTTTTGGTAAGCATTAAGATTCTATTTTAATTACTTTTGTCCCTTGCTATATATATTAAGATTCTATATATTTAGGGTGTAAGTTTCGATTAATTTAGGGTTTAAGGAAAGGATACTATTAGCTAGAAACTGAAGAACATTTGGATTTTACTGAGATTCATGCCATTTAATTTGTATATACCCATATTATTTAATATAAGAATATAAATGTATATATGTGTTTTAATTTGTACTATACTAACATTGGTCACACGAATTCCCAAAAATATGTCTACGATTATGGTTTAGGGTTAATGATTTTTAAAGTTTATAGTTTGGGGGCTTTATAGTCTAGGATTTATGGTTGGTTTAGGGGTTACTGTGAATGGGTTTTGGGTTTAAAGTTTAGGGTTATAAGTTTTGTATTTGTGGTTCAGGGTTTAGGGTCTCAGGTTTAGAGTATAATTTTGGATTTAATTTAGAAGATAAATATAAATAAGATAAATATATATAAATTATTATTTTAATATAAATAAGATAAATATATATAAATTATTATTTTAAAATAATATATATCAAAATGGGTTAAATCCCAAATAGCTAAGATGAAAAGTGGTTTAGTGTGCAATTGTGTACATGAACTGTAATTTGATCTAGATCTTTCCACCTATTAACACAATTATTGATATAAATAGCGTCATGTTTTTATTTAATTAATTTATATGCATACGTAATATTTATATTTATTCAATATAAAAATATATTGATGTATTTTAAAATGTGTATTAAATCAAAATTGAAGTTTTAACTATAGTTAGGGTTTAGAGTGCTATAAGTTTATGGTTTGAGGTTTAAATTTAAAGGTATATTGTTGAAGACTAAACCAATATTTGGAATTTTATGAGATTCTTGTCATTTTGTACTACAAGTAATATAAATATATGAAAAATATATTTTGTACTACACTAACATTACTTGGATATAATATAAAAGAAACTCAAAATATATAGTTTTAAATTTTGACCAATTTTTAAAAAATATTCAGGTATTAACGGCGCTTATACATAAAACGCTGCAAATGATAAGCAATAGTGGCGTTTTCCAAAAAACGCCACAAAATTTAATTATACATTAGAGTAAAACGGCAACGTTTCCTCTAAATATTAGTGGCTTTAGCGGCGTTTCTATAATAAATGCCACAAATTGTATTAGAACGGCGTCGTTTTGTAATAGATAAAAGAGGCGTTAGTGGCGCTTTGCCTAAAACGCTGCAAAATGTCTCATTAGCGGCGCTTTGATGAAAACGCCACAAAGTTTCCTTATTTGAAATGGCGTCGTTTTTTCCCCCTTGAGGTTTATTCCCTTTACCCGAAATCAGTTCGGTTTTTTGCTAAGTCTTTTTTCCCTATTTTTGTTCTTCCTTCCTTAAATCCCTAAAACAAAAAACACCACTTTCTTTTTCCCCAAATCATCCCCTAATTCCCCAAACCCGAAATCCCTAACGTTTTCCCCAAATCCCATTTTTTCCCTAAATCTGTTTTCCCATCCCCGAAATCCCTAACTATTTTCCCTTTCCTCTCGTCTCGCTTGCTGTTATTTCCCGAAACCATTGCGTCTGTCCGATATCGACTTTGGAAGCGGTTCATTTGATTCTGCTACACTCATCGTGTAAGTTAGGTACAAATTTGTTTTCCTCATTATTCTTTACTCGTTATGCTTACAATACTTTTTCTTTGATTTTTCAGTGTTGTTGGATGGTATAGTCATCAAGCAAGAAATTGGTTTTTGTGGTTTTTGAAATCCACTGCTTCATCGGGGACTGATTTTGAGGTATGAATCTTGAACTTTGTCTTTGTCTGTCTTTGCCTTTTGATTTCTATTTTGGTTTCAGATCAATGTTTTTTTTTACTTCTATTTCAGTGGGTTCATTTCTCTGCCGTTTTTTTGTTGCGATTTTTGTAACCCCTGCTTCATCGGAGACTGATTTCAGGTATGAATCTTTGCTTCAACATTTTTCTTTTTGCTTTTTGCTTTTTTCATCTCTGGTTTGGAGTGTGGTGTGTTTAGTTGTGTGGGTTTGGGGTGTTATTGGTTCAGGTTGCAGTCTTTGGTCTGACCAAAGTAAAGTCAGTCTCTTCTTTCCTCTCCCTTTTATCTCACTTAAGATAATGCTTTAAACTTTTTCGGCTGGCTTTCATTCTAATATGACTGTCCACATAGCCTACTGGTCTCGTGTATAAAAAACTGCTTTCTACTCTGATGTCCTGCATTAGAAAAATCTCTGATTGGCTGGATTTTAAGTACTGTGAAACCAGTATCCCAATTGCTAAGTCAACCATCAGGAAATAGGCACACATGAATGACTTTAATTAAATAATTCCCTGGGAAACTCTACAATAATTAGTTTAAACGATAGGTCTAAGGTCTGTGCTTGTAAATCCTTGAATGAGATAGATCTGTCCTTGGAATATGTAGTACTCTTCCTGTCCAGATATGACTGTCTTAAATTTGTTATTTTGCTTGATTATTTGAGATCTGCTCTTAAATTTGTTATTCTGCATGATTATTTGAGATCTGCTTCTGTCAATGTACTTTCTAATTTCATTGCTCTCAGACGTAAGGCGTAAAAATATTTGAATTGTAGGAAAGAATAAAAAAAAGAAATAATGTTTCGTAAAACACAAAATTTGTCGGCCAACTTGTTTTATGTTTGGAAATATTCGAATATAAATATTAAAATAGGAAAAAACATAGATTAGTCTCAAATCCAAATAACTTGTATTCTCATTTTGTAATTTGTAACCAAATTCAATGCTAAAACTGAAATTACTTTGTACTGCCCATTGGATTTAATTTTAAAAATTCTCCATAAATATTTGCAACTAAGAATATAGTAATCACTAAATAATTCTTTATCCATTAATTTTATATATATATACATATATATACATATATATATATACATATATATATAGAATAAATCCTGCAAGAATTAGATGCTTTTGAAAGATCATTAATTAGGATCACTTCACTGAATATTGCTTACATTATTATTCATCATGCTTTTACTATTCCAACATTCTTCACGATTCCAACTTTTGATTATTACATTGGAATAATGTAATTTTTAGTTTTTAATATTTAATTTAATAATTACTTTTTAAAGTTAAATTTTAATTTCTGAAGAAAATATTTAGTTTTCCCATCTGTGTCAGCTTATGTCATTTTGTTGCTTCACAAGCTAAAGTTAGCTATTATTGATTCTTACGGTTTTTAACTAATTATGAATTTTACTATCTGATTTTGATGGAAGTAGACCTGACAACTTGTGTACCCATCTGTGTTCATTCGTTTTTCTTATGATGCAGTCATGTTTAAATTATTTTATATTCTTATAAAATTTGATACATAAATAATTTGTATTATATACAATATGCAATATTTCTGTTTTCACGTTATAATTATGTTATTTGCTTGTATCATGGCATAATATAGCAAGTAGCCGTATTATGACAGATAACATTCATTTTTCAGCTTGATTCATTTCTCTCTATAATTAAATTAGCTTATTTGGGAAAATTAGAATCCATTATCTGGTTTTGATGCTTTTAGGAATTCATATGAGGTTAACCCAAAATATCTATGGCATATATACAAAGGTTTGGACCAAATTCAGCATCAGTTACTGCTTCCTGCTCCTCCTGCAACTATTGGTTCAACTGAAGTCACCATTTAATCTTCGAATTAATATTTAGTACTGATATAGATAAAGTTTTTATATTTGCTTAAACTGAAATATATTTGGTGCTACTCTTATAACCTTACATCTGTTCTAGGTACTATCGAACACCTGAATTAATATTTGGTGCAACTAAATACACCACAGCCATTGACATCTGTTCTAGGTACAGGTTTCGTTGCTAAATTTTTTTCCTTATTTCTATGCATTTTCACTTTAAATTATTTAACAAATATTACTTTTTTGACTCCAGCCTCTGTTTGCTGGTGAGAGTGGAGTATGAATAAGTATGAATTAATTTTATTACCATGTAGCTTGCTTGTCCATTAAAATTACAACAATAGCTGACCTTCTCTCCAACCTTATTTTAAATATTTTAAAGATTCAAAGTATATAGGCTGGAAACCTGACGGGTTGCCTTATATCGAGATGTAAGATATAATGGATCCTCCCTAGGTGTAACAACGCCACGTATGATGAATCTTAAAAAATTCAAAAAGACTTGAAAAAAGTTCTATCGAGCTCATTTACTATTGAATATTTATATAACCTTAATTTATTTCCAATTTACTTATAAAAATTAAACTACGATTCTTTTTTGATATTATTATATTCAAATTACTATTTTTTTTATATCAATAATGTTTGAATTTAATATTTAATAATTTTAAATGTATTTGTATAAAAAAAAAGATTTCAAAAAAAGTTCTATGGAGCTTATAAATAATTCTATCGACCTTAAAAAAGATTTAAAAATTTCAACGACTGAAGGGCCACTTATAAATAATTTTATCAATATAATAATATTGATCATTATTTAAATATATTATAATATAAAAATTAAACTACGATTATTTTTGATATTATTATATTCAAATTACAATTGTTTTATATAAATAATGTTTGATTTTAATATTTAATAATTTTAAATGTCTTTAAAAGTTATAACTAATTTTTATCAAAATAGTATTAATATTGATCATTACTTAAATAAATTACATAACTTACATAACTCATATAACTTACATAATTTACATAACAACTTACATAACTCACATAACGTACATAACAACTTACATAACTTAACTAATACATGTAGTTTAATCTAATAATTTCCTTAAAAGCATATAGTTTAAAGTTCAAATTTCATAACTTATATAATCTACATAACTTACATAAAACATAAATATATATCATATCAAGACTTACATAATAAACAACTTACCCGTGTAACTTATTGCCAACTTTAGACTTCAACAACTACGAAATGGATAGGACTTGCATGAATTTCTCAATGGCAAGCAACGAGTATCAAAATGGAGTGCAATCTTTTTTAGATTTTGCATTTCACAATTCAAGCCAAGAGAATATGATTCTTTGCCCGTGTAAGAAATGTGGCAATATTTATTGGCATTATCGTGAAGTTGTCTACGAACATCTAATTGTTGATGGCTTCATTCGAGGGTATAAAAAATGGATTTTCCATGGAGAGTGTACACCTAGTGGAGCCTCTTCGACGATTAATCCGAGTTATCCTTATAGTGGTTACCGTCAGTATGTTAGAGAAGATGACATGGAAGGTATGATGCGGGATGCATTTAATATGCGGAGTGAAGGTTTTCAATCATTTCCACCAAACTATGTTGCATCCGATGATTATAATATCGGTGGGAATACTTTTATGGAAACGAGAAGAAGTGTACCGGATGAACAACTGAATGAAGAAGCGACGAAGTTCTACACGTTACTTGCTGAAATGAATGAAGAACTTTATGAGGGATCAAAATTTTCGAAAATGTCATTTTGTATTCGCCTTTTCCACTTAAAATGTTTGGGAGGGTGGACCGGAAACTCTTTGACAATGCTGTTAGAGCTTTTGAGAGAAATGTTCCCATTTGCAAAAATCCCTCAATCATGTAAAGACATGAAGAAAGTGATAAAAGATTTGGGCCTTGGGTACAGCAAAATTCATAGTTGCCCAAATGATTGCATGTTGTATTGGGGTGATCGGAGAAATCAACAGTCTTGTCATGTTTGCGGTAAATGTCATTGGATGAATAGAGATGTAGAAGATGTTAATGAGGATGAATATGGGCCACAGTCAATAAGGAAGCCGAACAAGATTTTGCGATATTTCCCGCTAATCCCAAGGCTTCAAAGGCTATTCATGTCGTCAAAGACAGCCGAGTTTATGACGTGGCATCATGATCAATGAACGGATGATGGATTATTAAGGCATCCTGCAGATTCTTTAGCATGGAAATCATTTGACAATAAATTTCCAAGCTTTGTAAGTGATCCTCGGAGTGTAAGGCTCGGGTTAGCATCTGACGGATTTAATCCTTTTAAAATCATGAGCATCTCGTACAGTACTTGGCCTGTGGTCATTGTTCCTTATAATTTGCCTCCATGGCTCTGCATGAAGCAATCTTCTTTGATATTATCTATGATTATCCCTGGAGAGAAAGACCCCAGAAATGATATTGACATATATCTGCAGCCACTTATTGAAGAGTTAAAACAATTATGGGTGGGTGTTGAGACGTATGATGTATTAAGAAATGAGAACTTTTACCTACGTGCTGCTTTGCCGTGGACAATTAATGATTTTTCGGCATATGCGAATTTATCTGGTTGGAGTACCAGAGGACGTTATGCTTGTCCTTGTTGTGTTGCTCAAACGTGTTCACAGTGGTTATATAATGGGAAGAAGTTCTGCTATATGGGGCATCATCGGTGGTTAGATGAAAATCATAGCTATAGATTTCAGAGGGCTTTATTTGATGGTACTAAAGAGTTGAAAAAAGCTCCTGAGCAGACCATTGGATCTAAAATCTTATTCATGTTAAAAGATATGGATTTCAGTTACGGGAAGCTGAATCAACCATCTAACAGGCAAACAAATAGACGATCGAGGGATGAATCTGATGATGAATTTGACGAGGAGGATGACCATAATGAGGCGGACTTGTGGAAGAAAAGAAGTATTTTTTTTTAGTTGCCTTATTGGGAGCATCACATATTACGCCACAATCTTGATGTGATGCATATTGAGAAGAATGTCTGCGAGAACATCATCCAGACAATTTTGAACGTCGATGGTAAATCAAAAGATAATCTTCAGAGTCGACTTGATTTAGTTCACATGGGAATTAGGCGTGATCTTCATCCCCAAGTACTTCCTAATGGAAAATATTGGTTGCCGCCTACAATTTTTGCAATGTCAAAGGAAGAGAAAGAAATGTTCTACACGGTGTTGAAGGATATAAAGGTTCCGGATGCGTATGCATCAAATATATCTCGATGTGGAAGTCTTAAAGATCGAAGACTATATTCATTAAAATCACATGACTATCACATCTTGATGCAAGATCTACTTCCAGTTGCTTTACGGTGCTGTATGTCAAAGAAGGTAACGTTTTGTATAATTGAACTGTCCAATATAATGAAAGCAATTTGTGGCAAAGTTCTGAATGTTGAAGAACTTGAAAAAGTACAAGATCAAGCCGCTTTGACATTATACAATTTGGAGAAAATCTTTCCACCTTCCTTCTTCACTATTATGGTGCACCTTGTCATTCATCTCCCTCGTGAAGCAATAGTTGGTGGGCCGGTTTTCTATCGTTGGATGTATCCAATTGAAAGGTGCTAATTTATTTCAAAGGCATTCACCTTTATACCTATAGTTACCAGTTTTGATAATGTTGTATATGGTGTTTAGGTTCCTAAGCAAATTGAAGTCTTATTGCCGTAACAAGCGTTATCCGGAAGGATCAATTGCTGAAGGCTACTTGGCAGAGGAGTGTATGACATTCTGTTCTAGATATTTAGAAGATGTTGAAACAAGATTGAATAGACCAAGTAGAAATGCCGGACTCAATGATCCTAACTTGGCCGAAACTTATTTATTTCAAAGTTATGGATAACCAATCAGCAAAGTTGAAATTGCAGAATTAGATGACCGATCTTGGATACAAGCACATAGATATGTTCTTTTCCACCACGATGCACTTGAACAATTACGCAAGTAAGTTCTAGAATATAATAAATATTCATCTTTTTTTGATTTGTTTATTTTTTAACGAATTAAACATGTTTTTAACATAGTGAGTACAAACAAGTCTTAAGATCTCGTTCACGCTCACGAAGATTACAACATCGCGAGATTAATAGGTTATTCACAGAACCTTTTCATGAATGGTTAAGCCAAACGGTATGCAACTCAACATTTTATTGACAAATAATAATGTTTTCACATAACATTTACAATTACTCAATTTATTTTTGATTCAATAGGTTTGGAGTGGGAATGTCATTAATGACGAAGTTAAATGGCTTTCCCAAGGTCCGAATCGAGTAGGAAAAAGATATAGTGGCTTCATCATGAATGGATTCAGATTTCATACCAAATATCGCGAGAGATTGAGGAGAACTCAAAATTGTGGAGTAGTTGTTAATTCTTTAATTACAAGTTACGCTAGTGCTAGGGACAGTAATCCTGTCGAGGGAAATGTGGAGTATTACGGACTTCTAACCGACATTATTGAGTTGGATTACTATGGAAAATGGAAAGTTGTCTTATCTCGATGTGATTGGGCTGATGCTAATACTGTTCGCGGAATTAAAAATGGTCAGTTTGGTTTTACAATGGTGAATTTCTCTCGATTAATTCACACTGGAGAACATTTGATAGACGAGCCGTATGTATTTTCTTCTCAAGTTAAACAAGTTTTTTACTCGAAAGATCCAATTGATGAGGGTTGGTACGTTGTACTCCGAAACACCCCTAGAGACTTATTTGACATGGGGAATGGAAGTAGAGATGACATCGTTGAAAGATCAGAAACTTTGCATTTTCCAAAACAAAACTTAAATGAAAATATCCCTAGTACTAGTACACAATTTCAATGGGTTCGTCAGGATGTGGACGAAGATATTTACGATTTATGATGTAGTAAGATTTTATGATTTTTTATTTATATGTAATGTTATAATTTTAACATTGGTCATGTTATATAATTTAACTATTTTATATTTACTATTGTTGCTATTTCTTACTAAAATTTTAACTATTTTATGTGTTGCAGGAAAAATGCCTAGAAGAAGATTAAGAGATCTTAGTATTGTACAGAATACTACAAATTCGGAAGAAGTAAGTACTGAACAGCAGACAGTTGTAGGATCTTCAAGCGTGCCGGAGACACTTGATGAGTCTATGGAATTTTAAAGTAATGTTAAGTTTATTTTACAAATTGTATTAAATTTTATTACTGATTTATTTTTAAATTTCAATATAGTAACAATATATTATTTTTCAGCTGAAAATGGTGGGACGCGCAGAGGTCAAGGATGTACGCTCCTAACAGATTTATATAACTTAAATTCTGTCGAGCGTGTCAAAGTAACTAGAAACAGCCATGGTCAACCTGTTGGACAAGAAGCTCGACTTTTAGCAGGCTATTTGGGCATTATAGCACGAAATGCCAATATGTTGCCCATCAACTACGAATCATGGCATAACATGCCTGATAACAATAAAAATCAAGCTCTCTCTAATATTAAGGTACCAAAACGTTAATGTAATTTATAATACTTTGGTTTAAGTTTTATTTATATTTAATTCCTAAACTTGTGTTTTTTAGGAGAGGTTTGCTTTAGAGGTCTCTGATGCCTATATCAAGAAGGCATTGGGTAAAAAATGGAGAGACCATAAAAGTAGTTTGAAAAAAAGAATATTTTAAAAACCCATAAGCCTCGAAGAAAAATTGCAAAATGTCCCACCGGAAATGCTGAGGTACCAATGGGAAGATGCAGTTCGATTTTGGAATTCGAAGAAAGGAGAGGTATTATGTACTTGCAAACTTTTATAAATTTTTCGGTTTATAGTATTTACTATATACGTAATAATAATTTCATTATGTAGAACTGTGAGCGAGTTGGAACAAGCAGCAGGCAAAAACAAAAATTTACACACACGGCAAGGTCGAGAAGTTTTGCTTGTGTAGCTCAGGCCGCGGTACTATGGATTTATTAATTCTATCAAGTATTAATGACTTTTTACTATTAAATAATATTTTTACTACTATATTGTAGGAAGCCTCGTCTGGTCAAAAAGTTGGACGCCTTCAGCTTTTTGACATTACGCATAGGAAAAAAGATGGAACTCCGATGACATCTGAGGCTGCAGAAATTATGGTATATTTCCTTAATAAAATTTGATTCATTATAAATATTTATAATATTTAATTATAATGTTTTAATTCGTCATTTTTATTAGTTTAATTTAAATAATGTTATGTTGTATTCTTTTTTATTGTATATTTCATTTCTAACTCTTTGACTGATTTATTAGAAGAAACTAAAAGATAAGAAGGCAGAGTATGAAGCGACTGCTTCGACTGATAGTTTTGTTAATTTTGAGGATATTGATAACAGAATTATTAATGAAGTTTTGGGTCTTGAAAGGTATGGTTGGGTTAGATTTCAAGGATCTGGTGTTAACCTGACCCTAGATTTTGGATCCACCTCGCACTAATACATGCCTTCCGGGAGTCAAAGTCAAGCTGAAGTTCAGAGGTTAAACGATCAGATAGTTCAGATACAAGCTAGCACAGATGAGCAAATTTCTCAACTTAGAGAGGAGGCAACAGCGCGGGAGGAGGAGGCAGTAGCCAGGGAGGCGGAGCAGAACAGAAAATACAATGAACTCCAGCTACAGCTTCAGTCTATGATGACTATGTTCCAGCAATTTCAAAATCCACCATCTTAGACATTTGTTTTCTTGTAACTTTTAACATTATTGTAAGAATATTTTGAATTTTCATTTACAATTTATATAATATATTTTTCGTATAATTTTGTATTATTTAAATTTGCGGGTTTTGGTTAGATATCATGGTATATTTGTTGTTTTTGCTTGAATTTCTTGCAGGAATGTTGGATATAGGTGCAAAAATACATATTGCAAAACTGGGCAAATTAGCGGCGTTTTTTAAAAAAGCGCCGCGAAAAGTCCCAGTCTTTAGCGGTGTTTTTTAAAAAAGTGCAGCTAAAAGTCTCGGTCTTTAGCAGCGTTACATATAGCGACGTTTTTTGCGGCGCTTAAAAATGCCGCTAAAGGCAAAAAAAAACGCCGCTAAAAGTCTGTTTTCCTGTAGTGATCACAAAGATAAACGAACCGTAACCATGTTTACTTTTCATCTATCATGTAATGCCAATGAGAAAATATTATTTACCCATTTCTTGAGTTATGAATTTCACTATTGTGAATGATGCTAGATGTTGTAGAAGCCGTATACCCAAGGTACCAACTTTCGATTCTTTTATCTATTTGAACTCAGACTTTTAATTACATTAAAGCATATAAGTCATACATACATATTCCACCATTCACTCAGGATTAAGGTGTGTCACATTATGAACATCACAAATGAATAAATCCATAAATGAATTTAGGATCTATTCTACTTTGGTCATATCCGATGTATAGTAAATCCAGCCAGTCACATCTAAATTTTTTTATCTTCTGGGAGTCATCTACTCCGATACTTAAGACCAAACATCTCCTAATTGGACTTGACAGACAACATATTAATTTTTCAATCAATTTGATCATTTCCAATTAGATTAAAGACATGTTTAAGTTTATCTACTAATACAAACTATCTTTTTTTGTATTACGATTCGATCACGTAATATTACTTACTATTAGTTTAACGTCGAATAATCAATGAATTAATATTTGCTTTCATTTTGCTTCACGTGTAAAAACCATTGAAGACAATATATAAATGTATTAATATAATTTATAGATATTTTTATTAAATTAATTTATTCAAAAAATACAAATATATATATGAATAAGATAACTACACTTAAAAGCACCAAACCTAGCAACTCCTTCAAGCCTAACCCTCCCTTTGATATAGGTTTGGAAATTATAGACCATCCCCCTCTTGCACACTTATCATCCATAATTACTTTTTATTAAAAGGGAAAATTGTAAGGATTCTTGATGAAAAAAAATTCATCAGCCCTGAGAACTCTTAAAAAAGAAAAGGAAGAAAAATTGACTTGTATACTTGTTTAGCCTTAACTGGCTTAAAGGGTCTGGTGTATTTATCTGGTTTTTATTTATTTATATTTAATTTTTCTTTAGATTTCGCAAGAACCAATAAGAAAGTAGCACACGTACTAAGAGAAAGAAGAACTGAGCTTATTATTTTTGGCTAGGTTGTAGATAGTGGGAAGTACATAGCTCACAAAAGAAATGTTTTCATACTTGATCTTTAGTCCAGCCTCAAAACAAGTAAACAATCCTTTTTACTTTCGCTTATATGTAAAAAAAGCTTTTAAAAATGTTAAAAAAATAAATTAAAATTTTGTATTAAATTCACATTTAATTAATTTTTTTTCATTAATTAAAATAATCAATTAAACCTTCGTGTTAATGATTTCTATCATTGACACATGATAATTTCTAGTTTAATATAATATTTTTCACTTAAAAATTAGAAAAACTTATCAAACTATAAAAATATTAAAAAATATATAAAAATTGATATAAATATTATAAATATTATAAAAATCTAATAAATTATAAAAAATATATAACATATTTAAAATTTTATAAAAACGTATGAAAATTCTATAAAATTTATAAAAAAGTATTAAAATTATATAAACCTATAAAAATTAAAAAAATCATAAAATTTTAACTAGTTCGTTGGATTGATTAAACTAAAATCAGCAAGGGTATCAGTCTGAAGAAAGCCATTAGACCGATTGATTTGGGAAGTTGGCAATTGGACTAATTTTTTTTTAATGTTTTTAATGTTTTATGTAATTGAACTAGACAGATCAGTCGAATTGATAAGCCGATGGCTTGATCAGTTCAATCACTGGTCTAATTATGAAAACTTTGGTTAGAATATTTTATTTTGACATATGTTAATAGTTGGATAAAGAAATTTTTATTTGATAAAAATATTAAAAAGAAATCAGTTCAATCGCCTAGTTCCCAAGTCAACTGGTCTAAAGGCTTTGCCTAGACTAGTACCCTTGTCGATTTCAAGCTAACCGGTCATATTCAAGTTTTTATGTTTTTTTAAATATTTTTTATAAGTTAATACTAATATTAATATTTTTTATTTTTAAAAAAGAATTTTAATATTTTTTAATTTTAAATATTTTAAATAAATTTTATTAATTTAATAATTGATTAAAATTTTTATGTTGTTATAATATTTATAAGTGTTTATAATTTTTTATAATTCTAATAAGTTTATATAAATTTTAATATTTTTTTGAAAAAAATATTAGATTAAACAATAAAATATTACGTGTCACCATTTGATTGACCCGTCATTTTATTTTAACGGTCAACGTGATCAATAGAAAAACTTAATTAATTACTTCAATAACGACATGACCTTAATTAAATGTGGATTTAATACAAAAAAATTAACAGAATTTATTTATTTTATTTTATTGTAATAGATAAGTGTTGAAAATGGGGTGGACCGTTCTGCAACTTCAATCCTTTAATAGTGCAATCCCCTTGGATGTATTGAAAAAGCCTTCACAAGATCTACAAAGGAATGGGAGGTCTAAAACCCAAGCCCATAACAGTTTTCATGGTTTAACTTAATATTAAAATCACTTTTGCTTATCAAAAGTAAATTGATTTTTTTTATTTATTAATATCATAAATATAAAAAAAAAGTTATAATTTTTTTGTTATATATTTATGACTTTTAAATAATATATATAATGGTTATTTTCTTTTCCATTATATTTACCTCATCGCGATTTAATTTAAACATATATTTCACTACTAAATTTAATTTTACTGTTACCATATCCAATCTTACTATTACTATTAATTTTAATATTGCTAAAACCAAATTTATTGTCCATCTAAAAGAATCTTAAGCAAGCCGGTTTAGAAATACTTATTCAAAGTGTGCTTTAAAAAAAAGTGTTTTTAAACTAATTTTTGATTTAAGAAAAGCACTTTTTCAATTTTTCAAAATATTCATATATATACATATATATTGTCAAAATGAAAAATTTCCGCACACATTTTCTTTTACTCAAATATTACTCGTTCAGGTTTATTTTTTTAAAAGTGCAGTTATTTACTTTTTTTTTTATTAATGTTGTTTAAATTGAATCAAATCATTAAAAGATTAATTTAAATAATAATTTTAAATAGATTAAATCAAAAATTAAGAATCGGTAAGAAATATTTTTAGTCAAACTAATAATTTCATCACTTGAACTGTAATTTAAAAAACATTATCTTTTTTATTTATTAAAATTTACTTTCGTCCACCACCAGAACATAGATAAAAAATAATAATGTTAGCTAAAGTATCAGAAAAGTGGGTGGTGGGTTATATTTTGTAGAAATAAATATTTTTGAAATTAAAGTTATTTTGATATAAAAAATTGAAATAGCATAGGTACCTCAAAAAATGTATACTAAAATGATGAAATTTGATTGGTGAGCTGAAATTCAATAAAGCAAATTTATTAATAAAGGTATGGGTTTCTCCACGAGATAATAAATGGAAATAATTTTGGGATTTTCTTTTCATTTTGCGCGTTTGTCCAATGTTGTAATGGTAAGATGTGATTGACTTCGAGGATTTTGACCACATCCACTTTTAGATCAATTATTGAACAAACATGCTATCCAAAGTAATATTATTATTAATAACAAGAAAAACCAATCCACTTTCGGTGGTATTTTCTTTTCATTATTTTTATAAAATGAAAATTATTGTAATATCAGATTTTAAAATTAAATATATAAAATGTTATAAATTTTCAAAAAATATTTATAATCATAATTAAAAGAATTGTAGTAACACAACGAGAGTAAAACGAAAAGGAGGGTTTTCGTAATGTACCGTCCAAGATATTAGGGCTACTTATACAGCCGCCAAACATGTCAGAAATATTTAAGTTAATTAAGCACGTGTAATAGCTGTAGACGGTGACAACTACGGCTCTCTATCTAAAAGTCACCTACGGCTCTTTATAACGACAACTCAAAAGCACCGTTTTGAGTGGCGAGGATTCCGTTTTCCACCCATATCTTCAATATTTTCAACATTAAAAAAATATAGCCATCAAAAAACCCAATTTTTTTTGTTTACCTTCATATTTTTCAATAATTGTTTGTTCACCATGAAAACAAGCATGATTTTCTCCAAGTTGGTCTCTTTTGCTTTGATACTCCAGCTCCTCAATCCTACAGTTGTTTTGTCATCATCTTCTTCTCTAAGCTCATCAAATGGGTTGACTGAAATCCCCAAGAAGTTCCTTGATTTCGCTAAAAGAAAAGAGGTTGTTGATTGGATGGTGGGAATCCGGAGGAAGATACACGAGAATCCCGAACTAGGATATGAGGAATTTGAGACTAGTAAGTTGATTAGACTAGAATTGGATAAACTGGGTATTCCTTATAAATACCCAGTTTCAGTCACTGGTATTGTTGGCTTTGTTGGGACTGGTG
The DNA here is from genome assembly GCF_007990345.1 of Gossypium hirsutum. Lineage (NCBI taxonomy): Eukaryota > Viridiplantae > Streptophyta > Magnoliopsida > Malvales > Malvaceae > Gossypium > Gossypium hirsutum. The sequence continues at coordinate 7,490,773 of NC_053433.1, forward strand.
AACCTCCTTTTGTTGCTATAAGGGCTGATATGGATGCCCTTCCTATTCAGGTTTGAAAAAAAAAGAATTTGCCTTTAGTTGACTCTGGCAAACAAAACAAAGCCTTTTGAAATCAACTATAATTTCTATTAAATGAGTTTGTTTAAAATGAGTTTGTTCAAATGCGTAGGAAACAGTCGATTGGGAGCACAAGAGTAAAAATCCTGGGAAGATGCATGCTTGTGGCCATGATGCTCATGTCTCAATGGTTCTTGGTGCTGCAAAAATACTAAAACAGCATCTTCAAGAGTTAAAGGTGCCCAAACTTTATGTTTGATCATTTGTTTTATGATTGAACTGTTGCTCTCTTTTTCATGATTTTGTATTAGTAAAGGTACTAAATACCATTTCTCTTAAAGCAAATTTTTTATTATTAATTGTTTTTTCAGAGCAATTTTGTTGATACTCTTGTTTGGTTTTTAGGCCTCTTGTCTTAATAATAATCTTAAATAATTGTTAATAGAGAGGTATTTTATCATTACAAAATTGCTAAATTCACCGTTCCATATTATATGAAGGTAATCATAGAGAATACATTCATTCATTAAATCTCACTCCATGCTGCACTCTCAGTACTTGGCTGCCCCTGTTTATAGTATGTTTGAACTGTAAGTAATCTGCTTAGTTGGAGAGTCGTGAAGACATTAACAAGCATGATGAGGATAACCTTCTTTTTTTATGTCCGAAACTCGGGCTCGTGAAAGGCTTCTGATCTAGCAGAAGAGAGACAGCAGAACATATATCCTATTGCTCTGATGATGCCTATTAGTTTTCCTTGTTTCCCTTATGGGATGCTTGATGCCATTCGATTTTGTTTCTTAATCAGGGTACGGTTGTTCTTGTTTTCCAACCAGCTGAAGAAGGTGGCGGAGGGGCAAAAAAGATGCTAGATGCAGGTGTGTTAGACAATGTTGATGCAATCTTTGGACTGCATGTTCTACATAGTGCACCAATCGGTACCGTGGCCTGCAAGCCGGGTCCTGTATTGGCTGGAAGTGGCTTATTCGATGCTGTAATAAGCGGAAAAGGAGGCCATGCAGCCATTCCTCAACATTCAATAGACCCGATTTTGGCAGCCTCTAACGTTGTAGTCAGCCTACAACATCTTGTTTCACGAGAAGCTGATCCATTGGATTCCCAGGTACATTTCTTCCATTATCTCTAAGCCTTTTATCCCTTGCTCCCTATGCATATTAAGAAATGATTTGGCTCATCTTTTTGCATACTATTTCCTTGTAGGTGGTGACAGTTGCGAAGTTTCAAGGAGGCGGAGCCTTTAATGTCATTCCAGATTCAGTTAGGATTGGAGGGACTTTTCGGGCATTTTCGAAAGCGAGTTTAATACAACTTAAGAAGCGGATCGAGGAGGTAAGTAGACAAGTTCATATATTGCTAATGAAAGGTAGCGCTGGTGACGTATGTTTAGCTGATTTAGTCAAGTTGACAGGTTATTAAAGGGCAAGCTGCTGTACAAAGGTGCAGTGCGACCGTGGATTTCTACAATACCAAGAAGCCGATGCTCTTTTTCCCTCCGACTGTAAACGATAAGGACTTGCACGAGCATTTCCTGAAAGTTGCAGGGGATATGCTTGGAAATGACAAAGTTAAAGACATGAAACCAGTGATGGGGTCTGAGGATTTTGCATTTTACCAAGAGGCGTTTCCTGGGTATTTCTTCTTCATTGGGATGCAAGATGAAAACAGCCCGAAGCTCAGCTCAGTCCACAACCCAAACTTCACTATCAATGAAGATGTTCTTCCTTACGGTGCTGCACTTCATGCATCATTGGTTACTACTTATCTCCTTGAAGCAGAGTCGAAACTTCGTCCTACAGAGGGCAATTTACATGATGAACTGTGAAGATTCTTTGAATAAGAACACGATCAGATTTATTGGTAGAAATTATTAAATTCCATAGAAGTTAGTAGGGCAAGTTATGTAAGAGAAATCAAAATTAAATAAAGATATTTGGTAACTTTTTATAACGTCTGTAAAACTACAAAGATTTTTCCTTTTCTGGGTTAGAGCGGTAAAGATTTCCAGCTCTATTGTACAGTTTCTACGGCTTCAACTACATTAAGCATCTGTTCTTTTAAGAAAAACAAATATACTAACTTTCTTGTTGATGGTAAATAAAAACATCCAAAGATGTTAGAAACAGGTAATAAGAAAACAACTTCTACTGTATTTCTTTAGGAGAATATGATTGTATGAAATTGTAATTTTACATAGGAATTTTTAGGGGTCAAATGAAATTTTAATTTTTTTATATAGTCTATATCTTTATAAATTTTTAAAAGATTAAATTAAATTTTTATAATTTTAGATGCTTAAAGTGCAATTTTACCTTACTAATTTTAAATTTTAAAAAAATTAGAGGGCCTAAATGATAAATTTTCATTTTAGGAGAGGCCGGGCCCATGCCGGCCCCTCTAAAATCACCTCTGATTCTACATTAATCATATCCATTTCCAATAAAAAAATGACAAATTAAAGGAATAGTACGTAAAATTACAATTTCATATCAGTTTTCACTTTTTTCTATTTAAAAAAAAGGTCTTACGTTTGAATTTAAAATTTATTTTTTTATTCATAGGTTTGTTAATTTTTAATAATTTTATTAGAAAACATTGTTAATTTTATTTATTCTTACAAAACTATTACTTTTAATTTTATTTTAGTTTAAATATATGGTTTTAAAGTGAAAAATAAAATAAAATTTAGGAAGTAAATTACAATAAATTATTACACTTGCTATAGATGATGAATAAAAAAGTAAGTTTTGGGAGGCCCGAGCACCAAAAATAACTTCAAAGATCAAATAAATATTTTATAATTTTTAATAGGTGTTAAAGTATTAACAATTATTAATGTGAAATAAGAAAAAAGTTTTCATAATTTTTTCATATATTTTTAATTTACTTTGATAATTTTTATGCATTTTATAAAATCTTATAATTTTTTGTAAATTTTATTAATTTTCAATTTTTCTATAATTTTTTGTCATTTTTAATTAATTTATTTATACATTTCTATATATTTTATTGTTGTTGTACTTTTTAATATTTTTAAAAAAAAATTATATATTTTTATGATTTTAATAATTTTAAACATAAAATATCTTTTGTCCTGTGGTACAATCTTAGTATGTCGCATTACGAAAATAACTCAAAAATAACGACAGTTATCTTTAATGGTTAACAACTAACTTTAACGGTTAAAAGGTTTAATTAATTAAAATTTTAACATTCAATAATTAAATTGAGTGTAAAAAAAATATGAATTTAATTTATTCTTATTTTTGAAAAAAGTTTGGGGCTTTAAAAACTCTTTAAACTAATTAAGATAAGATTACTTTTGTTACTATCACATAATAATTAATAATATATTGAATAACTCTAAATAAGTTATAAATTATATTATATAGATTGATAATTTCCTATTTTCTTTTAAATTTTTGTGTGTCATGATTAATCATGTTGTATTAACGGTATAAATACTGTTTTTGGGTTCATGTTTAGCTTTATTGCAACACAGTCTTAATATTTCTTTTGAAACATGCCGGCAAGGGCCAAAAATTAAAAAAAAATTCATTTAGGCTTTTTAAAATTTTAAATTAAGAAAAGTAAAATTATACTTTGACCCTTTAAAAATGATAAAATTTTAATTTAATCCTTTAAAAATTATAAAGATATAATCAAAATTACATTTTTACTATTACAAAAATTATAATTTAATTTTACCTCTAAAATTATTTTCCAACTTGGTCCTCTTTAGAATTAGTTTTTACAGTAGACATTATTTTTAGCTGCATTAGAAGTAGTAGTACTAGAAGGTCAAACAAATTATCCATGTTGGTGGCCAAAAGAACCCACCATCAAGATTCGACACATTTGTTTTAAGTGCTTCTACGAACATATTCTGCTTTGTTTTCTTTTTGACCCAATAAAATCAACACATGAGTGGGTTAGGTTAATGATGAATTTCAATTGGCCTATAAAAGGGAAGCAATAAAATTGAAGTTTAGTCATTATTTTCAAGACATGGCGGCATTGCCAATTAACACCAAGGTGGTGGTGTTACTTGTTTTAGGCATATCCATGGTTATGTTTACCATCCCTGCAGGCAAAGCAGATGATGGACTCAAACAAACCATTTTGTCTGTCTATTTCCACGACCACTCCTCCGGCAGTCCGGACTCCACTGTCCGTGCAGTTGTCGGCTTTCCTGGCAAGCTCTGGAACTTAACCCAATTCGGGACTTTGTTTGTTTCCGATGATCCCTTAACCGAAGGCCCCGACCCTGAATCAGCCCCTGTCGGACGAGGCCAAGGCATATTTGTCACAACAAGTTTGGATGGTGTCAACACTCATGTCTCCCTTTCGATTGTCTTCACTAATGAGGCCTACAATGGAAGCACCATCCAGGTACAAGGCAATAGTGACCAAATGAAGGCGGTTAGAGAATATGGTGTGGTTTCCGGGACTGGCAAGTTTCGATATGCCAGCGGCTATGTTACTTTCGAGAATTTTTCGTTTAATAGCTCGATTTCGTATGCTGTTATTCGTTGCAACATTTCAATCCATCACTATTAATAATCATATTTCAAAGTGATAAAGAGGAGTCAAGAGAGTACTTATCTTTTTCTATTTTATCAAAATTGCCCCCTAATTAGTTAGCGTTTGGCACAATTACCCCTTTGTTGAAGATCTTTATTAAAATTATTCTTAATTGATCATGATAAATTAAATTTTACTTTCACCTATGATAAAATTGTTTTTTAATTTCATTCCGGTAAAGTTTACTTTTTATTTAAAGATCTAACCTAACTCGATTTCAAATTTAATCTAGGCTTTATATATCAGCCAAATATCTACAAAACAAAACAAAAAAAAATGTTTTCATAATTTTTTTTCATATATTTTTAAATTTTTTTTATAAAATCTTATAATATTTTGTAAATTTCATTAATTTTTAAATACTTTTAATAACTTTATATAATTTTAAATATTTTTTTTATTTTTTATTTTCATAATTTATATAATTTTTAATTTCATATTTTTATTATTTTGTATTTTTTCTAGGATGAAAACTATTTGATAAATGGCTTTTGATTGAACTATCTTTATAGAGATGTAAACGAAACTCTGAAATTTTAATGTGGTGCCATAATGCCATGACTGAAATTGTTGTTTTATGTCATAGATAGTAATGCCATGGACACAGTGGTTTAACTATAAATTTACTTGAATAATAAGCACTAATATTATGGTAATATTGAAACAAGGCCCTAATAGTTTAGATAAATAGTTAGGATACGATTGGTATGCTAATACGGGACGTTTGTTTCTAATTATTAAGAGATGCGGTTTCAACCGTGATTAGTCTTCGAGTGTAACACTTTGGTGTGTACTATTACTGTATTGTTTTGGTCTTCGGGCATTAACGCTACGGCGTATTACTGTTACTCTGGTGTGTTAGCTTATTAGTCTCTTGTAATTCAATTCTAATTTCTTTGAGCTTACTAAGGGTTGGAATTAATTAGTTCTAATTTTAAAATTAAACTAATTCTTTCATTGAATAAGTGAGTACTTAAATTATCAGATGCTATTATTTCTATATGTTCTTCATGGAATTTAATTGTCCTCTGTTTTCTTAATTGTTGAGTAGTTGCCAATAACATTGCTTCTAAATGATTTATAAAACTTTTGTATGAAGTTTAAACTATAGTTTTAAAGGTTAGTATATAAAGTATTTTTATATTATTTTACTAAGCTTTATCCTTAATGTGACGTTGTCTTTGTGCGTGAGTTTTCTTAACTTGGAGCTCGGATTGTCTTAGGGATCACCCACAAACTACACCATTGTCATTATTGAAGAGTATGAAACATTTGTATTTGCAATTTGTACCTAGTAGCATGTAATAGTGAAATCATTTAGGGATGCATATATATTTGTTTCATATTACTATAAATTATAATGCTGATATTCTCTACTTCTATCTTGTTTACTTTGACCTTGAGCCAAATGCTATATCATATGAATGGGTGCATGCATTTCTTAAATATTTCATAATTAGATTGGTTTTTAATGCAACTACATATATTTTTATTATAATGCTAGTATAACTTATGAATGTTTTTGAAACATGTTTATTGGAGTCCAATTTAGAAATGTTTTAAGGGTTGTTTTCAACTTTTAAAACATTATTTCTAAATGCAAAATGTTTTGGAGTCAACATGGGATGATTTAAGATTGAAATAGGAATGTTTCAAGGTCAAAATGCATCCCAAGTGTTCAGGGTCCGGTACTTGAGACCAAAGGTACCGCACCCTGTTAATCAAAAATCGTTTCATGAACAATACAAAGGCTAGGTATTGGTACTTTTTCCCTAACGTACCAATCTCCCTATACTATTTTGGTCACTACACTGTTTTGTGCAAAAAAGAGCCCTACACCTACAAATTGATTTAAAATTATTTAAACAAAATTCCAAAACTCTAAAATTAATTTTGATCTATTTTCTATAATTTTATAAAAAAGTTTTATTATTTATTTCCTAAATAAAATATAGGTTTTTGTCCTAATAGAGTCTCTCGTTCATACCGGCCAACGGGACAGATGAGGGCTATTTCATTCAAAAATATATATTTGTGCGAATCAAATGAGGATTAATTTAATTTATAGTAAAAGAAAAAATAATTGAGAGAAATAAAATAATGTTTTAAAAATAATGAAAATAAAAAAATTAAATTAATACATAAAACTATTAAACTAACATACAAATTTGGAACTATACAAGAAGGTAAATACAAATGATATTTGCCCTAAATTAATGATCAAATTTAATAACGATTAAAAATAATTGTTAAATTTCAAATTTCTTTTCAAAACAAATATGCAAAACATTTTTTACATATACCAAACAATAAAATATACGAATTTAAGATTGTTTGCTTGCTTACTTGGCATAAACAACTTCAAAAATAAAAAATAATCTCATAATATTATATTACTTCATCATCAATTAAAATAATTTTTTATCTCTCTTCGATGCCATTGTTGTTTGAATATAATTCAATATTGCCTTTCGAAAAAACATTATTTTAATGCTTCATTCTTTTTTTATATAATTCTAACTCATTGTTGCTAACAGTCTCTATTTTTTACCAGTAATTGACTGCACCTTAGACATACATACACCAAGTAGAGAAAATGTACCCCCTGATGCATTTATTTATGTCACTCTGGTTGATGGGTTCATCAGGGATGGTGATCTTCATGAGGCAAAAGAACTCTTTGATATCATGATTGGAGAAGGCATGGATCCTGGTGTTGTGGGATATAATGCCATGATTAAGGGTTTCTGCAAATTTAGAAAGATGAAGGAAGCATTATTATGCGTCACTAGAATGATAAAAGCACATCTTACCCAGATTAGTTCACTTACTCTACTAGTATAGATGGTTACTAATATAGGGTTGCGCGCGGACCAAGATCGAGTTGCCAAGTCACGAGAAACTCCTACGAAAACCCTAAACAATTAGATCTGAAACGAAACAGAAAATTAAAAGATTAGATTTTTGAATTTTCAGATCTGAAATAAAATCCCCAAATCAGCAAAGAATCAAATTGAGAATAGAAATAAGTGTTAGGGTTCTTGAAACCCTCAAGGAGATTGTGATTCTGCCCAATTGAACACCAAGATAGTTTTTCCCAAATTTCGACAATCTAATTTCACTCAAAAAGAGTATGGAAAAACCCTAGAAATTGGGGATTTTTGGGCTGATTCCTTAAGATAGAAAAAGGCTGAAAACACAATAAGAACAGAAAATAGATTAGATAATGATTCAGCACAAGTAGAAATAAAGAAAGAATTGACAGTAAGAAATTAAAAGATAAGTCCTAAGAAGCCTTGAAATCTCGAAAGATCTCACAACTCCCTTCAAACGGCTCTAATCTCCCTCCAAAGAATATCAATGGCAAGAAGAAGGTTGAAGATGGCTCCCACAATCAAAAAGATTGTTAAAACAACTTCTAAAGAAAACTCAAGAGAGAAATCTTGGAGAAAACTCAAAGAAAATTCTGCTCTCAACAAATCTGAAATTTTAATAATAATGATAAGTGTTTAACAAGGTGGACAGCCATGCCTTTAAATAGGCCTTATAACTAGTCCTAATCTAATTAGAAAACTAAAATAAAAAAAACTCCTAATTATTTTAATATGGAAATTTGGTCAAAGGTCATTTTATCTGGGACTCTTGGACTGAATATTGACATAAAAATTTAAACTAAGTAAATAAATAAATAAATAAAAATAAAACTTTACAACTTGGGCCACTTTGACAATTTGGCCTGATTTTCAACTAAGTATGGATGGATTTCTTGATTGAGCTGGGAATTTGCTTATTGGGCCTCGCCTTCAAAAATTTGGGCTTTTGTGACTCGTATCAGTTACATACAGCAGCATGACATAGGTAGTGCCATAAGGATGTTTAGACAGATGGTGAAAAGACAATGCAAGCCCAATGTGGTAACGTACACCTCTCTAATCAATGGATTTTGTCGAAATGGAGATTTCGTACGGCTGAAAAAGCTTTTAAAGAGATGCAATCTTGTGGTTTGGAACCTAATGTAGTCACATACACTATACCTATTGGGAGTTTTTTCAAGGAAGGTAAACTGGCAAAAGCAGTCTTCTATTTTGAGTTGATGCTATCTAACAAGTGCATTCCTAATGAGGTTACTTTCAATTATATAAACAGTCCAGGTGCAGTTCTGGATAATCAGTCCTTGGAGAAGAGATCTCTTTTTCTTGAATCCTATAATATGATCATATCTAATGGATTGGTTCAAAGAGCTGCTGTTTATGACTCTATCCTCCTCTGCCTTTGCCATTGTGAATTTTCATCTTTGACTCAGGTGGATTAGAAGCTAAGTTTCTGCCCAAAGCCGCACGGTTTGCTAGGCTTAAGTTCTAGCCCCATGACACTAGCTTCTGCCTGAAAACTACATGCAAACAACACGTTAGAAGTGTGATTCTTTCACTGCTTGACAAAAATATCAGAAACTTAAGCAATCACTATTTGAAGCTATTGCATAAAAAGATGGAACTCACACGGGAGATGATATGTAGTTATCTTCGTTACATAAACCAACATTGATGTTGTTTACAAGTAATGCAATTACTATTTTCTGCTCTAAGATGTAATATGGGCTATTTTCTGGGACACTTGTCTGAGAAAGAACCCGATATTCAAAACAAATTTTAACATACACTTTGATATTTGTATAGTATGTGATAATAGCTTTTTATGCTAGTAAATGATTGTTTTTTCTAAGATATTCAATCTCTAAAAATCAGAAGTCCTTAAATCTTCATATATTTGATAACCAAAGAGCAAAGCAATTGGTAATTTCCCGAGGGGGATATTAGACCTACCCAAATGAAAAATCCATATACATTTATCAAAACAATTTGTTAGGTTCTAAGTTCAGCAAAAGAGCCTTCTCTTCATGAGTCACACAGGATCCAGCCAAGCTCTTAGTTTAGCTTGCTATTTAAAACATTTTAACAAATTAACACCTGAAAAAGAAGAGGAACCTTCTTAACTTACAATCCCAAAACTGAAACTATCAAAAAAAGAAAGATCAGCAATTTGTTGAATGCCATCACACACTGCCCAATGCAGAGTTATACATACACAAAGGACTTTTGATGAATTGTTTTGATAATCACATATTGTCCATGCAGTATTATCAACTATATATAAATCAATCTCGACAATCACACAAGAAAGTTGGTGTTTAATATATTGGTTGATCAACCCAAACTATATTTATCAAAATGTGATGAGAAAATGTAGCCATATATTGCAAATCGAAAATCCTCTATGCAAGTTGTAAGGCAGCCAAGAAAACCCATGCATCTTATGGTAGTATATATGGTAAAAGTTCTCTTATCATATATCAGATAAAAACATTTTTGCTCCTACAATAGAATAATCAAATCCTTTGACAAATAAAACCAAGAACTTAAAATTAAACCAGGTTCTTTCGTAATCAAAGCCCCACAGGATATATAAGGTTAAACATATTGATTTAAAATGTATACCCAATAAAATAGATTCATATCATACATAGCTGTCAGCTCATCAACTACTTGAAAAATCAGATTTCTATCATGTACATGGATGGATTAGCCTGCTGCTTAACTCACTCAGCAGTGAAAGAAACTAGTTACAGACACTTTCTAGATTACACTCATATTAAGAGTCAAATGATGAAACTCATACCTCCAACTCATTTCTTCCTCAGAATCTGTCACTAAAAACAATGGCGTTGACAGAATGCAATTATGGTGGACCTAGATGCACAAGCACCATTACTGAGATTAGCCCAGAAATTGTCAGTATCCATCCTATGCTTCCAACAAAAATAGAAACTGAAGAAGACTAAATTGCCTGATTTACACCACTCCATTATTTGTTGTTTTTGAGCTAAAATGAATTGTTAAGGTCTGCAAAGAAAATGTTCGCCATATACTTGTTGAGTAATTTGGTGAAAGCAGCAGTTAACCACCCACCCTACTCATTCAAGATCAATTCACCTGTTAAATCAACCAAATATTATTTTCATATAGTAAAACCAGATGATGTGTTTTACTTTGGGCATTTCCTCTATTTTGCAGATATTTTGAGATCTTCCCTTTGGTTTTCATAGCTGCACCGTTTAATCAAGTCCTGCAAAATTAGCGATGCCTCAGAAGTTATTCCGCAAGGCAGACATTGGATCAAAAGTTCTGAGTACTTCAAAGCAATTTGAAGTCCCTGTTCATTTAAATCAACAGAAATTACGTTCCTCCATTCCTTTGATTGTCCCTCCAAACAAATGCCATGTAGAAAGGCAGCGGAAGAGACAGGGTCAGAGAGGAAGCCCTTGTTCATCAGCCTATCTTTCAATTGCAAAGCAATTCTAGTCATTCCATTTTGGCAAAGGCAGAGGAGGATAGAGTTATAAACAGCAGCTCTTTGAACCAATCCATCAGATATGATCATATTATAAGATTCAAGAAAAAGAGATCTCTTCTCCAAACACTGATTATCCAGAACTGCACCTGGACTGTTTGTGAAGCCATTTACAATATAATTGAAAGTAACCTCATTAGGAATGCACTTGTTAGATAGCATCAACTCAAAATAGAGGACTGCTTTTGCCAGTTTACCTTCCTTGCAAAAACTCCCAATAAGTATAGTGTATGTGACTACATTAAGTTCCAAACCACAAGATTGCATCTCTTTAAAAGCTTTTTCAGCCGTAATGAAATCTCCATTTCTACAAAACCCATTGATTAGGGAGGTGTACGTTACCACATTGGGCTTGCATTGTCTTTTCACCATCTGTCCAAACATCCTTAGGGCACCACCTATGTCATGCTGCTTTATGTAACCGTCTATAATAGTAGAGTAAGTGAACTGATCTGGGGTAAGATGTGCTTTCATCATTTTAGTGACGCATAATAATGCTTCCTTCATCTTTCCAAATTTGCAGAAACCCTTAATCATGGCATTATATCCCACAACACCAAGATTCATGCCTTCTCCAATCATGACATCAAAGAGTTCTTTTGCCTCATGGAGATCACCATCCCTGATGAACCCATCAACCAGAGTGGCATAAATAAATGCATCAGGGGGTACATTTTGGTCAAGCATCTCTCTGAGGAGGACTTTAGCAGCAGAAAGTTTTCCTTTCTTGCAAAGTCCATTCATCAAAACATTATATATACCAGCATCAGGCAAAACTCCCCTTTCTAACATCCTGTGTCGAATTGTTAATGCAGCATCCACCTCTCCCATTGCAACAAGTCCATGGACAAGAGATCCAAAAGCGACTACATCAGGTTTATGTCCCCTCTCTGACATTTCAATAAGCAAATCTAGTGCCACAAGATATTCCCTTATTTTACAATAGCATTGTATCAAAGGGGTAAAACTAATTTTATTCAGTGTCAACCACTTCTTCTTTGCCTGTTCCAGTAGCTGACCTGCTTTCTGAACCTTCCCATCCTTACATAAACCACCAATCAAAGTGTTATATGTAACAATATCAGGTTCACATCCACTCTTAATCATCTGCTTTACAGTGTCTTTCACATTAACCTCAAAACCATGCTTAAATCGAGCATCAAGGATGGTATTATGAACTTGAGTATTAACAGAGACACCCATTTCTTTCATTTCTTTCAAAAGCTTGTCTATTGCATCAAAATCCCCTTTCTTACAAAACCCGTTTATCATGGCTCCGTAAGTCTTCAAGGTAGGCAAAAATCCCTTCATTTTCATATTCTTAAAAAGTTCATTAGCCTTTTCAACATCACCTTTAGCAGAATACCCATCAATTAATGTATTATAAAAAACAACATCTGGAACACACCTTTTCCCCCACATATGCTCAATCAATTTTTTACCTTCCTCAACCTTCCCTATGCTACATAAACCCTTCACCATTATACTGACACTATAATTATCCACACAACCATCTCTTACAACCATTTCATCGAACACTTTACGGGCGATCTTAACTTTTTTTAACTTCACAAGCATATTAAGCAACGAATTACAAGCAATCAGATTAGGAACACAGTCATGAATCTTAAGCACAGAATAGAACAGTTCAAGAGCTTTATCAACAAAGCTATAATCCGCATAAACACGAATAAGAAAGCTTCAAACGTAGGTTTTGTTTCTTCCATTTTCATATTCTCCAGCGCAGTATCGATCTCGGAAAATAGTTTAAACCTCGCTAGGAGCTTTAAAAATGAAGAATAAGCCAACCCATTGAAGGGAAAATGCAGAGTTTCTTGTTTAGAAACCCAATTAAAGAACTTTATACCTAATTCTACGTCATGTATTTTATCAAACACGTAATGGGCAATCTCCGAAACGCGGGTTTCTTCGTCGCAAAAACGGGTTTGAAGGGAATCCGGCCATTGCTGGTGGGTTTTGAGGATTTGAATGGTTTCATTGATGAGGTTTTTGACATGGGGAGGGACGCGCAACGGTGAAAGAGAAGTGCTCTTTGGGGTGTGGAGAGGTTTGATACGAGAGAGAATGGCTTTAGACATGACGAGTAAAAGAAAGAAAGTTGAAAGAAGAAAAGAGATTGGAGGTGACTAAGGATTTAATCATTTCGGGTTAAAATTCTAATGAACTCTTTAAATAATGCTGATTTATACTTGGCATACACAATCTATGCTCCAAATATCAGCTCAATTAACCGCGTTGTTAGCAAAAAACTTATTTATATCTAATATATAAAAAAAATACAAATTTGGAAAAGTTTAAACAGACAGGGTATTCTTAGTTTTCATCATACTATTATATTGAAATCTAAAAAAAGCCATAACATTTAATTTGAAATTATTAATTAAAAAATTATGTAAAATAAAATATGTGATAATTATACATTTAAAAAGTTTATAATTTAACAAAAATTGTAATAATTACATATTTAAAATAATTATACTTTAGTTTATAATTATTATTTTTTTAAAAGTTTTGTAAACAAAGCTTTACTAATTTTAGAATAAAATTATTACTTGAATAGAACTCTAAGTATAGAATATAAGAAATTATGATAATTATAATTTAATTTACAATTATTAATTAAAAATAATTAAAATTATTATAAAAATAAAGTTGTGCTAATTTTATTTATGTAAAATAGAATTATTAATTAAATAAAACTCTAAACATATTAATTATCACTTGATTAATATTTTAATTATATAACAATTAAAATTTAACTTAGTTTTATAGCATTCAGTAGTAGTTAAGTATATTCAATTAAGTAGTATCCACAAAAATTTATTGATCTATCGTAATTTGATACATCAAAATAAGCTCTTTTAACACTTAAAAATGTGTTCTTTTAAGTGTTTCATGACTTTATGTAGTACTTTTTGGTAACTATTGGATATTACCTTATAATTTAGTTTTTATGCATTTTTAGTACTTTTTGAAAGCAAAATGGCAAAATAGCATCATTGTAAGTTTAACGGTTACATCAAGATTGTGCAGGAAAGGGTTAAGGTGAAAACTTGAAGAAAAGTTGTCACTATGGTCAAGGTCGCAACACCAAGGATCTGGTGTTGCGACACCAGAGCCTTCCATCATCACAAGGACTTAAACTTCAACAAAATTACACTATAAGTGGATTGTTTTTGAAGTTGCAACAAGGGAATGATGTTGCGACATTAGCCTTTAGGATCGTAACATTGAGCCTTCAAGGTCACGACATTGTGGGCAATCACAATATTATAAGAGTCCAAGTCGTCTAAGGGTGCAAGTCGTGACATTAGAAAACATGGTTGCGACATTGAAGCTGCCAAACATCCTTGGGAGCAAACTGTTGAGGATGTTGGACATTGAAGCGTGACGAGGACAATTCTACATGAGCACTTTTTAGTCCAACTAAGCTTAGGTCAACTGTTAAACAGGGGTATTTTTATCCATTTTAGGTCAAAATATGTTAGACTATTTAAGTCACCTTAAGACATATTTTGAGGAGAGCTTTTTCATTAGGCAATTTTTAGGTTTATTTGTTTCACTTTTTGTTAAGAACTTTTTCAGTACTTTTAGTCTTTTGCACTCAAAAGGTATAGGTACCTTTGCATGTTTTGAGTTTTACAACAAGATTTAATAGAATTTAGTATTATTTCGTTAATCCAAAATTATAACTTTATAATTGAGGTTGTGGAATTTCAAGTTTGCTCTTTATTTCGTCAATCAATTGATGACTTCATTGCAATTTTCTAAGCATTTCTAAATCATTTTATTTTCGTGTGATTTAATTGTTTAAATTAATATGAAAATGAATGGGTTGGTAATTTTGATGATAGGCATGAACTAAAATCTCTTGTAGTTGATTAATTGAAATGTCAAATAATAATTTAATTTTTAGGGACTAAGTTGTAAGATTTGGACTTAATCCAATAACTTAGAAACCTAGAATTGACGACTCAAAAGGAATACTTAGATAAGTGAGATTGGGAGGAGATTTTATTGAGCATGTATTCGATTGTCCCTATTTAGCCCGTGAGGCCAACACTTAGGCTATTTTCCAAGCCTTCATGTTACCCATAATCCCTTACAGCTTTATGCACATCAAAATCACAAATCATGGCATCATTTTAGTGATTAAACACCCCTTAGTAAGACACATTCATAATATTGACATGTCCCCTTACATGTAATGCATCTACTCATAAAATACCAAGTCTAGATTCATTAACTCACATTCATAAGACTCGTCATTTTGGTGACCACTTTTACCATTATGCTAAGTTACCAACTTACCACTCGAGCACTCATATTTAACCATCGTCATGTTGTTTTTATAACATACAATTACTACATAACTATGATCACCTCAAATGGTCATAGAGCATACATCCAACACACATGTCATATAACCAACCATGCATGGCAACCAAACATAATCACATCATAAACATTGGACATAACATGAATAGCTAGAGTTACAAACCGTAATCAATATGAGCCACATCCCATGGAAATATACATATAACTTAATATAAGCCAATACATTTGGCTAAAATCATGATAACACATACCATAAAACTAAATCCCTATACATGCCACTCACTTGAAAATTGCTAACATACGCTTCATTATCCCAAAGATAATGACTTGATAGTGTGATGCTGCCTCTGACGATCTCCAACCCCGAGCTAACCTGTCAAAGCTAAAAGAAATGGAAATAAGGGAGTAAGCTTCACGCTTAGTAAGTCCATATAAAAATAATAAGCAAATTATCAATATGCTTCCACCAATTCTTACAACATGTTCTCAAGGTAATACTCTCATAATTGCCTTTTTACCTATGTTCAGGTCAAGCTTTTTTCTCGAGTCACAGTCACTAAATTATTCATATCAAGAGCTACAGAACCCCAAATTAATATTTACAAATTTTACTTGAAACTACACTCACATAACTTCTTACCATAAAATTTTCAGAATTTTTAGTCTAGCCAATAAGTAATTTTGAATCTTTAAAGTTACCCCTTTCTCGCTATTTGATAGTTCCGACCCCCTCTTTACTAAAAATTAATTATCTCATAATACGAAACTGGGATAATGTTCCCGTCTATTTCTCTTGAAAATAGACTCATCAAGGATTCTAAGCATATAAATTATAACCCATAATTATTTTTGTAAAATTTTCAATGATTTTCTCAAATCAGAACAGGAGATTTCGAAATCATTCTGACTCTGTCTCACAACAATTCAAATATTTCATAATATGAAAATTCTTTGATTATACCGTTTCTTTTATGTGAAACTAGACTAATTAAACTTTAATTTCATATTTTATTCAGCCTCTAACTCAATTTTCCACAATTTTTTGGTGGATTTTCAAAGTCGGACTGCTGCTGCTGTCCAAAACTATTTTAGTGTAAATTAATGATACTAAGTTTATCACACTTTATTAATTCATTTTCACCACATTGGTAAAAATACATGTTTATACATCATAAGTATAGACCTATAATCATAAGGTCATCACAAAATCATTCTCATAGGCATGATTTACCTATTTACATCCTCACCAAATGTGCATCATAAACCGAAATCATTTCTCATGAGTTTGGCATACATACCTGTGTTACTCAACATACTCATATACTTATTCATATTCATTCATTATTAATCATACAACATGAATTGAATTCACATCTTATCAATTTCATGTAAGTACCTATACCACTCACAACATAGTCATAAGCTCTATCATTTCGATATAAATCATACACCTCCCGTTGAACCATTTGGAATACTAAAAGATATTCAATACCCCCAAACATGGGATAAGATGTCGACGCCATGTCCTAGACATGGTCTTACACTGGCTAACACATCAAAGTCGATGCCATGTCCCAGACAGGTCTTACACTGACTTTCATATATCGAAGCCAATGCCATGTCCCAGACAGGTCTTACACTGAAACACAACAAGTTGACGCCATGTCCCAGACAGGTCTTACACTAGCTTGTAATCTCGAGGCCCGATGCATGTCCTAGAAATGTCTTACACTAGCTCTCGTCTCAATGCCGATGCATGTTCCAGACATGTCTTACACTGGCTTGTATATCTCGAGGCCGATGCATGTCCAAGACATGTCTTACACTGGCTCTCATAATGTGGTCGATGCATGTCCCAGACATGTCTTACACTAGCACACATATCACCCAATGTCATGGCATGAATATCCAAATCTATTCCTCATGTTCAACCGGAAGTCTTTATTATATAAAATTCTCATTCACAATGCAAATCAACAATTCATACTATACTAATCATATGATACATGATAACATTGAATTTTGCATTATTTACGTACAACTTACTTGTTTCAATGAAATGACATATTCCATCAACATATAATTAAATACAATCATAGCAAAATATATTTCAAGTATATTAACAATAACAAGGAAAACATGTTTATTTAGTCGCACGGACTTGCATCGAATGCAATTTCGGCTAATTACTTAATTTTAGTCCATAACCTCGTACTTTCCTATTTAAGCCAAAATCTCTATTTTTCTTGATCTAACATGATGAAATTAACTCATTTAATCATTACATTAATTAAAAAATTCTATAATTCATAATTTGGAAAAATGACCGTTTTGCCCTTAGACTTTACAAGAATTACGATTTTTCCCTTAAGCTCGTAAATCGATTTTTATTGAATTTCCTCATTTACCAAGCCTAGACGAATTCTTTTTATAACTATAGCAACTCATAGTTTCAATTATTTCACACATTTACAACCTATTTTACAACTTTACAAAATAGCCCTTTTTAGGTGCTTTCATGCAAACTTATTTCACAAAAGTTGTTTATTACATAAACAAGACTCATTTTCTTCCATAAAAAATTCAGAAAACCACATGAATACTCTCATGGAAAAACCCTAGACTTTCAACCATTTTGCAAAATAGTCCCTTCATTAGCTAGATTATGCTGCAAGGGTCTCAAAAGTACAAAAATTATCAAGAAAGGCCATCAAAATCACTTACTTGCAAGGGTGAAGAGTGGCTGATGTTTTTGAGCTTTCAAAACCCCCTCTTTGCTGGTATTTTCGGTGGATGAAGAAGAAAGATGAAAAGATGACAACTTTTTCCTTTTTGTTTTATTTTAATACCAAATAAGTCACCTATTACCCACCAATTTTGACTTTTCAATTTCTTTATCTCTATGGCCGGCCAAGTCTTTTCCTAAAAGTCTATTTGCTCTTTAAAGACTCCTATTTATGGTTCTCTAGCTATTTAACACATTAAGCTTGCAAAATAAAACTTTTTCCCTTTATGTGATTTAGTCATTTTTCTCAATTAAGCTCACAATCACTAAAATTAATTCGCTAAAATTAATTCATCAAAATTTTCATGTACTTATATAATAATGTTAAGACACATAAAATAATATGAAAAATAATTTCTCAGGCCTCAGAATAGTGGTTCCAAAACCACTGTTCCAACTAGGCCCAAAATCGGGCTGTTATAGTCCAGCTACTGATTATGGAAATACGACAAATAAGATGAGTTCTGATCGTGTATGGTATTAGGAGTTTACGTAGTTTTAGAATTTCTTGAGCATGCCTACGATGCTTCAACATTGTAAAACATAAGGACTGGTGCATAGATAAAAAGAAAATGTTTGACAAAGTAGTATTCGCCCAAAAGCACTTTTAACGTATAGAGCGGGTGAAATCTAATATGGACATAAGAGGATAAAGTTTCTATATTATGTTTTTAGGATAGAATGAGTAGAAATTATGGTTAAGTGAAATGACTTCTAAGGTACAACCTTACAACAGCGATACAGTATACACTGTAACTGTGGTTCCGTGTTAGTTAAGTTATAAAATAAGTTGGTTAAGTAGAAACTAGACGTAAACTTGCATAGTTATAAAAGAAATATATATTCAATTAAGTTTCTCGAGAGTTTAAGACCTTGATAAGACAATTCAGTAATAAGGTTATAGGTTATATAAATTGATATGCTCGATAGGGTAAGGAAGCCCTTCTTCACTCTTCTAACATTATTGTTTAGAGAGGCAGGAAGAGGGATTTCTTCCTGCTAAGATTGAGATCCTGGACTCCACTAGTAATTTCTTCATGACAAGGTAAGGTTTATAGACCTCCCTGTTAAGAAAACATAAATTTGGAGGAGTACTTGGAGAAAATAAGACCCATACGGGTTTGTAAGTTGAAGAAAGGTTAGGGGTTAACAGATAAGTCTTAATGAGATTTTTTTATTCCATTAAGCAATGGTTGCTGCGATACCAAGTCAACTAATGAAACTGGAGTTAAATTTTCTATTCGTAACCACTAGGTGAGTCTCTAGACTGACTCTTACGTGTAAGTTAGTATTCTAGATACTACTGTGCCTAGTGACTCAAGCATGAAACTTAAACTAACAAAACATGACTCTATGACTCTAATAAGAACAAAAGTATATGCATGTAAAAAATGTCTGAAAGCATGATTGTGTCTTTCATGAATAAGTCTGTTAAGTATGAGTCTGTATAAAGTGTCTGTGTCTGTCTCTAAAGTCATTTAAATGGGTCCTTCGGGACTAAAAACATGAATCTCTTAAAGGAAAAGTCCATGGAACTCTAAAGACCATATAGTATAAGACCATGGTTGGGTCATAGCATCATACGAAATATGTAAAGGATGGTTAAGTGAATACCAACGATGAGGGACAAACCTCACGACGGTAAGTTTAGGCAAATCTCTATCGTCAAAAACATCAACTTCTGTATAAGTAAGGCTTTGTAGCTATCTCTGTTAAAAGGAAGCCTTTGTTTTTATTTCTATTAAAGGAATATATTTGTGGCAAATCTTTGATAAGGAATACCTTTGTGGTAATCTATAAGGAAATGCCTTTGTGGTGCAACCTAAAGAAGTGCCTTTATGGCAGTTTTTGTAAGAATACCTTCGTGGCTGTTTATATTAGAAGGAAGCTTTTGTGGCAACCTCTGTCAAAGGACACTTTCATAGTGAGACTCTGAAAGGAACGCCTCTGTGACTATCTTTAGAAGGGAACACCTTTGTGGCATAATATGAAAAACAGTTCTCATGATGACCATCTAAAGACAACGCCTATGGGCGGGCTCTGAATGAGTGACGAACATGGTATTCTGAGAATTAGCAAGTGTGGATTAGCCCTAAAGGAAAATCCAATACAGAAGGTTATGGAGAAGTTTGTACAATCGGTAGGGACAAAGTTGTGAACGAGAAAATGAAGAAATCCTTTAATGAGGGCTCAAGTAAAATAGGGTTTCCTTGTTAAGTTTTTTCGAACTTACCCCTTCATGTTTTACATCTCAGGTAAAGGAAATGTCAGGAGGAACAATGCCAAGGTTGCGCCAAAGGAGTGGCGAAGTGGACACTTATGCATACAGAGATAGGGGTGGCATAAGCATGTCAAAGAAAAGTTTTTGTACAAGTCTCAAAATTTTGTTTATAAGCCTTAAGATGATTGAGTTGTGTTGGCCAAATAATCTAACTCAGTAATATTAATTAGAGACTAAATAAGTGGGACAATATAAACAAATGTAATGAATAATTACTTTTGCAAGTTTTGTATACATTGTTCACCTAAACGCAGCTCTGTTGGGCAGTATTACTAAAAAGATGTATTTCTTTAAAATATTGTGTCTTAAGCATGTATAAGTCTGTAATAATAATGTAACACCTAAGATCCAGATCCAGTGAATCAGATCGGGTTGAGGGTGTTACAGATTTTTTCCAGCATTATCAAAGTCTTGTTCAAATCTAAAAGTTTTGATCTCTTGATCAAATATTTGATTCTATGAGCAAGATGCTTTCTTAAGTCCGTAAATAGATTTAAGAAGTTTGCAAACTTTATTTTCGTTTCCTTTAGCTATTTATCTAGTGGGTTGCATCATATAGATGCTCCTTTCAAGATTGCAGTTCAAAAACATTATTTTTACATCCATCTTCTAGATCTCTTAACTGAGAGCCACTATAATGAATAATAATATGTAGATTGACTTGAGCATGGCAATCGAAGAGAAGGTTTCCACGTAATCAATATCTATTTTCTTGAGTATACCCCTTTGCTACAAGTCTGACCTTATAAGTTTCAACTTTTCCGTCCACATTTCTTTTCTTCTTGTAAATCCGCTTACACCTTATGGATTTTATCCCTTCCTGTAAGTCTAAAAATTCCCACACTGAATTGAGTTTCATAAAATCCATCTTAGCTTTCTTAACTATTTCTTAGAGCTTAAAATCAACATTTTGCATCACTTTGTCAAATGTGAGTGAGTCATTATCTTTATGTTCGGTAGACTTAGTGTTAAAAAGACTTCTGCCGGACTATAAAAACTCAAGTTTATGAGAGACCCTCCCATTACTATGAAGCTTCCTACGTTGTTGATCGTTTACAGTTCTACTATTAAGAGTTGAATTCGGAATTATTATTGTAGGGTTTTGTGTATTTCCCGAAAGTTCATCGAATACTTCTTTACTTCAAGGTTTAAATTTGTTCATGTAACTTTCCTCTAGGAAGGTAACATGAGTCGACACTATAACTGTTTGCTTTTTCGAGTTATAAAACAAATCGCTCTTCGTTCCTTTAGGATAGCCAACATATATGCACAATTCTGTTAGTGAATCCAACTTCCTCTCATCTTTGTTCAATACGTGGGTTATCCACCACAATTCATTGTGGCAAGTTAGAGTCTTTTCGGCACTTAACGAGCTTATTTTCTAGTTGTTTTAGATTATTTTGTTACGTTTTTCATTTTAGTAGTTTATGTTTAATTTTAGTAAAATAAGTGTTTTTGTGCATATTTTGGCTATGGAATGACCTAACAGGCCAAGGGAAAGACTAACATGTCGATCTAGTGTACAGGGCATTGCTTTCAGGCAAAGAATACGAAGGACAACAATAGTGTCGCGACACATGCATGTGGTGCCGCAACACCGCATTTTGAAGCGAATGAAGTCACCCATGAAGTACAATGTCACGACATTGGAGTGACAGAATGCAAAAATAAGTCAAGGGTGTTTTGGACTACACCACATCTTATTCAGCTTTAAGACTTTTAATTGACCTGGTTAGGGCAAAACATTTGGCTAAAAATATTCATATTTAGCTTAAATTTAAAGGGGCTTGGCCGAGTGAGCCATTTTAGATTAGATTTTTATAAGTTTATTTGCAGTATTAGTTTTATTTCAATTTAGTAATTTATTTTCATAAACCAAAATTTTCCTTTGTTCTAACTTGGATTCAACTTAGATCCAAGTTTTCATTTATTGAGTTTCTATTAATTTCTTTTTGGTTTTCAATAATAATCGACATTATCTCCATAATTCAAAGGAATTTTGGCTTTCGCACGCAAATCGATATCGAAACAGATCAATATCTTTATTCTGTTTTTCTATTTAATTATTTACTTTGCATGTTTAATATGAAATTAGGGAAATTTGCAGCTAGATCCATTTAATTTCCTTAGGGAAATTAACAATCAAATGTGGGAATAATTAACAAAAGAATTAGGGTTTTTATTTGAATTAGTTGGTTTAAATTATGTATGATTAAACCCTTGGATTGACAACCTTAAAAAGTAATTTAGGATAAACGAGGTCGAAAGATAAGTTTATTGAGTAAATCATAATTTATCCCGATCAAGAAAGTAAGGTCAAAAGATAAGTAAGTATCGATTGATTAATTAATTAGTTAGAGGCTGAAAGATAATAGCTGGTTAGTTAATAGCTAATGCTATAAAACCCAAAATTTGAAGTTAATTAAAAACACTGACGTGAGTTAATCTTTTGCTTGTTTAATTGAGTTAATTTTGATTGTTAAATTGTCTTCCTTAGTTTTAATTTAGTTTATGTTGTTTTTGTTATTTAATTTCAGTTTGGTTTTCGTACTATAATTTTAGTTTATTACTGTTTAACCATGTTAGTGTAGAAAAGAGATTTTTAGTTTAATTCAACTTCCCTTGGGTACGATCTTCGGAATACTTCCCGAAATGTTTCGTTGTAACACTTTACTATATTACAATTTGACCCGTATACTTACGGACACCACTGCTTAATATTATATTTTTTTGCTGCAATATTTCCAATCCAAATGTTCGCATGTCTAGCGGCAATCAGTTTTTACGAGTTTTTTTTAGAATTTTGATTTTTTTAAATTCTTTAAGGAAATTTTATGATTTTTGTATTTTTTTAATTTTTTAAGAGTATAATGGCGAAAATATGTATTAAGCTAATCCATTAATTAAAAAAAACTACTTCCACAAATTATTTTCTTAAATCCATATATTTTAAAAAATAAGTATAAATACCCTCTAGGTTTTATCAATTTTAAAATTGAACAAATTGATATTTCTAAAAAAAAGTAATTTAATTCATGTCAATTTCAATAATAATATTAATTATTTCTATCAATATATGACATGTGGTGAATTATAATAGATTAAATTTTAGAAAATTAAAATTGAAAATGATATAAAAATAAATGAAAATTCGTAAAAATTACATAAATTATAAAAGGTTTTATAAAAATTTCTAAATTTTTAAACAGATATAAATTACAAATATACAAATAAATATTTACAATTAAACACACCAAATCCAACAGTTGCCTAAAGTGATAACAAAATTGCTGGCAAGGTGAGGAAATGGAATCTTCAAGTTGAAGAAAGAGAAATGACAATTTGTTGACTGAAACATAGGCTACCTTTGAAATATGTCTATGTTCTACTCTGGCTGTGGTCCAACATGGCATAACGGGTGCCCATTCATCCTCATCATATGGACAACTAAGCCCTTCCCACAGGCCACACCCATATTGTCTCCACATATACATAAAAGATATGTTATTTTACCAATAATTTCTTCATTTTTTGTAGTCTATTAGAGTGCTTTCTAACATGCAGAGGCTAAAACGTTTGAGCTCAAGCTAGGTTTGCTTTTGGTTATTTTACCAAATTGACCTAAAATTTTTTGATATTTATAAAAATGACTCAAGTTCAAAAACAATAACCAAAATGACCTGAAATGAACAGTAGAATGGAGTTTTGGGAACCCAATGGCCGGCACCACCTAGTGTTTTGGCCCCATGATTGCCTGATGATTGTGTCAGGCTTTAAAAAATTGAATTTTTTAACTTTGGGAACCCAATGGCCGGCACCAAGGTTTTTTTTTAAATCATATCATATTGGTATACAAAAATACCAGTATTTAAAAAAAAATTGGTTCTGGCCTTCTAATGGCTGGCACTAGGGACTTTTTTCGTGTCCCAATGCAATTTTTTTTTGTTCTAGCCTTGTAATGACCGACACTTGATTAGTAAAAAAATTGTGTCCCAATGCAATTTTTTCGATTCTGGCCTTCTAATGCCCGGCACCAGACTAAAAAAAAATTCAAATTTTTGGGTGCTAGGCATGTATTGGACGACACCAGGTACTTTTTTCCTATCCCAAGTTAAATTTTTTTACTTTGGTACACTAATGGCCGGCACCAGAGATGTAAAAAAAAATTGGTGCTGGTCATGTAATGGCCGACACCAAATTTATCATCATATATATAGATATTTTATCTTCCATTTGAGTTTTTGTTTGCTTTTTCTTTGCTTTATTAGTTGAAAAGAGAGATTAAAAATTTTAGTTTTTTCTTTGTCAAGAAGGAAGTAAAAATTTTTTAAGATGAGTTCCCAAATTTTGTTTGTTTATGTTCATTTCGATGGAGAAATGATAAATACAACTGAAGAAGGTTATGTATTTCAAAGTCGGAAAAAAATAGGAATGAGATTCAACAAGTGTATTTCGCTGGCGGATTTAAAACAAAAAATCAGTACAAAGATAGCAACCCGTTGCAGAAAGCAAATGTTGATATTGTTTTACAAATTTTCGGTTTCAACTGATCCTCTAAAGTTCTCAAAAATAGAGCTTGAAGATGATGATGATCTAGGAACAATGATAGCAATTTATTGCCCCCCTAAGATAGAAAATCCCAGCCCGGTTGAGTTGTTCGCGAAGATAGCTGAACCGGATCTCATTCAAGTTGTTGTAATTGGCCCATTTCGCTCGGGCTCACTAGAGAAAAACCAAAAATAAAAAATAAACAAAAACAAAAATAAATTAAAATAAAAACCAATAAAAGTCCATCATCAATGTCCTGTTACAAATCTTCAGACCCAAATAAAAAACTTATACCAGCCCAGATACAATTTTAACCCAAATTTATAAACCCATATCCTAAACCTAACCCAAATACGGGACCCAAAAAGAAGCTCAGCAGCCGAGAGCACCAGAAGCGTCTTGAATATGCTAGAGAGTTGGGCTCCCACGAGCAGCTCCTCGCACGGCCTCCTTCGCATGTCTCCCCACTCCTCCGTACGGCTAAACCTGCACAAGAATACACCAGAACCATTAACAGAATACAGCAAATAAATGTAATTTTTATTTTTATTTATTCTAAGAAATCTGGCTATAAAAAGTCGTCGATTTCATCTCTGTAAAATTATGCACATTACGCATACACACATATACTATGCGCATACTGAATAGAAAAAATTCGAAAACAATTTCTGAAAAGGTGATCTTCTTTAGTCTTTTAAATTTTTCTGTCATTTTTATCTATTTTCCTTCCATTGTTTTCATCATCGGTATTTTAAAACAAAGAAGAGGGAAAAGCAATTCATACCTTGCGAATCGGCCATGGATCTCTGTTCGCTTCGTTGAAATCGAAGTCGAAAGGGGGATCTAAAAGCGTTGTGGTGTTGGAATGAAGGATGAACGGTGGCCGAATAGGAGCAAACCTCTAGGGTTTTTTCTTTTTCAATTTGTTCTGTTGAAACATTTGGCTTTCAAGAAGCTTTAAATTGACAGCATGGAATGATGCCGTTTAAGGCATGTTTATGTAGCCTTGAAACGGTGCCGTGAAGGCATGCCCTACTCGATCCGTTTTCTGTACCCCTGGGATCCGCTTGTTTCAGCGGAGAGGGATAATTTCAAGTTAGGTCCTCTCTTTTTCCATTGCAATGCAATTAGTTCCAATTAATACTTTAGTTTTTTTTAAAAAATTTCCTAAAGTTTGAATGTTGTTGCAATGTAACCCTCGCTTCAACGCAGTGTTTTGGGTCAGGGAAATTTTCATCATTAGTCCTTGCGAATTTACGCTCATTGTGCAAGGTTCCTTTTTTTTAATCCTAGTAGTTTATTTTATTTTTTTAAATTGTCCCTCTTATTTTAACTCAATTTTAATTTAGTTTTTTTAACTTACTAATTTAAAATACATTTAATATTTTTGTATGTATTAATTTATTTTAATGATTTTTTTTTGTTTTCATTTGTACAATTATTTTGAGATTTCCTTTATCTTATTATTTTTACGTTTTGCATAATATTTTTTTAATATTTTATACATATTAGTATACATATTATTCTCATTGAGTTTTCAATTTATAATACCTATTATTTTGAAGTTCACAATATTTTTGTACATAAGTTGAGCCATCTTAATAACTTTATTTTGTTTTTATAAAATCATCATTTTAAAATTCTTTTTACATTAAGCTATTTTAATACTTTTATATAACCTCTTGTTTAAATATTTTTATTTATATTAATACATATATTACTTTAGTAGATTTTTCTATTCTTGCTTTATGATTCACCAAGTATTTTTCTTTATGTATATATAAAACTATTTTAGGAACTTCAACTTTGTATTTATAAAATTATTATTTTGGAATGTTTCTTTACATTATGTTTTATATAGTATCTCATTTATGTATTGGTATGTGTATAATTATAAATTGACTTAATTTTATATGTATTATTAATATCATGCTATTTTTACAAATAATTATTCCTAAATTTATTTATATATGCATGTTTTGTAAATCTATTATGTGTATTATATCTTCTCATATTTTTTTTATTATTCTTTCATATTTTATATATTATTTAAGTTATCATGTACATTGTCAATTTTTAAAGGAATTTGTGTTTAAAATATTTTACATATAATTTGATTCAAACTTTTATTCTATAATATCTATTTCAATAATTATATATCCCTAGTTTTTATGTAGATTTGTCAACTTATATGTTATGTATATTATGTGTTCATTAATTCATCATTATTTTGAAAATGTCTTATACTACATTGACTTCTAATTTCCACTTTATTTTGTACATGTTTTGTGGATCATATTGTGCCATGTTTATTGTTGTTGTATATTATTTATTCATTGTTTATTTGTAATATCAATTGTTCTCCATCTATAATTAAGAATTTTGTCACATCTTACTTAGAATAGTTGTATTTAATTGTGGTTGGTATACATATCATCTCATGTTTATTCATTTTTTTTTTACAAATGTTTCTTTGTAGTACATTAAATATTTCATCTTATTTTAAAACAAATAAATGTGTTTTGAGCTAATTTCCAATTTTCTTTATTACTCAAAGATTTCAAAATAAGGTAATATCGATATTTAGGAATTCAAAAAATTGTGCCCTACCGTGCTGGGTATGATTTTTCGTTGAACTAGATATTTGGATATCCTTTCTTTTTTTAGCGTATGAAAGTCAGAATAAATCGTATTTTTGAAGGTATAAATTTTTGAAGGTATAAAGGATCGTGTCCAATCGTGTTGGATATGATGCTGCATACTTTCGAAACGAGAGAATTTTAACGACCAAATTGAGTCACTCCAATGTTTTAAAAAGAAATCATATTTCAAAATTCTTTTTTTTTAAATTTTAGACATAAGGACAACATTTAATCAATTTGGTACCAATTTTTGAGCGTAGTGAGGATGTTAACCCTTCCTCCTACGTAACCAACTCCCGAACCCATTTTGAATTTATGTGGGCCAAAATTGCATTTTAAATGAAATAAAATGATTTATTAGGTGATCCAATCACACCTAAGCAAAAAGATTGGTGGCGACTCCACATTTAATTTTAAAAAGTCGATTCTCGTTTTCTTAAAAAAAATGGTTTCGACAGTTATTTTAGCAAGCCAGCACTCTGGAATTGATTTTGATCTTAACGTCTCCTAGGAAGATCAATCGGGTTTTGGAAGGTTAATGCCAACTCCCGAAAGTCCAAACACCAGTAGATGTTCGTATAACATCTCAAACTCGTGTCCTCGTCTAGAGAACCATCTAGAGGTGTTGGCCACCATAGAAGATGGTGATGAAGGGTCCAATAATGATGATCAGTCCCACCGTGATCCCAACGAGGATTTTAGTGACCCCGATTTGGATGACATCCCTAAAGACATAACGAAGAAGGGCCGATAGAGGGTGAAAAAGCAAACCCCTATTCGCCCGGGAACACGGGCCCTAGTATAGTTATAAGAAATAATCCAGGGTCCTTCATGACCAACGTGGATCTTGATGCAGATCTTGTACGCGAGTTCCCGGAATATACAAATATTTTACCGGCTCACCTACTTGATGATGAATTCGGGGGATGAAGAGTTATTTGTAGGACAACAATTCGATAAAAAAAAGACTGTTTACATGCTATAAAACAACTTAACTTAAAGTTAGGTGTGGATTATAAAGTAACGAAGTCGATGCAGTCTTTGCATGTAGGAGAATGTTAGAAAACGTGATGTGGTTATAAATGGTGTGTCAGAGCCGCGTTAATGCAGCGGGCACAGATGTGGATGATAAGGAAACTAGAAGGTCCACATACATACACGTCCGCTCATATGTCGCAAGACTATGGAAAGTTAGATGCAAAAACTATATGCAATTGCATCATCCCTTTGGTGAAAGAGTTGCCCACCGTGTAGGTGTCGGTCTTTATTGCGGACATGCATGCCCGATTCAAGTATAAAGTATCCTTATTGAGTACATGCAAGCTCGATTCAAGTGTAAAGTGTCGTACCGAAAGGCATAGTGAGCAAGCAAATGGCGATGTGAAAGTTGTATGGTGACTGGAATGCGTCATACAACGAGCTTCAAGGGTGGATAGCCGGGATGCAGGAGTATGTACTCGGGATAATGATTGATTTGCAAACACTGCCGTATAAAAGCCCAAACGGGGAGATACAATCGGAGAAACGAGTTTTTCATCGATAATTTTAAACGTTCGAGCCGTATGTTAGGGCTTTCCCTCACTGCAAGCCGATGGTGTAGGTGGACAGGACATGGTTGTACGGTAACTACACACAAATACTCCTACTTTCTGTTGCACAAGACGACAACCGAAATGTACTTCCGATTGCTTTCGCCATTATGGAGCGTGATTGGTTCGAGTCTTGGGAAATTTTCCTCAAAAATCTGCGGAGGCACGTTGTCAGAGAAGACAACATTTGCCTTATATCAGATAGATCGAAAGGATTACTTACTGCGATAAGGCGATCGGGGGTTCCGTGGAGATCTGTTTATTGCATCCGACACATCGCGACAAACTTCCACATACATTATAAGAATAAATATTGGAAAAAAGAACTCGTGAACATGGGTAAAAAAATTTTGTTTGTATTTATTTCAAAAATTACTTTTCAAATTTTTTGTTGTTTTTAAAATGATGATTCAAATTAAATATGCAACTTATGAGTTAGAACTGCAAAGATTCAGGCAGAGGTTCGCGAGGCTTGAATCTTAGATGTCATCTTTACCAACAGATTTTCGAACATGGTTGGGTAGCATGGAGAACTGCCAATGGACTTAAAGTTACGATGAAAGGTTTCGGTATGGGCAGATGACGACTAACCTGGTAGAGGCGGTTAACTCTGTATTGAGGCACACACGCCATCTCCCTATTTTTACTATTTTCTCGACAACATTCTATAGGTTGGCTACGTTGATGCCTAGGATGGGGTTGAGACAAGCTAAGCAGATCGAGGCCAGACACGTGAACGTTGAGGCTGTCTAAAAGGCCATGGCAGTAAATAGTTGAAGGGTACAAACAATGAACGCAGAATTGTATTCACGCGACTTGGAGACTTTTCGAGTTCAAGAGTACATTGGCCGTTGTTCGGGTTTTCCACCTAGGTCGTACGTAGTTGATCTGCGAAACAGGTGATGCGAGTGCAGGATATTTTAGACTCTTCGACATCCATGTGCGTATGGTCATGCAACATGTGCGAGAGCAAACTTAAATGTTGAACAATTTATAGACGAGATCTACACATTGCAACGCACATTGCGTATATGGGGGAACAAATTTCCTGTAATGCCCAATGTCTTAAACTGGGAAGTTCCACCGCCTACTTTCGAGATGGTGCCTGACTGTAGTCTCCGTAGACATTCTAAAGATCGACCACAATCGACGAGAATTCAAAATTACATGGATGTCAGGGAGACGGGTGAACCCAAACTGTGCACTGTGTGTCGAACATCAAGACACAACCGATCAACATGCCCACTTCGTGTCTATGTTTCCAGTCAATCGTCTCGTAATGCTGGACTCCAAGATAACGAATGATATATTATTGAGCGCATGTTCTTGTAAAAACATTGTAAATATATGAAAAATTAGATAAAGGGTATGAGAAAAAAATGAAAATTACATGGAAAGATAGATAATTTAAATGAAATGAGAAAAAAATAAATTGAAATGAACAAAAATAATATAAATGAACTGAGAAAAAATTTAAATTTACAAGGAAAGAAAGATAAATTTAAATGAAATGAGGAAAAATTTAAATTTAAAAGAAATGAGAAAAAAATTTAAATTAAAAATGAAAGAAAGATAAATTTAAATGAAATGAGGAAAAAATCTAATTTAAATGAAATGAGAAAAAAATTAATTTGCATGGAAAGATTGATAATTTAAATGAAATGAGGAAAAAAATTAATTTAAATGAAATGAGAAAAAATTAAATTTAAATAAAAAATAATATAAATGAAATGAGAAATAAAATAAAATTGAAAAAAAAATCTAAATGAAATGAAATAAAATAGAAATGAAATGACAAAAAAAAAAGTGAGGTGACTATTGCGGCAAGCTCGGCCTAAGTCAGGCCTAGGCCTAAGCTGATAAATGGTCTGGCAATGGTCAGCTGTAGCAAGGGAGAAAAAAATTCGAAATAACATTTATCAGGCCTGATAAATAGGGTGTCAGGCTTAAAAAAACTCAAAAAAATTAAATAAAATGAGATTTTTTTTAACAAATTTAAAATTTAAATTGACAAAAATTAAATATGAAAAAATTTAAATGACCTCGATATTGAGACTACTTTTAATTAATATGAAAAAATATGAAATGAATTGAAAAAAAATTAATATGAAAAAATATTATATTAGGAAAAGTAATAAATTTAAATGAAAAAAATTAATGTTATGAAATGCTAAATGAAATATGAGATTAAATGAAATGTTAAATGTATATAAAATGGAATGATAATTATGAAATGGAATGAAATTTAAAAAAAATTATAAATTTAAATGAAAAGAAATACTAAAATGAAAATAAAAATTTTAAAATGAGAAAAATTAAATTTAAATGGAAAGATAGAAAATTTAAATGAAATGTAAATGTAAATGAAATGCAAATGAAACTTGAATGAAATGAAAAAAAAAAGGTGAAATGACCTTTCTTGCGTCAGGCCTGTATCATTGACACAATGCCAATTTGGCCTTCCAATGGCCGGCCTTACATTCAATGTTTTTTTTAATTTTTTTTTTCAATTTTACCCTTAGTTGAGCCAAATGGTCTCCCACTATAAATAGGTTACTTCGATGACCATCGAGCACCTCCAAACACTTTCGAAAACCACCGTTCACTGTCAACCACTGCCGACAATCGCCGATCACTCCATAGATCCTAATCCTAATATTATTTTAAATGACAACAACCACATTGCAACCAATGTGCATAAGGTAAACGGGAAATAAAATGTCTTATTTAATTTTAGATATTCTTTTAAATTCTTTTTTAAACGAGAAATATAACATTATATATTTACTATAAACGTAAGATTTGTATCGAATTGTGAGACCCCTGTTGCATGATCCTGATTATTTTCCCGATCGAAGAGTTTTACCGTATTTGAATGTCGCGGGTTTTGGGGTAGCCGCGTACATTCAGATATCTGAGCTACAGGCCGTTTTAATATCGGCCTTACTTGAAAGATGGCGCTGAGAGACATATATGTTCTACCTTCCGTGTAGGGAGGTAACTATTACATTGCAAGACGTAGCAGTCCAACTAGGGCTATCTATAAACGGCGAAGCAGTGACCGGGCTTGGAAGAGTGCCTGATCCGTGGGGCACTAGCGAGCGGTTACTTGGAAGGGTGCCCCCCAATGACGAGGAAGGACGATTAACCTATATTAAATTTACTTGGTTAAAAGAAAACTTCCAGCATCTTCTAAGCAGTCCAACACAAATGAACATTGTCGAAACCATTTTTTTGAAAAAACGGGGATCGATTTTTTTTTTGAAAATGAAAACGAACAGAGGAGTCACCACCAATCTTTTTTGATAAGGTGTGATCGGGTCACCTTGTAAAAGTGGTTGTTTTTAATAAATGGTTTGACTTATTTAAACAACGATTTTGGTCTACGCAAATCAAGAAAATAGGTTCGGGAGTCGGTTACGCACGAGAAAGGATTTGCACCCTCGGTATGCCCAAAATTGGTACCTAGTTGATTAATTAGTGTCTTAGCGTCAAAGATTTGAAAACTTGAAAGAATTTAAAATACGATCCCTCTTTGTATTAATGCTAATTTAAAATTATCGAATAAATTAAAACGGATGTTGAAGACCTTCTCATCTCGAAGTAATACAATGTCACACCCAATAAATTAGGACACGACATCTTGAACTTTGAGAATGGGCTTGCCTTTATTTAAAATTCATGTATTTTAACTTTTTAAAAGGATGTTCGATTATTTAGGGTAAACGAGAAAAGTCAAAACCCAATAAGTTAGGGGACGATCTATTGAACTTCCAAATACCGAACATTGCCTTTATTTACCAAAATCTTATCTCGAGGTAATAAGATCTCATACCCGGTAAGTTGGGGCACAACACTTCATACCTCCGAAAGTAAGCAAAAAAAATCGTATCACGGTTTAAAGGAATATTTCGTTATTTAGGTTGAATGAAAAAAATCGAAACCCAGTAAGTTAGGGCACGATTTTCTCGAATTTTCAAATACGAAATATTACCTTTATGAAAGAATTAATATTGGGTTGGGTAAAACCTAAATTTGTAATAAAATGATATAATAAAGAATGCATAACAAATAAAAATTGACAGCATAACAGAATAAACAAAAACACGAATGTGAATGATAACGATAAAAAAAAAGATAAAATGAATGCATCAAACGAATAATAAGAAAGGGAAATAATAAATGAGCTAAATGTTTGAAAATTAAAAAAACTAGTTGTAAAATAATGAAGATTATGAAAGTCTATTTAAAAAGGTAGTAATAGTGATGATAACGATAGGAAAAATATAACGATAGTAAAATACGATATTAGTACCTAAATATTAATATAGACATAATGCCTAAAGCATAATAATAACGAAAATATGAATGAATAAGAAATATAAATAACTAAGTTATGAGAAAATAAATATAGATGAAAATATAATAATAATGCAATGATAGTAAAAAAGAAAATTTAGTAATAACAGTAATGTGTTAAATAATAATAAAAATAATAGTAACAACAATTTGAAAAATAGTAATGTAATAAGATGGTAATAATAATAAAAGGGAATAACAATATGTTAGATAGTAAGTAACAATAAAAATAATAATAATAGTAATAAAAAATGATAATAGTGATATTAGTAATAATAATAATTATAGGAAATCATAGTACATTAATAATAATAATATATGTTAATATATAAAAATAGGAAATGATAATATGGTAAAAAATAATAATAATAATAATAACAAAAATAGTAACAATAGTATGTGAAATAATAATTGTAAAAAAATAATAGTAATAATTATATTGATAATAGATAACAATAATACTAATAATAATAGTAGTAAAAAATAAAAAATATAAAAATAATAATAATAGTAGTAAAAATGACAATAAAATAAGATGATAATAATGATAAAAATAAAAATAAAAATAGTAATAATGGCAGTAATAATACCATAATAAAAGAAAAAGAAATAATAACATGTAAATAATAATAACAATAATATATTTATAATAATAATAGTAAAAATAATAAAATTAACTAATTTTATAGTAAAGTAACCAAATAATTAAAAAGGGGATTAAATTGAATTCAAAACAGAAAGTTTGGGGAAATCTAGAAATATATAAAAGAGAAAAGGACTAAATTGCATGCGCAAATAACCAAGAGGGACTAAAATGGGCAATAACCCCTCGCTTCAAAACGCGCAGCATAAGGATTTAAGGAAGGACCAAAATGAAAACCAAAATAAATTGCAGGGTAAAATTAGAAATAATGAAAAATTAAATTTCAAAACAATAAAAAAGCGGAAGGGCTAAAAGTGCAATTAGCCTTTCCATTGAAAACACGTGAATCCTTTGCCTGGAGCAGGTCGAGTTGTGGGTTAAGGCTCAAAACGACGCCGTTTTGGGGTTTAAGGACCCAGGCCAAAACGATGTCGTTTTGGCCCTCTATTTAAGTGAATTTTCCACACAAAAAAATTCATTTAAACACCCTTTTTAAAAAAAAACTTCTCCCTCCCTTTTTTCTCTGAAGTGCCTCCCCCCTCAGGCCAAGCTCCGGCGAGCTCGCCGCCATAGTGTCGCCGCCGTCGGCCACTGCACACGGTGGCCAAAAATTCAAAAGGTACCCCTTTTTAATATTTTTTGTATATTTTTAATATATTTTTGATATATCTTAATATAAGTATAGAAAGAGATAGATTCGAAAAAAAATAAAAAGAAAAGAAAATATGAGAACTTTAACCCGATTTTGAACTTTCTTTTTTTTCTCCAATGGCTTTGTTGTTATCTTTGTTTTGTATTGCTTGCTATTTTTTTATTAAAAAAAATGTCCAGAGAGAATGCTTTTGGTTTATAATGGCTTTTATAGCCATTTACAATACTTTTTAATCTATTTTTTTATACTTGCTGTCACTTCTTCTCTGGTTTTGCAGGTGCAAGTGTCACGGACTTAGGATTTTTGCCTCACAATCCGTGCGGCCTTAGGCAGTTTCTTGCTTCAAAAACGCCTAAGTCAGCCTAACTCCCACGATTTGAGGATTCAATAGAATTCCCCTTGGAAAACCAACACAAACGAAAGCAACTCAAAGATCAAACAAAGGCAAACGAAGAACGAAATAAGAACAAGCCACGAAATATCAAGAACACAAGAGAGAATAATGTTTGAGTGAATACTCTCAAGAACTCTTATTATTCCTCAAAACTCAAGTGATTTACATTGAGGGGAGAGGCCTCTATTTATAGTAAAGCCTCCCCAAATCCAATGGTACAGATCAAGTACATGAATGGCTAAGATCGAATGGTATCTACAAATCAAATCTCTAAGATTTACAAAATCATATCTCCTAAGATTACATATCAAATCTACGATTGTATATCTTTGAAGATTATGTTTCCATATGTGACGAGCTTGTAGATGGGCCTTCAATCTCTTCAAGCAATGGATCAGTCCGATCGGGCCAAATGACCTCCTTCCCACTTGATGGATCACACGAATGTGTCATGGTTGCGGGCTCCCATGCGCAACCCATGACATTCTCCCTCACCGAATCTAGCGACGTCCTCGTTGCATCCTTCGCATGGTAACGATCTATCTTGTCTTGAAATTGCCACAAGGCTTCAGCGGGTTCCCAACTTGTCTCACTATCAGGGAATCCCTTCCATCGAACTAGGTATTCATGCCGCGGTCGATAGTACTTTCGTCTGATCACACGATCCCCCTCTATGTTCTCCACTTCTCTATCATAGGCGGTTTTTGCCCCTATCGGTGCTCGTTTGGACTTGTTTCTGTTTGGGTCTTCTCCATCTTCATGGAATGGCTTAAGCATACTCACATGAAACACTGGATGGAGTTTGAGTTTTTCAGGCAACTCAAGCTTGTAGGCCACCTTGCCTACCTTCTTCAAAACTCGGAACGGCCCCTCATAACGTCGAACAAGCCCTTTATGCAACCCATTGTGTCGCAAAATCTGGTGCAGTTTAGCAAGGACAGAGTCACCAACC
Source organism: Gossypium hirsutum (assembly GCF_007990345.1). Classification (NCBI taxonomy): domain Eukaryota; kingdom Viridiplantae; phylum Streptophyta; class Magnoliopsida; order Malvales; family Malvaceae; genus Gossypium; species Gossypium hirsutum. Next base: position 7,527,044 of record NC_053433.1, read on the forward strand.
TGATATTGCACATCTCTTCGATTCTGATCCGCCCATTTCTTATTGCGCTTACTTGCCTTGTGAAGACAAGCTCTAGCCAAGTCGTTTTGCTCTTGCCAATCTCTCGCAAATCGATAGGCTGCTGGATTCGGTCCCCCATAACGAGTCGCAACAGCATTGGGTGTAAGTGGCTGTTGTCCTGTCACTATCTCGAACGGACTCTGGTTTGTCGCCCCACTTCTTTGCAAATTGTAAGAAAACTGAGCCACATCCAGCAACTTTGCCCAGTCCCTTTGTGTGGCACTCACATAGTGCCATAGATATATCTCCAACAACGCGTTCACTCGTTCAGTTTGCCCATCAGTTTGTGGATGCATGCTGGTTGAAAATTTCAAGTTTGAGCCCATTAACTTGAACAACTCCGTCCAAAATCGTCCCGTGAATCGCCCATCTCGATCGCTGATGATAGATTGTGGCACTCCCCAATACTTCACCACATGTCTAAGAAACAAGCGAGCAGCCTCCTCAGCAGGACACTCCTTGGTTGTGGGGATAAAAGTTGCATACTTCGAAAACCTGTCCACCACAACAAAAATGCTTGCAAATCTATCAGATTTAGGCAAACCTACAATAAAGTCCATGGATAAACTCTCCCATGGGCGCTCCGGAATAGGTAAAGGCTGTAGCAACCCAGCAGGAGCCTTCAACTCAATTTTATCTTGTTGGCACACCAAACAAGTTTCCACATAAGTCTCCACATCGTCACTCATGTGAGGCCAATAAAATCGATCCTCCAAGAGAGCCAAAGTGCGGTGCATGCCTGGATGTCCAGCCCATCTTGAATCATGACATTCCTTCATGACTTCCTTTCGTAAGTTCCCATGTTGGGGCACATATAGACGTTGTCCTTGAGTGTATAGTAATTCTCCCTCGAGCCAAAATCGCCTCGTTTTTCCCTCTTTAGCAAGCTCAATCAAATTTTTGGCCGTAGAATCGTGGGACAACCCTTCTTGAATGCGCTCCAATAAGGGACTATTGGGTTGGCTTATCGTTGCAAATTCCATCTTTCGGCTAAGAGCATCAGCTACAATGTTGGCACTCCCCGGCTTGTACTCCATGCTAAAATCAAACTCTGCTAGGAAAACCTGCCAACGAGCCTGTTTGGGGGACAACTTTTTCTGGGTTAGGAAATAACTATTTGCAACATTATCAGTGAATACCACGAACTTGGAACCCAGCAAATAGTGCCTCCATGTGCGCAAACAATGCACCACAGCAGTCATCTCTTTTTCTTGGACCGTGTATCTCCGTTCTGTCTCATTCAGCTTTCGACTCTCGAAAGCAATTGGATGCCCTTCTTGCATCAATACTCCCCCAATTGCATAGTCTGAAGCATCCGTGCGTACCTCATACGCCTTTGTAAAATCTGGTAAAGCAAGTACAGGTTCACTCACCATTGCTTGCTTTACTTGGTCAAAAGCTTTCTCACACCGAGAGTCCCAATCCCATACTTTGCCCTTTTCAACAAGTCCGTCAAGGGTGTAGTGATCTTGGAGTAGCCTTCAATGAAACGTCGATAGTAGTTTGCTAAACCAAGAAAGGACCGCAATTCCGTTACCTTGGTTGGTGGCTCCCAATCGGAAATTGCTCGGACTTTGCTTGCATCTATTCGGATCATGCCACCTCCTACAATATGGCCAAGAAAATGCACCTCTCGTTGGGCAAATGAGCATTTTTCCTCTTTGACATACAACTCATTTTCCCGTAGGACTTGGAACACCTCCCTCATATGTCCAACGTGCTCCTCAAGCGTCTTACTATACACCACAATGTCGTCAAGATAAACAACCACAAAGCGATCTAAGAAAGGTTGTAATATCTTATTCATTAGGGTGCAAAATGTTGCCGGAGCATTTGTCAACCCGAACGGCATCACCAAGAATTCAAAAGACCTATACCGAGTCACACAGGCTGTTTTGGGCTCATCCCCTTCGGCTACTCTCACTTGGTAGTTCCCCGATCGTAAATCCAACTTAGTAAACCATCTAGCGCTACCAAGTTGATCGAACAAATCTGCAATGAGAGGAATGGGATACCTATTCTTCACAGTGATCTTGTTTAAGGCCCTATAGTCAATGCACAATCTTAAGGACCCATCATGCTTCCTTTGGAATAACACCGGCGCTCCAAATGGGGCTTTAGAAGGTTTAATGAACCCGTCATCTAGAAGTTCCCTTAACTGCTTCCTCAATTCCTCCAACTCAGGTGGAGACATTCGATATGGTACCCTTGCTGGTGGCTCAGTATTAGGCAACAACTCAATCTTGTGATCCACCTCCCTCTTTGGTGGCAATGTCTTGGGCAACTCTGTGGGCATTACATCTTGAAAAGACTGCAAAAACTGCTTCACTTCCTTTGGGATTTCCCCCTCGAATTTCTCCTCCACATTGTTCCTTAAGGTGGCTAAATAGGAGAGTTCGTTTCTACGTACTCCTTTGGCAAATTGGATTGCCGACAATGTTTTGCCTTCCATGTTTCCCTTTCTTTTCATTCGCACCATATAACGATGGTTCGAATCAGAGATCATCATGTAGTTCTCGGAAGGATGAATATACGCATTAAGTCGATCAAACAAACTCAATCCTACCATAAAATCATAATCATCAAGTGGGATTACCTTAATGGTTGCCTTGCCTGTCCACTCGCCAAGTTTGAGTTCCACCCCTTTAACCACACCCGTTATGGGAATACTTTCTGAGTTTACCGTTTTTATTCGACCCGAATCTTCCTCCACTTTGAGACCGAGTTCCTTCGCCATCTCTTTAGACATGAACAAATCAGATGCACCAGTATCAACAAGGGCATTCAATTTTCTGTCTGCCACGATGATGTCCACAAACATCAGCCCATTACTCGTCTTGTCTTCAACACCGCCCAATATCGTACCAAGACTTTTGGTGTCAGGATTGGCCTCTTCGCGTGCTTCCATAGCATTGAAAGCAGCCCTCTTTGGACAAACACTCAACCTATGTGGACCTTGGCAAAGAAAGCATCTCATTGGCTCTTTCTTATCTCCTGGTCTACCATTATAAGTCCTTGGGGCTTCACCACTCCTTTCTGTTTGCTCTTTGTCTCCCCCACCATTGCCTTTGGGTCTTGGCTTGGGTTTGGAAGTATCATTATTGTCAAACTTTCTCCCACCAGCTTCGTAGAAGTTCTCTGCCTCAGCCATAGCTACGGTCAAATCGGTGATGCCTAGGCGGCGCAACTCTTGCTTAGCCCACATTCTTAGCCCATCCTCAAACATATAAAATGCTTCATTCTCATTCAAGTCTGAGATCTGAAGCATCAGCTCACTAAACTCCCGCACATAATCTCGAACAGTGCCTTGTTGCGTAAGCCGGCGCAACTTAGCACGAGCCTCCTTTTCAGCATGCTGCGGATAAAACTGCTTCTTTAACTCTCCTTGGAACTCCTCCCAAGTCCCAATGGCCGTTCCTGCACGTCTCTCATCCGTGGACCTACGTCGCCACCATAAGAGAGCAACATCAGTAAAGTAAATCGAAGCAGTGTTTACCTTAGTGGCATCATCCTCAATGCCCATTACTCGAAAATATTACTCCAATTCCCACAGGAAGTTGTCCACTTCTCTCGCAGACCTAGCCCCCTTGAACTTCTCGGGTTTTGGAACATCTACATGACGTTGCTTCGGTCTTGAAGTCAACATCCCATTTCCCAGAGCGACCTTACAAATTGTGAGCTCCCCCTTAAGCTCAGCAATCTCCTCTTTCATGGCAGTCACCAGGGCCTCAAGAGCTTCGTCCCTTACCGCCAGCTTGTCCGAAGTGGATCTAAGAGTGTCCAGCATGAATACCTTGCTGTCTTCCCTCAGTTCCTCCATACGGGTTAGGACCACTTTGAGTGTCTCCCTCATGTCACCAACAGACTCCTCGAGATTGACCACTCGATTTTCCAAGCTCGACAACATGTCCCTCGATCGATTAGCCTTCCTGGCCCTCCCACAGGTCTCCATTGGCTCATTCTCACCAACTTCTCTCGACATCCTTCAATAGTGCTTTCGAAAGACTGGCTCTGATACCAACTATCACGGACTTAGGATTTTTACCTCACAATCCGTGCGGCCTTAGGCAGTTTCTTGCTTCAAAAACGCCTAAGTCAGCCTAACTCCCACGATTTGAGGATTCAATAGAATTCCCCTTGGAAAACCAACACAAACGAAAGTAACTCAAAGATCAAACAAAGGCGAACGAAGAACGAAATAAGAACAAGCCACGAAATATCAAGAACACAAGAGAGAATAATGTTTGAGTGAATACTCTCAAGAACTCTTATTATTCCTCAAAACTCAAGTGATTTACATTGAGGGGAGAGGCCTCTATTTATAGTAGAGCCTCCCCAAATCCAACGGTACAGATCAAGTACATGAATGGCTAAGATCAAATGGTATCTACAAATCAAATCTCTAAGATTTACAAAATCATATCTCCTAAGATTACATATTAAATCTACGATTGTATATCTTCGAAGATTATGTTTCCATATGTGACGAGCTTGTAGATGGGCCTTCAATCTCTTCAAGCAATGGGTTAGTCTGATCGGGCCAAATGACCTTCTTCCCACTTGATGGATCACACGAATGTGTCATGGTTGCGGGCTCCCATGCGCAACCCATGACACAAGTGGGTGGCTGCATAATGGTGGTGCTGATGTCGAAAATGGCGGTGGGGCAGGTAGGTCAGAGAGTAGTTGGCTGAAGACTTAGGGCGGCGGCTATCTAGGTTAATTTAGGGTTTTCTTTGTTTTTTTTATTTTTGGGCTGTTATGGTTAATTTAGGTTTGGTTTAATTGGGTATTGGGTATTGGGTTTTGTTGATTGGGTTTTGGGTTTAATTTTTGGGTTTATTTGGGTTATTGTTAGGCCCGAGCCAAAGTTGGGCTGTACAGCTGCCCCTCTTTGCTCGTTATCGTGTAACAAAAATAGAGTAAAGACTTTTAAGAAAGACCAATTTTGCCCGGTCTCGTCGAGTCTTGACTTATTTAATGCTCCTCTTCTTTAAGTAGCCTCATTCTAGTCCATTGCGACTTGTTGCTTCGATCAATTACACCGCAACTTTAGAGAGATAAGATCTGTGATTTATAGCTTCGATCTAATCGGCTGAAACTTTAATGAGATACGAATGGTGGCTTCGAGGCTCTTCAGTGCCATTTCAGGGAGAAGAGATTTGTTGCTTCGATCTACTCCGTTGGAACTTCAATGAGATACTAATGGTGGCTTCGAGCCTCTTCAGTGCCATTTCAGGGAGAAGGGATTTATAGCTTTGATCTACTCCGCTGGAACTTCAAGGAGATACGAATGGTGGCTTCGAGCCTCTCCAGTGCCATTTCAGGGAGAAGATTTGTAGCTTCGATCTACTCTGCTACTGCTTAGGGAGATAGGATGGTAAATTCAGCCTGTCACCCTACTACTTAGAGGGTTAAGGCCCATCGCCATCGATCTGTTTCCCTACTACTTAGGGTGATAAGATGGTAAATTCAGCCTGTTACCTTACTGCTTAGGGGTTTAAGGCTCATTGCCTTCGATCTATTTCCCTACTGCTTAGGGTGATAAGATCTGTAAATTTAGCCTGTTACCCTATTGCTTAGGGGTTTAAGGCTCATTGCCTTCGATCTGTTTCCCTACTACTTAGGGTGATAAGATCTGTAAATTCAGCCTGTTACCCTACTACTTAGGGTTTTAAGGCCTATCGCATTCGATCTGTTTCCCTACTGCTTAGGGTGTTAAGATCTGTAAATTCAGCCTGTTACCTTATTACTTAGGGGTTTAAGGCCCATCGCCTTCAATTTGTTTCCCTACTACTGAGGGGGTTAAGATCTATAAATTCAGCCTGTTACCCTACTGCTTAGGGGTTTAAGACCCATCGCCTTCGATCTGTTTCCCTACTATTTAGGGGGTTAAGATCTGTAAATTCAGCCTGTTACTCTACTGCTTAAGGGTTTAAGGCCCATCGCTTTCGATCTATTTCCCTACTGCTTAGGGTGATAAGATCAGTAAATTTAGCATGTTACCCTACTGCTTAGGGGTTTAAGGTCTATCACTTTCGATCTACTTCCCTACTGCTTAGGGTGATAAGATCTATAAATTCAGCCTGTTACCCTATTGCTTAGGGAGTTAAGGCTTATGAATTCACCGATTCTAGGGGCATGACCTGTAGAATCGGTTCCATGTATCTATGTTTATGCCAAATGATTAGGATGCTATGATCGAAATGAATCAAATGCTCCTAACTAGATGTGTTATGAATGTGTCAAATAATTAGGATGCTATGATTGAAATGAATCAAATGCTCCTAATTAGATGTGTTATGAATGATATATGAATGCAGAAATGAAATGATCCTTTTTAAAAGGCTTAAGGTATCATTGCTCGTTGTTCATCAGCACATTATCACTGACGTATTACACTGCTATCTTGTTCGGCTGGTATTCTTGACAAAAAAGTCAAAGAAACAATCATATTTTGCTCAGCAAGCTTGCCCTACTGTAATTTTAGAGTCTCTTCCACTGTACCTTCTGGGACATAAAGTTTGAATCTCCCACCGCAACTTTAGGGGAATAACATTTGGTTTCTTCCATCCATCCTCCTGCAACTCAGAGGTGTATGATTTATATTATCTTCAATCAATTTGATCTATTACACCATTCCCTGGGTGTAGTGACCAGATGTATGTGCCTGATATTTGCATGAATGCAGAGTATCATTTTTCTTTTCTCGAGAATGATTCTTTTTTACACTTGGGCTGACATTGCTCGTTATTCATTGAGGTTGCGTCACTGGCGCAGTATTTTGTTTTTTCGTGCAACTGATATCTTTTAACAAAGAACATGGAGAGATAGCCACAATTTTAAACTCGTTTCTCTCAAATATTTCCAACCCTTAGACTTGGTGAGTTCTAAATAATGGTCTTGTTTCAGGTTCCTATTGTAATGAACCGAAAGTTACGATATCGGAAATTGAGTCTTGAGTACTGTTTCCGTGAAATTAATTCATGAATATTTATTAGAAATATTTATGAATTATAGTTGAATGGTTATTTAGTGTTTAATTAAGTGAAGTAGCTTGAATTTAGTTTAAAGGACTAAATTGCATACGGTATAAAAGTTTAATTATAGATTAAAGATTAATAAAGGGACTAATCTAGCAATTAGACCCTAAGTGACATGTGTGTGTTAATATTGAATAACATGTGTAATAGTTGGTAAAGATATTAAATGTGTTAAAGTAGTTTTTCTTATAGATTAAGTTATTTTATTAGAATAATATAGTATAATGAATAAAGAATAATGAGTAAAGAAACATAGAAAGAGTTACAGAGAGCAAACGTGAGAAAGAAAGAAAGAAAGAAATAGAAAAGGGAAATTTGAGGATTAAGGCCCTAAAGCTTGATAGGTAAGTTGTTTTAGCTCATTTTCTTTTGATTTTTATGTTTATGGATGCCTAATTCAAAGTTCTACATGTATGAGGTTAAAATGAAGAAAAATAGAAAATTTTTAGATATTGATTTAGTTGAATAAATTGAGGTTTTATGGGTTAAATTGATAGGAATTGAAGTTAGAAGTGAAAATTGAGTGATTTATTAAAAGAATTCTAAGTTAGGTTTAAATAGGGATTAAGTTGAATAGAGCTCAAAATTTATGTTTTATAATGAATTTTATGAGTTAGAAATTGTTAATGAGTTGATTAAAAGAGAATATGAAGCTTAAGTTAAAGAAAAAAAGATTAGTAATGGAAAAAGGACGAAATTGGAATTTTTGTAAAAGTTTGATAGAAAGTGAAAAATGTGTTTTATGAATTAGTATATTGATGATTTTTAATTGTATGATTGTTAGTAGCAAACATAGCACCGGATACGCCATCAAAGAAGGGAAAAGAGAAAGTGAACGAAGATATCGATTAAATTCGATAAATAGTGGTTTGTATTTCTATAAACCGAGCTTAATCGTTATTGCTATATTTGATATTTATATTGTATGAAAATGTGAATGAGGTAAGTATTTTTACCATATTGAAATGAATGTGATTTTGAATACCCTATTAGCAGTGTCGGGCTAGTCAGATATAGTTGACATGTCATAGGAATTGGAAGTATTGGGATATTCCGACATTGAGTCGATGAGACACTATGTGTCGACTACTGTTAAAGTTCCAGATTTGTTCCGATGAAGTACTTTGTGTACTATAATGTTAAAGTTCCGGATTTATTCCGATGAAGCACTATGTGCTTATCCCGGAGTGTGGGTTGGATCCGTGTATCCGTCAGTGTCCGAGTTATGTTAATAAGGGTAAATAAAGTAAAGGTTATTAAAGTACTGATTGATATTGAATAATAGCAATAATGTGTTTGAATTACCATGTTTTAAAGTTGATTAAGCTATTGTTTATAGAAATACCACTGAGAGTATTCTCAGCGTACGGTTTGTTTCCGTGCGCAGGCTAGGTACGAAAGTATAAGGACTCAGCATACAAGCCGATCCCCAAACTCAAATTGGTGAAGTTTCTATCTTTTTAGAAAATGGCATTGTACCTAGGATGTCTTTTGGTTATTTTGAAAGTATCTAAGTTGTTAAGTGATATTTTGGTATGTTTTGTAAATGTTACCAAAACCTTAAGTATGGTATGTTTTGATATGTTAGTGAAGAGTAATAAGAGGAATTGTTGGTAAATGTTGTAGAGAGAAGAAATGAAGATGTTATAAACTTAGTTATCAACATTTTTTACTAAAACAGATTTGGACAATAGCGGTAGTCCAACTTTGAAAATATACCAAAAATAGTATAAAGTGAATTAGATGATGAATAAAATATGTAATTGAAGCTTAATGAATCTATTTTTATCTGGAAGAAACAAAATAGGTAAAAGAGTTTTATTTTATGAGATATTTACGTCTTGGTGAAATCGGGTTAGAACAATTTCTGGATTCCCTGTTCTGACTTTAGAAATTCACCATAAATTGTGTATTAAGAATTAGGACTCAAACTTTATTTGTATGGATTCCTTATTGATTCTATTTTTAATTGAAACAAATGGCATAGTCATTGGATTTCTGTACAGGAATAAATTTGATTCGTAGTGCACAAGGGGCAGAGTAGCCGAACCCTGAAACAGGGGAGACTTCTTCTAATAAACTGTACTAATTGGCCTGACCAAAAATTCTAGAAAAAAATTAGTAAGTAGGTATATAAGTCTAGTTTCAGGGAAAATTTACGGAATTGGATTTCGAGTTTTGTAACTCGAGATATGATTTTTTTAGCGACCGTGACGCAGATGGATAGTTTACTACGAAAACTGTTTAAGTGCTAAGATAAGTTTTGTAATGTTTCCTGCTTGACTCCGGCAACGGTCTCGAGTAGGGGGACGTTACAATATTGATTGGTATCAGAGCTAATTAGGTTTAGTCGGTTCTAGGACTAAATCGAATGTCAATGTGAATCTAGAGGTACATGCCATTACTGAGTCAAATTTGAGTTGGGATTGGATGCTGATATGTTTATTGAATATTTTTGTTTTATAGCATTAAGAATGTCTGATAAAAGCATTGAGGATACTGATCAAGAGATATATAGTGAGGATGATGAACCATAGAATGTGAATGAATCGGAGCCTGCAACTCCAAGTGTGAATCTAGTGGGAAATCAACCGAATGTTGGAAGTGATAATACTGAAGTCTTTAGAATAATCGCCGATGCCCTTCAAAAAGCTGTAGGAACTATGCTTGTTACGTCCTCTATCCCTACTACCCGAAGAGCTCCAATTAAAGAATTGAGAAAATATGGAGCTACAGAATTTTTGGGTGCAAAGGGAATTGATTCGACTACTGCTGAAAATTGGTTAAAGACTACAAAGAGAGTTCTGAAGCAACTTGAATGTACACCACAAGAAAGCTTAGTGTGTGTTGTCTCATTACTGCAAGAGGAAGCTTTAGTATGGTGGGAATCAGTGATTCAGAATGTACTTGAGGAACAGATAAGTTGGGACTTCTTTCAAAAAGAGTTTCAAAATAAGTATTTGGGAGAAATGTACATAGAGGACAAAAGACAAGAGTTCTTAACACTGAAACAAGGTGAGATGCTCATAGTGGATTATGAACGAGAATTTCTGAGATTGAACAGATATGCCACTAAGTTTGTACCAACTGAAGCTGACCGATGTAAAAGATTTTTAAGAGGATTACGTGATGAATTTAGACTACAGTTGATGCCTCTTAGAATCACTGAGTTTGCGGATTTAATGGAAAGAGCTAAGATGATTGAACAAATTCTCGGAAGGGATAAAAAGTCTGAAATTGCTCGTTCGACTGAAAAACGTCCCGGAATGGTTAGTTCAAGTCCACAGCTTAAGCGGTCAAAGGAATCACGAGGTAATTGGAGATTTAGTTCTCGATCGGAAAGGAGTGATCAAGGTCGGAAAATACAGACTACTGTGTCTACTGGCAGTATCCGAAGTCCAGTTCAGAATACTGAAATTCCAATATGTGAGCATTGTGGAAACCGACACAAAGAGGAGTGTAGAAAGTTGACTGGAGGTTGTTTCTGTTGTGGAGCTACCGATCATTTTATTAAAGATTGCCCAAATATATCTGGAACAACACCGACAGTAGTGCAAAGATCTGAATTTGCTTTCAGAGGCCGGGGATCAGGCCGAAGTAGTTCGTTTGCTAGAGGTGGTACTAGAAGAACTAGTGAGAGTGCTACACAACAATCTGAAGCTAGAGCTCCAGCTCGAGCGTATGTTGTGAGGACTCGAGAAGAGAAAGATGCTCACGATGTGGTGACAGGTATATTCTTATTGAATTCAACACCCGTTTATGCTTTAATAGACCCTGGGTCATCACATTCATATGTTAATACGAAAGTAGTTGAGACAAAAAAATTAGAGTTTGAATTGTCTAAAGTTATGATAGAAGTGTCTAGTCCACTGGGACAAACTACTTTAGTGAACCATATATGTCGAAGATGTTCGTTAATGATTCAAGATAGAATATTCCCTGTTGATCTGTTGATTATGCCATTTGGCGACCTTGATGTTATTTTGGGAATGGACTGGTTATCAAAACATGGAGTGATTTTAGACTGTTATAAGAAGAAGTTTATTGTTCAGAATGAAAGTGAAGATAGAATTGAAGTAAATGGTATTCGGACTAGTGGATCAATTCGTATTGTTTCAGCCATTAAAGCTAGCAAGCTTCTTCATGAGGTTGTAATGCTTTCTTAGCATATGTGATTAATTCGGATTCAGTTGAAAGTCAGTGTAGTAAAATTCGGACTGTATGTGAATTTTCTGATGTATTCCCTGAGGAATTACCTGGATTACCCCCTGATCGAGAAGTAGAATTTGTGATTGAAGTCTGCCCAGGTACAGATCCGGTATCGATACCTCCGTACCGTATGGCACCTACTGAGCTAAAGGAATTAAAAGTACAGTTGCAAGACTTATTGGACAGAGGTTTTATACGACCTAGTACATCACCATGGGGAGCTCCAATGTTATTTGTTAAGAAGAAAGATGGGTCGATGCGGTTGTGCATTGATTATCGACAACTCAACAAATTGACTGTCAAGAACAAGTATCCACTTCCCCGAATAGATGATTTGTTTGATCAACTGAAAGAAGCTTTCGTATTTTCAAAGATTGATCTAAGGTCGGGATACTATCAATTGAAAGTAAAAGAGTGTGACATATTGAAGACGGCATTCCGTACGAGGTATGGGCATTATGAATTCTTAGTAATGCCATTTGGACTGACAAATGCCCCTGCTGCTTTTATAGATCTTATGAATCGGATTTTTCAGCCATACTTGGATCAGTTCGTAGTAGTTTTTATCGACGATATTTTGGTGTATTCCAAGTCAGAAAAAGATCATGAGCAACATCTCTAGATTGTTTTGCAAATACTACGAGAAAAGCAATTGTACGGAAAATTGAGCAAGTGTGAATTCTGGTTATCAGAAGTTGTGTTTCTTGGTCATGTCGTATCAGCGGATGGAATTAGAGTGGATCCAAAGAAGATTGAAGCAGTTATTCAGTGGAAAGTTCCTAAGAATGTATCAGAGGTACGAAGTTTTCTCGGATTGGCTGGTTACTATCGAAGATTCGTCAATGGATTTTCAAAGATAGCCTTACCGATGACCAAGCTACTACAGAAGAATATTCCATTTGTTTGGAATGAGCAACGTCAGAAAAGTTTTGAAGCATTAAAACGAATGTTAACAGAGGCACCGGTGTTGACTTTACCAGAATCAGAAAGAGATTTTGTAGTGTACAGTGATGCTTCATTGAGTGGACTGGGATGTGTACTGATGCAGAACGGGAAAGTCATTGCTTATGCTTCACGGCAACTGAAACCGCATGAACGCAACTATCCAACTCATGATTTAGAATTAGTAGCTGTAATTTTTGCCTTAAAGATTTGGAGACACTATCTTTATGGTGAAAAGTGCTATGTTTATACGGATCATAAAAGTTTGAAGTATCTGCTTTCGCAAAAAGAATTGAATCTGAGACAAAGTCGTTGGATAGAGCTTCTAAAAGACTATGATTGTGTCATAGACTATCATCCAGGGAAGGCTAATGTAGTAGCCGACGCACTGAGTAGAAAAGCTGCGATTGAATTACGAGTAATGTTTGCACAACTTAGTATCACTGAAGATGGAAGCCTTTTGACTGAATTAAGAATAAAGCCAGTAATGTTTGATCGAATCAGATCAGCACAGTTAGAAGATGATAAGTTGTTAAAGAAAATAGAGATGATTCAGAATGGTACAACAAAAAATGTTAGCATTAATGGAAATGTCTGTCTAAGATTTCAGAATCGACTTTGCATTCCGAATAATTCTGAGTTGAAAGAGTTAATTCTTCGAGAAGCTCATAATAGTCCATTTGCATTTCATCCTGGAGGTATGAAAATGTATCGTGATTTACGTGAATTGTATTGGTGGTCGGGAATGAAAAAGGATATAACTGAATATGTGGCAAAGTGTTTGACTTGTCAACGAGTGAAGGCAGAACATCAAGTTCCATCGGGATTACTTCAACCCATCAATATTCCTGAATGGAAATAGGACCGAATAACGATGGACTTTGTGACGGGATTACCGATGTCTACAAGTAAAAAGAATGCTATTTGGGTAATAGTTGATCGACTTACGAAGTCAGCTCATTTCTTAGCTGTGAGAACCGATTGGTCGTTAAAGAAACTTGCTGAGGTTTATGTTTAGGAAATCATTAGATTACATGGTATTCCAAAATCAATAATTTCTGATAGAGATCCAAGGTTTACGTCAAGGTTTTGGAAGCAATTACATGAATCTTTCGGTACTCGACTTCATTTTAGTACAGTTTTTCATCCACAGACTGATGGTCAATCCGAACGGGTAATACAAATTTTAGAAGATATGCTTCGAGCCTGTATGATTGATTTTGAGTCTAACTGGGAATATTATTTGTCATTAGCCGAATTTGTGTATAATAATAGTTTCCAGTCAAGTATACAGATGGCACCGTATGAGGCTTTGTATGGGCGAAGATGCCGATCACCCGTATGTTGGACAGAACTGAATGAGAAGAAGATGATTGGACCTGAATTGGTTCAAGAAACAGAAAGTACAGTTAAGAAAATTCAGGAAAGATTGAAAACTGTTTTTGATAGACAGAAATCGTATGCAGATTTGAAACGACGGGATATTGAATACTCAGTCGGGGATAAAGTATTTTTAAAGGTTTCACCTTAGAAGAAAATTTTAAGATTTGGTCAAAAAGGAAAATTAAGTCCTCGTTTTATTGGGCCTTACAAAGTTATTGAGAGAATTGGACCAGTAGCGTATCGATTGGCCTTACCTCCTGAACTACAGAAAATGTACGATGTCTTCCATGTTTCTATGCTAAGAAGATATCGATCAGATCCTTCACATGTTATTACTACCGAGAATGTAGAGATTCGACCTGACTTATCATATGAAGAAGAACCAGTTGAGATTCTAGCACGAGAGGTAAAAGAATTACGTAATAAACGTATTCTTTTAGTAAAAGTGCTATGGCGAAGTCACAGTGTTGAAGAAGCTACGTGGGAACCGGAAGAAACGATGAGATCTCAATACCCCCATCTCTTTTCAGGTAAATTTCGAGGACGAAATTTATTAAGGGGGAGAGAATTGTAATGAACCGAAAGTTACGGTATCGGAAATTGAGTCTTGATACTGTTTCCGTGAAATTAATTCATGAATATTTATTAGAAATATTTATGAATTATAGTTGAATGGTTATTTAGTGTTTAATTAAGTGAAGTAGCTTGAATTTAGTTTAAAGGACTAAATTGCATACGGTATAAAAGTTTAATTATAGATTAAAGATTAATAAAGGGACTAATCTAGCAATTAGACCCTAAGTGACATGTGTGTGTTAATATTGAATAACATGTGTAATAGTTGGTAAAGATATTAAATGTGTTAAAGTAGTTTTTCTTATAGATTAAGTTATTTTATTAGAATAATATAGTATAATGAATAAAGAATAATGAGTAAAGAAACATAGAAAGAGTTACAGAGAGCAAACGTGAGAAAGAAAGAAAGAAAGAAAGAAAGAAATAGAAAAGGGAAATTTGAGGATTAAGGCCCTAAAGCTTGATTGGTAAGTTGTTTTAGCTCATTTTCTTTTGATTTTTATGTTTATGGATGCCTAATTCAAAGTTCTACATGTATGAGGTTAAAATGAAGAAAAATAGAAAATTTTTAGATATTGATTTAGTTGAATAAATTGAGGTTTTATGGGTTAAATTGATAGGAATTGAAGTTAGAAGTGAAAATTGAGTGGTTTATTAAAAGAATTCCAAGTTAGGTTTAAATAGGGATTAAGTTGAATAGAGCTCAAAATTTATGTTTTATAATGAATTTTATGAGTTAGAAATTGTTAATGAGTTGATTAAAAGAGAATATGAAGCTTAAGTTAAAGAAAAAAAGATTAGTAATGGAAAAAGGACGAAATTGGAATTTTTGTAAAAGTTTGATAGAAAGTGAAAAATGTGTTTTATGAATTAGTATATTGATGATTTTTAATTGTATGATTGTTAGTAGCAAACGTAGCACCGGATACGTCATCAAAGAAGGGAAAAGAGAAAGTGAACGAATATATCGATTAAATTCGATAAATAGTGGTTTGTATTTCTATAAACCGAGCTTAATCGTTATTGCTATATTTGATATTTATATTGTATGAAAATGTGAATGAGGTAAGTATTTTTACCATATTGAAATGAATGTGATTTTGAATACCCTATTAGCAGTGTCGGGCTAGTCGGATATAGTTGACATGTTATAGGAATTGGAAGTATTGGGATATTCCGACATTGAGTCGATGAGACACTATGTGTCGACTACTGTTAAAGTTCCAGATTTGTTCCGATGAAGTACTTTGTGTACTATAATGTTAAAGTTCCGGATTTATTCCGATGAAGCACTATGTGCTTATCCCGGAGTGTGGGTTGGATCCGTGTATCCGTCAGTGTCCGAGTTATGTTAATAAGGGTAAATAAAGTAAAGGTTATTAAAGTACTGATTGATATTGAATAATAGCAATAATGTGTTTGAATTACCATGTTTTAAAGTTGATTAAGCTGTTGTTTATAGAAATACCACTGAGAGTATTCTCAGCGTACGGTTTGTTTCCGTGCGCAGGCTAGGTACGAAAGTATAAGGACTCAGCGTACAAGCCGATCCCCAAACTCAAATTGGTGAAGTTTCTATCTTTTTAGAAAATGGCATTGTACCTAGGATGTCTTTTGGTTATTTTGAAAGTATCTAAGTTGCTAAGTGATATTTTGGTATGTTTTGTAAATGTTACCAAAACCTTAAGTATGGTATGTTTTGATATGTTAGTGAAGAGTAATAAGAGGAATTGTTGGTAAATGTTGTAGAGAGAAGAAATGAAGATGTTATAAACTTAGTTATCAACATTTTTTACTAAAACAGATTTGGACAATAGCAGTAGTCCAACTTTGAAAATATACCAAAAATAGTATAAAGTGAATTATATGATGAATAAAATATTTAATTGAAGCTTAATGAATCTATTTTTATATGGAAGAAACAAAATAGGTAAAAGAGTTGTATTTTATGAGATATTTACGTTTTGGTGAAACAGGGTTAGAACAATTTCTGGATTCCCTGTTCTGACTTTAGAAATTCACCATAAATTGTGTATTAAGAATTATGACTCAAACTTTATTTGTATGGGTTCCTTATTGAGTTTATTTTTAATTGAAACAAATGGCATAGTCATTGGATTTCTGTACAGGAATAAATTTGATTCGTAGTGCACAAGGGGCAGAGTAGCCGAACCCTGAAACAGGGGAGACTTCTTCTAATAAACTGTACTAATTGGCCTGACCAAAAATTCTAGAAAAAAAATTAGTAAGTAGGTATATGAGTCTAGTTTCAGGGAAAATTTACGGAATTGGATTTCGAGTTTTGTAACTCGAGATATGATTTTTTTAGCGACCGTGACGCAGATGGATAGTTTACTACGAAAACTGTTTAAGTGCTAAGATAAGTTTTGTAATGTTTCCTGCTTGACTCCGGCAACGATCTCGGGTAGGGGGACGTTACACCTATACTATTTAGAAGCTTCCAGAGTAATATGCAAAACTTCTTTTATGAAAGTATTATTGGTCCATTAATTGTTATTTCAATGCAAAATGCTCAAAAAGGATCAAAACAATGGACAAGAAGGAAATTAATTGGGAGCATAGCTCGAAATGAATAAATTAATCAAAGATTGCAAATGCAACAAGAAGGAAATTAACTCAAAATGAATAAATTAATCAAAGATTGCAATGCAATAAAAATGAAATTTATTGGGACATATCTCGAAGAGAATAAGGTAATCAAAGATAACAAATTCAAAACGGGTAAAATAGAAGCTAGGTGCCCCAGATATCGCAGTTTGAGCTTCTCTGTACCAATTTCTTGAGGACCTTTCTGAGCTCAATATGTGTTTAAGGGATCCGGAGTACTTCGTTGATGCCCCAAGACGTAGCATACTTCTTTATTGTTAATTCAGGCATATCAAGACTGCTGTATGCCCTACTTTGATCCAAATTTGAGCCGCCATTTTTGGGTTTTCAACTCGAATCCCCTTTGGTCCCAAGGCGCCCTTTGCGGGTTTTCGCCATGGCCTTTCCTTTTTCTTTTTCTCTTTTTTTAAGGTTTTTTTTTGGATTTTTGTTTTTGTTTTTGCTTTTTTTTCAAGGCGCCCTTTATGGGTTTTCACTTTGGCCTCTCCCTTTTTAGATAGAATACTTATTAACTGGATTTGTCATCCGTCTTTGGTCAATATCAATGCTTCTCCAGAACAGGCCTTTTTTACTACATAAGGTCCCTCCTAGTTTGGCATCCACTTCCCTCTGAAGTCCTTTTATATAAAGGGATCTTTTTCAACATCAAGTTTCCCTCGTGGAATTCTCTAGTACGAATCTCTTTATCGTAAGCTTGCATCATTCGTTTTTGGTACGTTTGACCATGACAGGTAACTTTCAACCTCTTTTCTTAAGTTCACTGGATCCATTCTGCTTCATCCAATTTTAGCTTTGACAAGACTCGAAGAAAAGTAATCTCATCTTCAATGGGTGAAAGTGCTTCTATTTCATAAACCAATGATCAATGTGTTGCCCCGGCTAAGGTCCTAGCTGTCGTTCGAAAAACATTATGGATAAATGGTGACTTCTTATGCCAATCTTTACAAGTCTCGGTCATCTTCCCCATGATCCTTAGTTTTTTTTATTTTTTTTCTTTTTTTTTCCTTTGTTACACTGCAATATAGCGCCTAATCTTTGAACAGACTGCAAACTTTTGACATTGTACAGTTGTGTTAGACATGATCTTTTCTGGAATTCTTTGTTGGCACCCCTTTTTTTATTTTTTGTTTTTTGTTTTTTTGATGACTGTCGACTTAGTAACATTGGCATATGAAACAACTTTCACCTTTTTCGCGAAGCAATTGATGCCTGCTAGAAGCTTTCGACGAGATCGGCCCACAACCTCCATGCCCCACATAGAGAAAATTTGTGACAAAATGAATGAAGCACATGAACTTTCTCTCCATAAATTTGGCATTTACGGTATATTGATGCAATCTCTTTCTATGGTGGACCAGCAAAACCAAAATCTCATGATTAGCCTGGCCATCGTAAAACCATTAGTACGTGTTCTTTAGACACCATTATAGACCTCTTCTAAGATTTCCCTAGCCTTAACAGCATTCATATGTCTTAATAACCCAGGCATATCTTGATACGATCATGTGAAAACATCTTGGAATTCTCAATGACATCTCGCTTTGTTTTTCTATAATGATGCAGGCTCCGATGTTTGCCTCTTTCTTTTGTCCTAAGCTTACTGTCCACTGACTCTTTGTAAGGTAAGATCTATTTTCATCTTGTTCTACCATCATTAACAAATTAGGAGATATGTTATAATCTTTGTCATATTCAAAGTCCTGAGATCCCTTTAGACACATACCTCGCTCAAAAGGAGATTCTGGGTCAGTAGCAGCGTCGCTCATGTCGTTGATATTTGGGTACCTATTGTAGGTACGAAGGAAGCTTCCAAAGAATAAATGAATCTAAGAATGATTATTTGAATGGTATGATCATGAATGCAAAATAAGAATATTTAAAAGAGAGTCCAAAGAACAATAGAATCTAAAAATAACTATTTGTACAATATAAAAGAATATTTCCTTAAAAAGATGCATTTTATTGAAATAAAGACTTAAGACACAAGCCTATTTCACAAAAGGATTCTTATTGTTTCTAGGCTTAAAGCAACAAGCGTTTTGAATATTACTCTAAATTGGCTCTAAGAAATACAGGGATCTCTTCCACAGTCCCATTGTTCAAAACACTTCCCGACTCATTAGGGCAAATGCTTGATCAATTCTATTTTCCAATTCCTTCTTTGGATATGGCATTGATGCCCCAATTTCCAAGCATTCCTTCTCGGCCTTTGACCTCTTCAAAGAATTCCAACTCTTTTGGTTAATGTAATGCATGTGATGAAATGCAATGCAAATGCATGGGATGAATGCAAAAAGAAAGAGAGGTGTTGATTCTGAATTCAATTCTATTAGAACAACTTTTCTAGAAAACAAATTCCTTTATATAAAACAGATTACATATGTGGCATTGCCCTCATATTCCAAGCGAAGACACTAATCATTTTCATATCCGGATATTATGGTTGAATCTTGCAAATTTCCCAAAAGATGTCCCTATTATCTCCTTTCTACTCTATCTGGACTGCGGCCCATTGCTCACTTATCCCCGCAATGCTCGTTAACTTCTTTAGGACATGGCAGCTCTCGAATAATCTTTGTTGGCTTGAATCCTTAAGCGATGAAGCAAAGTCGTGTATTCCTTCATTAACTATCAGCCTTCTCTTGTTGTTTACTCGGACCATATTCGGACAACCATATTATACTCCATTTTATCAAAAAATTCGTTTTTTATGACAAATTGTTCTATTTAGCAATCAAATATGAATCAACACCTCCTTTCTATGATGATGTAATGCAATGCAGTTAAAACAAAACAAAACACGTTAGTACAGGAGAAATAAACAAAATAGAATACCTACCTGGATAACCACTGGGGGTTCAGAGTGGTTTTACCTAGGATAAGCTCCTAGGTCTCTCTATACGTGGCTCGGTTCTAAGGAAATGGTACCTGAACCAGCAGATTCCTCGGTCCTCACCAATCATAGGCTCATACGGATTGAGTTTGGTTTAGGGGAATACATTTCCCTATGGCTATGCGGAGATGAAAATCTCACGAAGACATAGGTATGGATGTATCCCGGAAGCAGTCTACTAGCCTATGCGGAGGTGAAAACCTCACGAAGGTATAGCTTCTCACTCTCACTTAAAAGGGTAAGATCGACCTATCATGTAATGGAATATGCAGAAAGATGCCTAAACTCAAACCAATACAACGAAACCGCAATGATAAGGATCGTAACAATGATGAATAAAAATGCAACGAAAGGATCTCTTACGATGAAAATGCAATGTGATCGAAGCAAAATCAAACACATCAGTATAGAAGAAATAAAATAGAGCACCTATCCGGGTGACGACTAGGATTTGGCGTGCCTCTACTTAGGGTAAGCTCCTAGGGCTCTCTATATGCGATTTGGTTCTAAAGTAAAAGGTACCCGAACCTGCAGATTCCTCGATCCTTACACATTTTAGGCTCATATAGACCGAGTTCAGTTCAGGAGAATACATTTCCCTATGGCTGCACGGAGATGAAAATCTCACAAAGACATAGGTACAGATGTATCCCGAAAGCGATCCACTATCCTACACGGAGGTGAAGACCTCAAGAAGGAATAGTTTCTCACTCCCACTTAAAAGGGTGTAACTACGCGGTCATGCAATACAATGTGCAGGGATATACAAAAAAGCTCGAAGCAAATAAAGAAAATATGAATAAAATGATGAAGATTGTAACACAAGACAGATAAAATGCAATGAAAGGATCGTATATCAAAACCAAATTTTTAATTTTCGACAAAAAGACAAAAGTTAATCAACATGTGGCCTGACTCTTTTATTTGGGTCCCCAGCGGAGTCGCCAAGCTGTCGAAACCATTTTCTGAAAAACGGGGTCGACTTGGCTTTTGAAAATGAAAACGAAAAAAAAAGAGTCGCCACCAATCCTTTTTAATGAGGTGTGATCAGGTCACCTCAAATTAATCATTTTAATAAAAGTTAAGATTTATTAAAACGATAATTTTTGGTCTACAAAAATCAGAAAATGAGTTCGGGAGTCGGTTACGCACGAGGAAGGATTAGCGCCCTCGATACGCCCAAAAATTGGTACTTAGTTGATTAATTAGTGTCTTAGTGTCAAAAATTGAAAACTTGAAAGACTTTAAAATACAATCCCTCTTTTTGTAAAAAAAACTCTCGAATGTTGAAGACCTTCTCGTCTCGAAGTAACAAAATGTCACATCCAGTAAGTTAGGACATAACATCTCGAACTTTTGAGAATGAGCTTGCATTTACTTAAAATTTGTGTATTTTAACCTCCTTTTTAAAAAGGGATTCGATTATTTAGGGTAAACGAGAAGAATTGAAACCCAGTAAGTTAGGACACAATATCTCAAACTTCTAAATACCGAACATTGCCTTTATTTACCAAAATCTTATCTCAAGGTAATAAGATGTCATACCCGGTAAGTTGGGGCACAACACTTCGTATCTCCGAGAGTAAGCATTTTTATTCAAAAACCCGTATTACGATTTAAAGGCAATATTTCATACTTGGAAATTCGAGAAAATCGTGTCCTAAATTCGATACTACCTCGAACCCCGATCTTAAGCCCGAATATGAAGCATCCGGCTCCTTATCACACCACCTGGAGCTCGAGCCCAAGCAACAAATTCCTCCATCATTCAAGGATATTTTTGATGACGACCTTGAGCCTCAACATTCGACACGGTCCGCATCATCCTCATACCACCCGGAGCTTGATCCCGAAGCACGTACACCCACCACTGAGGATATTTTTTCATCGGCACCTCCAGTCATGCAATACCCATTAACTCCCGATTATGGTGTATATGATTATTCTACTTTTCTAAGTACACCGGACGGATATCGGAGGTCGGATCGACAATTCTCAAATGCCTGAGCAAGGTGCACGGCATCGCCGACGGAGGCATCCGGACTGTTACATGCCAGCGTCGGGGACGTTGCCGAGATCGCAACAATTTTAATTTTTATCTACAAATTTGTACTTTATTTTTAAATTATTCTATAAATATTTATTTTATTTTTTAATTATTCTATTTTTAATATTAATTTAATTTCTCTAAAATAATTATTTGTTCGAATAAATGACTTAGAAATATTAAAAAAATATTCAAATAAGTAATAACATACGATAAATTAAATTTACATACCCAATAAAATACAATCATTCTACAATATTAATACAAAAAAAAATTCAAACAAAAATAATACGTACTAAATTAAATTTAAACACCCAACGAACTACAAACAGATGGGTAAAATTAATACAAGAAAATTTTAAATTCAAACTACATATATTACAGATTAAATTAAATTACAGATACAAAAAAATACAAACATTCTAAGAAATTAATACACCAAAATATAAAAATGAAATCTTAAATCCTAAACAACTATATTAAATTTACAAATATAAAAAAATACGAACATTCTCAAGAAATAATACAATTATTTTTAATAGTAGTTTCTTCACAATTAATCGTCTTATACTTGAATCAGGTATACGTTGCATCAGTACAAGATAATTGAATACCTGAAACGGTCAGCAAAATTAAAAAGAAACAGAAAATCAGTTGCATAAACCATAGATAATGTCCATCTGCGTTAGACATCTCGATTAGCCATTTATGCCGCAAAAAGTCATCCAACCCCTTAATAGGATAACCTTTAAGGTGGACATAACAATATATAATTCAACTCCGTTAAAACATAAGAATATATAATTCAATCCCAAAATTCGGTTGTACACTACGAGAAACTCTAATCTACAATCCATTACAAAAAAACTCCCATCTATAATCCACTATAAAAAAACTCATTTGATGATATATTACAAAACACTCTCGTTTTGATGTCTCTCTCAAAAAAATATTTTCTTATCTATTTATATTATCAGAACTCAAACCACCCACTATATATATAAGGTTTGGTGCTGGCCATGTAATTTTCTTTTTTTTTTACTCTGGTGCCTACCAGTACATGCCCAGCACCAAAATTTGCTTTTTATTAGTCTAGTGTTGGCCATCTACAGACCATCACCAAATTTTTTTTTTACTAGTGTAGTGCCGGCCATTAGAAGGCCAAAACCATTTTTTTTACTACTTTGGTGCCGGCCATTAGAAGGCTAGAACCGTATTTTTTAAAAAATCCTGATATTTTTGTATACCAGTATGATACGATTTAAAAAAATACCCTGGTGCCGGCTATTAGGTTGCCAAAGTAAAAAAATTCAAATTTTTAAAGCCTAACACAATCATCGGGAAATCACGGGGCCTAAGTGATATCGGCCATTAGGTTCCCAAAACCCTATTCTATTGTTCATTTCAAGTCATTTTATTGATTGTTTTTGAACCTAAGTCATTTTTATAAATATAAAAAATTTTTAAATAAATTTGGTAAAATAACCTTTACAGCATGTTTGATTCACTGTAATGACTATGCCATTACAACCCTATTCTAGGCCCACACTAAACACTTGTTTGGTTCAATGGAATGGGCTATTACGGGCTTATTCTATTGCAAAGAAATTGTCTTATTTCTATTCCGTTTCATCAGCACCGATTACTGATTCGGTGTTTAAGGAAACGCTCAATACAAAGACGCTCCCCACTTTGCCCTTTACCCTTCTCCCACTTTCTCACTTGAAAAAGGCAGACGGACACTCCTTCATCGCAGGGTCAGGTAAAACATTTTCTCCCTCTGTTCCTTACATATTCCTCTCTTCCAAATTTTCTGCCATCTTTTTTCTGCTTTCTTTTTTTTTCTCTCAATAGAGTTTTCTTTTCCTCTCTTCCGTTTCTTTTTCTTGATCTATAAAATTCCATCTATTGCTGGAAAGAGCAAGAGGGTTCTTAGAGGGGGAATTGAAATCTAAATCGAAAATAAAAAATGTTGAGGGTAAACCGAGTGATAAACAGGGCACAAGCTTCAATTTCAAATTGTCAATACCTCCTAAGACATGACCCAAAGATTTCCCCTTCACCTCCTCAACATTTTGCTTCAAAATCATCCATTCGCTTCTTCGATATTTACATAGAAATTCCTCCATCTCCCCCTTTTTAACTCTAGAATATTTGATTTTTTAAGTTATAATTCTTTTTAACTTTTTGTCTTGTGTGTGTAGCTTTCAAACAAGGAAAAAATCGAGAAAGAACGAGCAAGACTGTAAGTTTAAGCTTTGTTTGTTTATTGAAATTTTGTTACGTGCTCTTTTTTCTATGAAATTTAATATAAATAATTGTTTTAATTTGATTTAGGGCAGTGTTGATGAATTGAATAGAGAATATTTTGATGATATGTCTGAGCTAAAACAACACGGTGGTAAGGTATTAACTGATTTGTTCTTTTTATATACATATAGGCTATATCATTTGCAAATCTGTTCAAATTAGTTGAATTGCAACTGATTTTTGAGTGAAATTAATGTTACTTTCTGTAAACATTTTAATTGTTAGTTTTTTTTCCTGGCAAATTGCACTGGTAAATAAGATTCTAATTCCCGGAATTGCACCCAGGAAGTTTCATACCATGGATGTTATATATTCTGATGGTAGAAAATCAAAGCTGCCGATTGTTTTTGATGCTAGCAAGTTGGCTATCCCTGAAGCATCTTTAGTTTGTCTATCATTTAGAGCAAACTCTCAGGTATGGTTTCCTTTTTCTATGTTTGTTTTGGACTAAATTTATGTATTTCTTAATGATGTTATAAATCTTCCATTTTTATCATGATAAGAGAATGTTGAATAGATAGTGCATTGCTTTAAAATTGTGATAAGAGGCATATCAGCGACTCCATGGCAATGGAGGGGTTAGCACTAAATTGCAATCATGAAAACAGTAAAAACATGAGAAACAAAAGATGTTGTTGGTTGCTAACTTTTCTTTTCTCTTGTTTCTGGTTATTGTTGTTGATGATGCATTTTAACTCATTTTCTTGTCAGGCTATGGTCGATTCTTGGGGCAAGCCTTTTTATGACGCCTTTAGTGAGTCCAAGAGCGTGCAGCTATATGAGGTTCTATATTTTTGCTATTTAACTTTTCATTCCTTTTTGGCATGTGTGGTGAATCAACTATTCTCAGTTTTCTGTTGCTAGAGAGAACTTATAGTTACATGCATCTGTAGTCAATAATAATAACAAACAAATAAAACAGCGAACAAGAATAGAAGATAACCATGCTACTATGATAAATCATATTACTTGGGACACAAATATGTCTGAACCATTTGTAGAGGTTGATGTGAAGTTGAATCTATGTCTTGAGGTTGTTATCTTATTGGCTTCAAAGATCATGATAGTTACCTGGATACTTAACTTCAATTCTGCCCCGTGACAAAATATTGTTCTTTTGGGTTCTCCAGAATATCCATCTATATATGTTTTTGCCTTCCACAATAATATGAATTTGTTAAGTTTTGCAGTTCCTTTTAGGTTTATTGAATTTCAAAGTTTTCAGGCTCCTGGTGCATTACCTAAATTTGAGAGCCCCTTTGACTAGACAGTTCTGGCTTATATGATTCGATTTATATTTTACTTCTGTAGAACCTTGATTCTAGTTATATTTTTTAGAATGTCAGCATGATAATGTGATTGTATTTCTGTTCTAGTATGTTAACATGTTTAATTATCTCATTCTTTCTAGCTGTTTAAGCAATGGTTTTTTATTTTACTTTGACAGCATTATGGATGAGGTTGATTTTTGTAAACAGATTTACACGCGACCTTTTATTTTACTACCAACTTCAGCTGTTGAGGGTCCGTGAAATATGTAAGTATATCTTGTTTAATTGCAGCATACAAATGCTAAGGTTATGTTTATGTATCCTATCTTATCCATTTGCACATTTATCTTTTAGGGCTTGCAAGATTTAAGGAGCCTCTCTAACTATACTATTATTTCATTACTTTAGTATATTGATTTAATATATATTGAAGGATAATTAGTATGGTTGATTAAATCGCATTTCATAGTGTCTGACACAAGCTTAATCCTCTACCTCAAATACTGTTATTAGTACGGGAGGGGGGATTTTCATTTTCACTCTCTAATTTTTCCATGCATATATTATAAAATGGATTTGTTATTAATACAGAATGACACAAGCTCTACTGGATAGACTTGTTCCTTTGCTTCTTCAGTAGCTAGTGCAAGATTACAGCAACTGGGTTCAACTCCAAAAGCAGCTGATAAATTAGCTTCTTTGTTTATATCAGCTAGTAAGCCTTTCACCTGTTAACTGTTTTATTTTCCCTAATTTGTGTTTCTTTGTCTCAATTAAGTCCATGATGATAAACAATATTCTTTTTAATCTGAATCAATGACAACCGGTTTTATCTGAGAAAAAGTAGGGAGGGGAGGGGGGAATAGCATATTCAGACATATTGGCTGGGGCTAGCTATTTAACAAATTAACGATCATATTCGCCAAATGTTGCTGTATTTTGTTCTGTCAGATTAAAGTGATGTAATGAAGGATGTTAACCTGCCGCTGCTAGCAATAGTATTCGTTTTAATTACCTTAAATAATGATTTTCTTTTCTTGGATGTTCTAACCTTGCCTTTGTGTTAAATTACTAATAACAGGTAAACTAGCAAAGGCAAGGCCGAGTAACTCAATAAATTTGATATTTCAGCAGAGAAGGCATTGTTGAGATTCAGCAAAGAAGGCATTGTTGAGATTCGCAAACTCAATAAAATTTGACATCTTTGGTTAGAAAGAATTGAAATCTTTATCGCAATATGGGTTAAGTTTTGACATCATTTTATTATGATTTCGGATTGTCCCCAATTGGTCTCTTTGGAAATAGAGGAGATATTGCAACTTGACAAGATTCCGAGTATTGAATATATAGAAATAAAATGTTTGTGCCTTTTCTTTTCGATGCTTCAGTGATCCTAATACCAATGGATAAGTAGAAAAATAAAAATTTCAAACTATTTATATAATTTTATTATGTTGGTACCAAATTTCAGACTATTTATACAAATGTTTTAGCAATACTAATACCAATGGTGAACAAGTAGAAAAATAAAAAGATAACACTTTTTCTTTTCGATGCTTTGTGCCTTTTTCTTTTTAATAAAAATTTCATGTTTAATACAATTTATCAATTTTAGATAATAACATAGATAAAAAAATTATATAAAAATTATGTAAATAACAAATGAAACTTTAGTTGAAACCATAAATTTGGGATTAATTTATAGGAAGATAATGACACCAGTTATTATAGTCCAAATAAAACTTTAGGTGATACCATAAAATTGAGATTAATTTATAGGAAGATTAATTTATAGAACATAATTAAATTATTTGTTTCGCTAATGATATTTTAACACATTAAATATGTATTGTAATTTAAAAATAATAAAATAGTTATATACTATTTTTTAATATTATATATTATGTTTTTTATTCATTCATATTTTAATAATAATTATATTAAGAATGTTATTAAATTATATATTATTATCTTTATTAAATTATATTTAATAATAATTATATTAAAATATGATTAAATTATTTATTTTTTATTATTAAATTATATTTAATAATAATCCTATTATAAATTAATAACAATAACAATAATCATCTATCTAAAAAAATTCTACTAAGGGTATTCTGGTCATTTTAGTTTTTTTCCTTATGCTATTACAATATCATTCCATTCAACCAACCACAAGAATACTATTACAGTTCTATTCCATTCCATTCAACCAAATAGCTGAATTACTGATTATAGCTCTATTTCATTATAGCTTTATTCAATTACAGCCCTATTCCATTACAGTGAACCAAACGTACCCTTACTTTTTCAAATGACCAAAAGCAAAAAAAATATAAAAAAATCATTTGGGCTCCGGTGGCATGAGGAAAAATACCGGCAGCTAAAGCATATAATAATGAACTCTTTTTTAATTATTAAATTTCAAATCCTTCTAATTTTATCTTAAAGGGTAAACTGTAAAAATAGTCATTTTTGTTTGTTTCAGGTTACATTTTAGTCACTTATGTTTGAAATGTTACGTTTTAGTCACTTATGTTATTATTTTTTTATGAAGTGACCACTCTTCCGTTAAGTTCTGTTATCTCCTTAACGGTAATCCTACGTGGCAGTCTCACTGGATTTTAAGTGCCAACTTGGATTTCCTAATGGGATGAGAATAAATTTTTTTATTAAATAAATTTAATTAATTAAAAATTTTAAACCTTAAATCTTAGTTAAAAAACCCATCTCTCCCCTTTTTTTAGTTTTCTTTTTCAATTGACTAAAAAAATTATTATCATCAAAATTTTGTATTCACGTACAAAAACAAAAGAGGATTCAATGGAGAGTCCATGTATGTCTTCTTCACCGACAAATTTATGTTCTAAAACTTAAAATGAAGTGCTGTTGACAAATAAGAATATGGTAATCGTTTTTGTTCCAAATCATTGTATTTTTCAATTCTTCACGTTTTTGAATAATTAGTTTCTCAATCAGATTTTTTCTGATCTGAATCACCTTGTTTGTTCACATCCCTTTGTGGGTATTCCTTTTTTATTATCTGAAATTCTTTTAGTTGTTAATATTCATATCAAGAATTTTAATTTAGGGTTTTCATTAAATAATAAAAAATCTAATCTTTTATTTTTCAGTATTGAATAAAAGAGATAGAGGAATGCAAAGAAGACATACCTCCATCTTTATGAAGCAGTCAATTTGATTTCAACTATTTTGATCTTAATAATAATTTTTCCAGTCAAATAAAAAAAATTATTGAAAAAAAGAAGAGACTGAAGAAAAATTAAAAAGAGGAGATAAACAGTCTTTTTAGTTAAAATTTAGGTTTAAAAATTTTAATTAATTAAATTTTTTAATTAAAAATCTATTTTCATCCCATTTAAAAATCCAAGTTAACTTCTAAAATCTAGTTGGACTAACACGTACGATTACCGTTAGAGAGATAACGGAACTTAACGGTAGAGTGATCACTTTGTAACAAAATAGTAACATAAGTGACTAAAACGTAACATTTCAAACATAAGTGACTAAAATGTAACCTGAGACAAACAAAAGTGACTATTTTTATAGATTACCCTATCTTAAATAAGGTTATATCAATTAAATATTTTCTTAATTAAAATTATTAATTCATTTATTAAACAAGATATATGATATAATTTAAAATGAAAATTTAAATATTATAAAAATATTATTTTGATGTTTTCAAAATTTTTATATTTTTTTTCTTTTTACAACATTTGTAAAATTTTCATTTATAAAATTTATATCATAACATTTTATTTTCTTAAAATAAAATTTATATCATAACATTTTATAAATTTAGTGAAAGGACATAATTATAATATTTTAAAGTTTGTAAAATAATTGAATATGTGTATTTCTGGTGCAATTAAATCTACAATAAATGAAATCAAACATCCCGGGCTAGTACTGATCATATCTACCCTTTCTAATACGAGTGCTGTCTTGCCATGGCGGAAGCGATTGTTTCTGGAGTCTTTGAACGGCTAACCTCCTTCAGCCTTCAAGTTGCTGAAAATGGGGTGAGACTCGTTGTTGGTGTAAACGAAGAGCTCAAGAAGATCGGCACCACTCTTTGCACCATCCGAGCTGTCCTTGCGGACGCCGAGAAAAGACAAGTGAAGGAGCAAGCAGTTAAGCTTTGGCTTGATAGGCTTCAAAACGCAGCTTATGATATTGAAGACCTGTTGGACGGATGGAGCACCGTGGTTATCAGATCGAAAATCGAGGAATCTCAAAGCTCTTTTCGGTTAAGTTCGCTTCAGCCCTTCGCCAATTCTATTCCACGACTTGTTCGGCGTCGTGGTATTGCCACCAAGATTAAAGAGCTAAGTGAAAGTCTTCAAGTCATTGCAAAAGAGAAAGATGATTTTGCTTTCATTGTAAATCTAATTCGGAATGATGATATAGAGCCTGAAAGACCTAAAACCACATGTTTTGTTGATGCATCTGAAATACGTGGTCAAGACCAAGATAAAAACTCCATTATTAGCATGTTGCTAAGCGAAAATGGTCAAGAAAGGGGTGTCCCTATAATCTCCATCGTGGGGATGGGAGGGATAGGGAAAACAACTTTAGCCCAAATAGTTTACAACGATAGAGAGGTGAGCGCCTATTTTCAGAAGAAACTATGGGTGTGTGTTTCAGATCCCTTTGATGAGATGAGGATTGCAAAAGCAATTCTTGAAGCTCTAACGGGTATTCCCTCGGGTTTGGGTGAGTTGAACACTGTACTAGAGAAAATCCATGAATCTATTGTGGGAAAAAAGTTCCTACTTGTTCTTGATGATGTCTGGACAGAAGATGAGAGGAAGTGGCAATCATTGAAATGCTGTCTTAAAAGTGGTGCCCCCCCAGGAAGCAAAATCTTGGTCACCACACGCAAGGAGAATGTTGCTACTGTAATGGGTTGTACCAGATTATTCCATTTGGGGAAGTTGTCTGAAGAAGAGTGTTGGTCCTTATTCAGTCAGGTAGCATTTTCTGGATGGAATCACAGAGCGCGTCAGATTTTGGCAGACATTGGTAAGAAAATTGCAGATAAGTGCAACGGTTTACCTCTTGCAGCAAAAACACTCGGAGGTCTCTTACGTTTCAAAAAATCTAGAGAACAATGGCAAAGAATCTTGGATAGTAATATGTGGGAGCTTGATGAGGCTGAAACCGGTCTTTTTTCTCCCTTATTACTAAGCTATTATGATTTGCCAGCGCCATTAAGGCAATGCTTCTCATATTGTGCCATTTTCCCTAAAGGTTACAAGATAGAGAAGGATTTATTGATCAAGTTGTGGATGGCTCAAGGTTTTCTTGGAGACGGAAATGGGATGGAGATTGTTGGTGAAGAGTACTTCGATAACTTAGCAATGCGTTCTTTCTTTCAAGAGTTTGAGACGGATGAAAATGATGATGGTATAATACGATGCAAAATGCATGATATAGTGCATGACTTTGCTCAACTTTTGAGAAAAAGAGAATGCTATGTAGTAGCCAGCAATGGTATTGAAGAGCAAAGAGCTGAATGGTATCATGAAAGTGCTCGTCATTTAAGAGTAATCCTTGATAATGAACAGGCTGTGATTCCAAGTCTCCTTTATAATGCTAAAAAGCTTCGTAGCCTCCTAGTTGACTCATGTCCTTCTAACTCATCCACTTTAAATGCATCTTTGCCGAGATTATTTGATCAACTAACTTGCCTGAGGATGTTAGATTTGAGCAACAACAGATATCGAAAGCAAACTTCAATTACAGAACTTCCATGCCAAATAGGGGAACTGATACACCTGAGATATGTCAGTTTGGAGGGAAATAAAGGATTAAAGGAATTGCCTATGACACTGTGGGACTTATGTAACTTGCAAACTCTGAACATCAGGTTGTGCTCAAGTATTCAAAGTTCGAAGTTTATACCTGAAGGGCTAATCAACTTGAGACATCTCCAAAATGCAGAAACATATGGATGCACATCCAAGGCATTTGGACTGAAAAGATCAATTCTTCTACAGACATTAGAGGAGTTTGTAGTGGAACCGTTTGGCTACCTTCTTGCTTGGGACGGGGAACAGATATTAAAAGAGTCTGAAATGCATAGGTCCAACCTTTGTGATTTGGGAACCTTTGCTCTTCTTCGAGGAAATCTCAAGATAATAGGATTGGGAGATGTGAGTAGACGTGATGCAGAGGAAGCTGGACTGTGGAAGAAGACTGGCCTTCGTAATTTGACTTTATCCTTTAATTCCATGTACAAAGGTATGAGAGTTCTGGAAGGAGCATATGCTCATGAATCATCTGTTCTCGAAGCCTTACAACCACCTCTGTATTTGGAATCTTTGGACATAAATCGCATGAATGGTCCAACCGCTTTCCCTAGTTGGATGGTGTCACTGACTATGCTGAAGAGGGTTAGACTATGGGCCTGTTTTAATTGGAAAACCTTGCCTCCCATGTGAAAGTTGCCAGTCCTTGAACATCTAGAGATATGGGAAATGAAGAATGTGAAAGAAGTGGGCCAAGAATTTATGGGAGCAGAAACAGAAAAGGGGCAAGCATCATCATCATCATCATCATCAGTTAATAACAATATTGCCTTCCCCAGTTTGAAACATCTTAAATTTCAATCTATGGACGATTGGCAAGAGTGGAATTATGGACACCTACTCACTACAATGCCACTTCTTTGTTCTTTGAAAATCAATAGTTGCCTCAAGTTAAAGTCTTTGCCACGCCATCTTCTTCAGAAGACAACTCTGCAAGTATTAGATATCTTCGATTGCCCGATCCTGACAGAGCGTTATTCGAGAAATGGGACAGGGGAGGACTGGCACTACATTTCTCATATCCCTACGATCACAATTGATGGTGAAGACGTGAAAAGAGATGGGAATTGATCAAACTCTTCTTGGCTTCAAAGCATTGGTATGATAATCTTCCTTTTTGCTTATTTTTACATGCATGTTTCTCCAAATCATTCCCTGTTCACTAAATCTAATCCTAAATTATGTACTATATTTTTATGAAGGAAACAATTATATACAAGCCATATTCCATGCTTTGCAACAAACTTTATATCCATTGTTTAGTTTCCAGGTTTGCGTTCAACGAGTATGAGTCATTCCATATTTAACATCCATTCTTTCCTACACATGCAGCAATATCTTTAAACAAGAAATTTTGAACATTTAAGTTATGCATGACATTTGTGCACAATTAATCTAACAGTTGTATGACTCTTTTTATCCCATTGTTAGGTTAGTTACGGAGCCATTTACCTGGATGCTACCAATCTGCCAAAACCCGATCTTTACAAAATTTTGCAGCATTAAATCAGGTAGCCAAGAAACTTCATTTTGGCTTTTCCTTTGTAATCTTCACCCAGCTATTATGCATCTCATCTGAAAACATTGAGCTCTTAATAATATTAGTCTGTTTATTTTGTGAACACCTCTTGATGCTTATAGCTATCCCTGCTGGTGATGCACAGGTAACTAGACTAGATAAACGATCCATTTTACTTCCTGTAACATTCCATGCTCATTTCCAAGTAAATGTGCTAATTTCCTCAACAGAAAATCACATGGCAGTCTGGCGTCTAGGGGTGGAATATAATGCTTGATTTCCTCAGAACCCTCATTTTTTTCTCCTACGTTGCATGAAAATCCAACCCTTCCAACAGTTTTATGTTTCAGTCAAATAATATGTTCCGAGTCGAACTCAAAAACCATGGCACCAACTTCCATAAATTGTTACAGAAAGTCAGCAATAGTATATGTTTACATCACATTGAATATATTGTTATTTAATGAGTCCTATGTTTTTGCTTTGGAAAGTTTACTTACAGTATTAAAGAGTCATTCGCTTTCATTATCCACGTCCAACACCAGGTAGTTGAGTTGAAGGTTATGCCATCTGATTTTTCCAATCTATATCTATGCTTGAAGTCAACCGCATTGATAAACACATTAATTTACATAATTCATGTGTCTAAATTGGTTTATTTCTGAACTAATCCCTGCTTAATTGGTGTTTTTATGATTTAATCTTGTCAGGGATGCAATTAGTGAAAAACGAGCAAAAAGAGGCCAAATTGAAGCACAAATCATTGAGTTGTGGCCAAATCATAAAGATGGGAAGGCCAAGGACTTAACATCAAAATTTGACTTTGTAAATAGCTAAAAATAGAAGATATTATTTTATTTTGTTTTATTTTGTTTTATTTTATTATTTTAGGATTAAGCTATTTTTAGTAAACCCTATCTATATAAATAGAGGCTTTTAGTTCTTAGAAAATCATCTCTTGTTTTTGTATTCCTACTTCTATTTGGAATAGAAATACTCTCCTTTTCCCTTTTCAAATTAAAGTTTAGCATTCTGTCAATTTTCATTTAGTTTTGTTTCTTTTCCACAATTGGGTCAATTGCTATCCAAGTCCCCTTTTCTTTCCAAAATTCCATCATCCTTCACACAAAGCCAAAACACAATCCACAACCTTCAAGCATGACTAAATTCATGCCACACTAAACCCCTTTCAGTCTTAAGCCGGTGTTAACCCCGTCAAAAAACCCGTGAGTTACGAACCCGAGCTGTTTAACTCCCAACTTTCGATATTTATTATTTCTCCGGATTAAGAGTATGACTTCGTCAACTCACAAAGCCAAGATAACACTAAGTCAAAAAAAGACGTCGTTTGAGTTAGTGTGGCTAGACGTACAGTTGGAATTCCGAAAGGATCGATTGTTTAATTGGTCTTCCGTGAACACATTGGCGTGCCAAGTGGGGATTGCTGTTTGGTTTCGTCAAGGGAAGTAGTAACCGGATTTAAATGTCCCAACGTTTGAGTGCATTGGTTCGAGCTAGGCTCTTCTAGAACGCAAAGCTGCCGGAGGTCTAAATCACGAACGTTTCGTAGGTTGTTCGATCGGTAAGGGTTAGTTATAGGACGTTCCATAACTAATTTACACAAGGAAGAGTTGGTGTCCGAGACGTCCTTGGTAGCTATAACTAGCTTATCGGAAAAGAGGAGGTCACCTAATTTCGAGGATCAGGTTAAAGACGGGAAAACCCGTGCTTAAGGCTGAGCTTAGAGGTGTGCATGGGCCGGGCCGGGCCGGGCCCACTAAAAATTTCAGGCCAGTTTTCTAGGCCCGGGTCCGACCCGACCCGAAATATGGGCCTAAAAATTTGCCCAAGCCCGGCCCGAAATAAAATTGTTAAGCCAGAGCTCGGCCCGGCCCGACCCATATTAATTTTTTTTTTAACTTATTTCATTAAATAAAAAATTTTAAAATATATTAAATAATCAAATACATTTAAAACAAATATTAAAACAAGAAACAAAAAAAAAATATTAAAACAATTCTTAAAACAATACACAAATTAAAAAATATAATAAAAATTGATCATATTAAAATTAAAATTAAAATATAAATATGATTAAAAATAAAAAATATATATTTATTATATAATTCGGGCCGGGCCCGGGCCAAAAAAATTTTACCCGAGCCCGGCCCATTTTCTAAATGGGCCTCATTTTTTTGCCCAAACCCATATTTCGGGCCTATATTTTTACCCGAATCCTCCCATTTTTCGGGCAGGCCTTCGGGCTGGGCTACCATGCACACCTCTAGCTGAGC
Organism: Gossypium hirsutum; assembly: GCF_007990345.1. NCBI lineage: Eukaryota > Viridiplantae > Streptophyta > Magnoliopsida > Malvales > Malvaceae > Gossypium > Gossypium hirsutum. The sequence continues at coordinate 7,562,059 of NC_053433.1, forward strand.
TAAGTTTAATTGATTTTTCTTCATATTACTTCGTTTTTTTTTCTTATTTCATCTTTTACTTTTTACGTTTTTTTGTGTTTATTTCAGGTTTTATATTTTATCCCCCTAAATATCGCGAGCACGACAACTGTCCAGACATAAATCTGGTCGAGAGATAAATAATTTTCAGTTAACCCAGTCTCTGTGGAATCGACCCTACTCCCTATACTGCTTTAATTTGTAAATTAGGTGTAAGTTTATATTAGTGGAATCGACAGCCATCACCAAAGTTGGGAGTTAAAAAAGGGCTCCATGCAGTAACTCCTCAATATTCTACAAATCCCATATGCATTGCTCCACCTTTCATTTTTTATTGAAGCACTTGTATCCGATATTCATGTCAGGATATAGAAAACAGTACCAACCACCTTGGTTGCAGTACTAAAAGCAACCTTTTTTTGTTCTTTATATGACATTCTGCTTTATGATTTTGTGTTTTAAGATTCTTAAAGAGATCTCCATTCCATTGAGTCCATTCTTGTATCACAATGGCACTTGACCTCTGAATGTGACATCTTTGTTGATGATTAGATAGATTAGTTTGGAGTCAACGGGGAGTTTGAAAATTTTTTTTGGACCAGAATTAAATTGTATAATTTTATAATAATAAATATGAGATTATATCATTTTAATAGTTTATATCTTTATAATTTTTGAAGGGTTAAATCAAATTTTCATTATTTTTAAGAAAGTTAAAATATAACTTTACTATTACTAATTTAAAATTTTATAAATTACAAAAGGAGCTAAATTAAAAATTTACCATATTACTACGCTCAGCCACTGTATGGAGCACAAGGCATTTGAGAAATATGTATAGTGCAACCATTTGTGCAAGGGCTTGCTTTACTTGACTTGCATGGGTCCCAGTTCTGTTCTCTCTATGACTAAACTAACAGAACATTGGTGCCTTTGCCAACGAAGAAGCGGATACCAGTTGTCCATGTTTATCTGGACAAATCCACGTCCAGGTTCATCTTAGACAAGTTGATGAATTTAGAAATATATTTATCTAGTTTCATTTGTATTTTGAATATTTTATATTATTTTTTAATTTCAAAATATAAATAATTTTGAAAATATATCATATTTTTAAATTTTTTCTATGCTTTTACGAGGTTCTTTTTTAGAATTTTAATTTTTTAAAAATTCTTTTAAGAACTTTTTTTTTTATTTTTGCAACTTTTGTATAATATAGTGGTCAAAATATGTATTAAGCTAATCCATTAATAAAAAAATCTACTTTCACAAATTATTTTCTTAAATCTATATATTTTAAAAAATAGTATAAATTCTTTCAAAGTTTTGTTAATTTTAAAATTGAGCAAATTGATATTTCTCAAAAATTAATAATTTAATCCATGTCAATTTCGATAATAATGTTAATTATTTCTATCAATACATGACATGTGTGAATTATAATCAATTAATTTAAAAAAATTAAATTAAAAAAGATATAAAATTAAATGAAAAATTATATAAATTATAAAAAGTTTGATAAAAAATTTTAAGTTTTTGCAAATATATAAAAATTCAAAATAATCTTCAAGAAAAAAATTATAAAAAACTTATAAAAAATAATTTGAAAATATATTCATTAAAATTTTTAAAAAAGTCATAAAAGTCCTGAATATATATATATTTTTTGAATTTATGAAGATTATTATTTTATTTTTCAATTTTAAAATATACCATTTTTATGAAATTTTGGAAAATTATTGAACTCATTATAATTTTTTATGATTTTTATTAGCTTTTAAAAGTCAACCAACTATAATTTGGAGATGTAACATGTATTAACGGAAGCTATAAATATTAACATTAATTTTCTACTTAGAATAATAATTTTCTTTATTTGCTTAATTTGGGAATGTACATTAACTAAATTAGTATTTTTGTCGAGAGGACCGATTTGTTGTTTAATTTTAATATTGACAGGGACCAAGATATAGTATAAAAAATGATAGAAAAAATATTGGTTAAAGTTTACTACAAGTCGCTGTACTATATTATAAAGTTTATTTTAGTCCTTATATTATCAAAAGGATCATTTTTAATCCCTGTACATTTGAAAAGCTAATATTTTAGTCCCTACATGTCATTCCACTAACGGTAAAGATAACGTGTAGGGACTAAAATGTCAGTTTTCAAAAGTACAGGGACTCAAATTTTCTTTCTAATGGTAGGGGGACTAAAATGAATTTTTGATGTGGTACAGGGACTTGTAGTGAGCTTTAACCGAATAATATTCATTCGTCGATTGCTTTGCTTTTATTTTGGGTGATCTGCAATTGTTTGAATAAAAAAAAAGTTGAAAAAGAAAAAAACCAAAAACCTTTGCCCCACTCAAAGAGGCAAAGAGTGACAAAAGCTCTCTTGGTGCCTCCAAAAGCTCTTTTCCATCGTCACCATTGTGGCTGCCACTGTCTTCTCATCTTTTCAATGATCAAAACAGTCCTTTCTTTCGCAGCAAACTCCTAATCCAACCCAAACACTCCATCTCTCTCTCTCTCTCTCTCTCCATATATATATATATAAGACTGTTTGAACAAGTTCTGAACATTGTAGGCTGATTAAAGACAGCTACATCCCTCTTTTTGTGTCTGCCGGTTTTGAGTCTCTGTTCTGGCATTTTTACAAACACCCTGTAAACGAAAATGGCGCTTCCCTATACCCATCACTATGACCTTTCGTTCTTTGCTCTCAATTTAAAGAAATTTGGCTCTTCGCATTTGCAACCCTTTTGTTGTTTACGGTGCAATTCCAGCGTTTCATCTTCACCATTCACGGAGAAGCACTCGTTGCAGAGGTACCAAAGGGACCAGTGGGTCTACAACAACAATAACCAGCAGCGGCCGTCTCTCAGCTGCGATGATGAAGCCGCGTCTTGCTCCGTCCCGGCTGATAGCGACTCCATAAGGTTAAATGACATCGCTTTGCAGCTGCCGGAGCTCAGGAAGTTGCTCCAAGTTTTGAAACATAAGAGAGAAAGCTGTGGCGGCCAAGTACCCAAAAATGGACTGGGGGATGTTTTCCTGGTGGGGACGGGACCTGGAGATCCCGATCTCTTGACGTTAAAAGCTGTCAAAGTCATACAAAAAGCTGATCTTTTGTTGTACGATAGGTTGGTTTCTAATGCTGTATTGGACTTGGTTGGCCCCGATGCCAGGCTTCTGTATGTCGGCAAAACTGCTGGCTATCATAGTCGAACTCAGGTGAAGTTATTCAATTTCTGGGTGATTTATGTCAATTAGATTCCTCAGATTTTCTTTTTAATGCAATTGGCCAGTTCATTGATTTTTTGTGCTGTTTAGCAGGAAGAAATCCACGAGTTGCTTCTGAGTTTTGCTGAAGCTGGAGCTACTGTTGTTAGACTTAAAGGAGGGGATCCACTGGTGAGTCATTCAAACAATTACTAGCATTTTTCCCAATAAATTTGTAGAAATGGGTTATTAAGTCTGGTTCCTTCTGGGGCTTTTTCATGGAACAAATGTTGTGATCTTTAGGTATTTGGAAGGGGTGGAGAAGAAATGGACTTTTTGCAACAGCAGGGGATTCAGGTCAAGGTTATCCCTGGTATGATACTCTACAATAATCCTCTAAATTTGCATTAGCAATTTATGATAGATTAAGTTCCTTGTTTTTGAGGAAAAACATTTGATGATGCTAATGGTTAAACCATCCCTGGAGTGTAAAACACTGAACCACACCATTTTGACCAACATTTTTTCTTCTGATTTCATGTCCTGATTCCTGAATTTGAAAAAAGGCTATCATTGTCTACTGATTTTACATGATATGGACTTGCCTCAACTTCTTACTTTTCAACCGATCCTTTTATCTTGCCGGCTTGATTAGCTTTTCAAAGTTTTCTCAATGGGAATACTTGATTTTCTAGAAGGGGTTAAGTGTATTTTGGTTTGTCGAAACAACAATGCGTAGATAGAGGGGAAAGCTGAGGTGTGTAACGTGTGTTGACCATATGTGCTGCATTAGCTGCATTCATATTATTCTTAGTTAAGCTTGTCTGGAGATAGTTTCAAATGGTAGGAAATATTTTTGGATGGAGAAAGGGAGCATTTTTCTCATTGGTTATTGCATCTCTTTGAGCTGCTAGCATACGGGTTCATGCATTTGAGACAATAACCAAAAGAACTAAAATTTTAAGATGTCTTCGATCTTGTTGGTCCTGTGCAGACTGTTGAGTTCTGGTTTAGGAAAGATGTTTGATGTTGAAGAATTGAAAAGCATAGTAATATAGAACTGATTGTATGAGAAATGCCTTTCAACTCTAATATACATATTGCCTTGCTGGTATTACTGCTGCTTCTGGAATATCAGCAGAGTTGGGTATTCCTTTGACTCATAGAGGCATTGCAAATAGCGTTAGGTTTCTCACAGGTCACTCAAGAAAAGGGGGAACCGATCCTCTTTTTGTTGCTGAGAATGCCGCTGACCCTGATTCGACTTTAGTGGTTTACATGGGCTTATCCACCCTCCCTTCTCTTGCACAAAAATTGATACATCATGGCCTACCACCAGATACACCAGCCACTGCGGTTGAGCGAGGAACCACACCTCAACAGCGCATGGTAAGTACAATATCATGCATTACAACACCAAGGACGTCCAGTGGTTCCATTTTTATGTAGGATTTGCAATGTCAAACACAACATGAATTAATGCATTAGGAGGCAGTTCACTGAAACCATAAATCTCGTTTCCATTATGCGAACTAAGTAGGGTTTTTTTTTTTTTTAAATAATGATACAGGTCTTTGCAAAACTTAAGGATCTTGCAGATAAAATCAAAACGGCGGAGTTAGTATCACCAACGCTAATCATAATAGGGAAGGTTGTTGCCCTTTCACCATTTTGGCCGCAGTCTTTGACAGAAGCATCCCGTCTGGTTGAAGTTTAACTAAACGGACATCTATGAGCAGCAGCTTAAAAGGTTACAAATATGGATTTGGGATTTTAATAACAAGTGAGAGGTCAATTTCAAGGCTGATCTAAGGTGTAGGCCAAAGCAGCATTTTGGTCCTCCTTGGACTTGTCAATGTCAACAAGACGCAGCAGCAGCCACCAAATTTCATTGCGAATTTTGTTCGTCATTTCTTTTGTGACCAGTTGTAATTTTCTTCTTTTACATTTATTTGATGGGACAGAGCCAATTGCTCTACTGCCTCACACTTGTAACATTGATGCTTTTTTGACTATTAATTTGACAAATAAAATATTGTTGGATACTTTTCCAATACTAGTTTATTTTAAAGTGTAATTTTTTATGTGAGTCCATTGATTCCATTGATTTACCATAAATTTGAGAGAAAATTATGTATTGATATTTATATGTTTTTATTACCAATATAATTGGTATAACAATAAACTAACAATAACAAAAAAGATATTTATGGGTCTCAAATCTCTACTTTTGTAACCCTTTGAATTTAATCCTCGCTAACGGAGACAGGGTTAGCTTTTAAGTATAATTCATTTGCATAATTTACATAATCCCTAATCAATACCTGAAAACTTTGGATGCCAACCCTAATAAAGGATCCAAAGCACTTGGAGCAAACTTCCTTGCAAAAAGATAGCAAACAGTTGATGGCTGGCCATTATATAGACAGATTAGACCTTCAAAAATTTTCTTAAAAAAACCTTCTGTTATGTCAGCTTTCCCGAATGTGGCCGGATGAGCTCCACCCCTTGACCAGTCGGTCCAAGTAAGAGTCCGGTTCGCCAATAGATGAGGCGATTGGATGGTCAGCATTGTTGGGAAATAGTGCTCGTCGACATAACAAGCTGGACGGCAGAATTTTTTGAACTTGGGATAATAAGTGGTGTCCACAACTATATCGATTGCAAGCTTTCTGTTAACTTCAAACCATTGAGACCCCTTACGCCATTGGCTCAGTGTGACTTCTGGTTCCATGTGTGGGTTGTAGCGCCCTCTCCCGTAAGGTCCAGGTTCATCGAATGAACCCATAAAACTGTACCTTGATCTCGATATGTAATGATAGATTATGCTGAAGTTGTGCAGAGGAATGCAGGATTCGGATAAGAGAATAAACCATTCATTGGAGATGTCGAGCAATGCATTGGCAAGGAGTCTTCTCTCTGCCTCACACATACTCATCCTTCCCCACTCCACCATCTGCAAAGATTTGTACAGAACAACGTATAACTTCCTTCATTGAAATATGTTTTCATTTTTCATATGCTAGTGTTTGAAAATGCTACGCAATGCTGATCAAGGTTTTGTACAAACAAGTTTCACAAAATAAAAAGTACAAAAAGATTTACAACTCCAAGCACAAAAAAGGGTAAACATGCAAGAATGTAGGCAACAAGTGATGGACTGATAGTACAAAGCTTAAAATACAATCATTTTAAAAGGAAGGCACAACCAGTTGTGTTAATCAGTATGTTACTTGAACTTGAGTATAAGTGTGAGACACGAGTATGTATTTAGCACGGATATGCGTAAATTTTTTCTAAGTTTCATGCATTGACATCCTAGGTGGATTGCAATGGCCAAGACTACCTCCAAGAGGCAAAGATTGCTTTCACCAATCACTCAGAAATCGAGACACAAGTTTTTTAGACCTTACAAGATGTATTCATCCAAAATATTGCTAGTGCATATTTATAACTAATCCTGATTCTCAAACACATATCTAATTACTATGATTAGAAAGGAAACAAAAAAAAAATCAAGAAACAGAAAGTAGAGTAGGGCTATGTTATTCATACTTGGGTGGAACTGTCAGATATAGATAGCATTCACTACCAATATGTTCAAAAATTTCAAGATTTCTATGCTTTGGAGGGTCTTTGTAAGATCGTATCCCCAAATCCATATCCACTTAGATGTCGAACATGGAAACTTTAGAAAAAATGAAGAATCAAAATAATATAGGAGTAAGGAGATGATTAATAAGCATCAGGCACAACGAGGAAGAAATGGTAGATAGATGTTGCAGCGAAAAGCTTCGGTTATGCACCAATGCAAAGATTCTCATACAAGAAACGATCCAAAGCTATATCTAGGTGTTGGATATTGGTATGTGTTTGACATGGATATGTTTAATTTTTCTAAGTCTTTTTCATGTAAGTTGGAGTCCTCGGAGGATATATCCTCATGCCATGTCCAAAAATGTCTCATACATGAGTGTTAAACACAGGTACCTCAAATAAAATGAAGAGTTTGAGCAACATTCAACTTAATGCCACGGGCTTATTTTCTTTTTCATAGTATCAATAACGTCATAACATGTAACACATATTTGAACATGGACACAAGAGTATTACCCTCTAAATATATAAAAGGGAAAAACTTGAGTATATCCATGTCGAACACATCCATTCATATTTGAATTAACCCCTAAATTTTGGTACTACAGTCTAAAATTGACATTTCACTTCAGCAGTTAATATTACTACCACCAACTAATCACTAAAAAGGGGTATTCTGGATTCTACCATCTCTTATTGCAAATAAATTTACATGACTCAATGATAAATTAGAAATCTGCAATAGAAATTAATTCATAAATAACATGACTCTTTGGTAAACTAACATAGAAAAACGTAGATAAAGGAGAACAACAAATTAATAGAAAAATGGACCAAGTAACCATCACAAAGATTCAACAAAAAGGAGCTCAAGAAATTTCTGTTAAAACGTCTCCATACAACAAATGTGAAAAAAGATGAAAGGTTAGTTGATACCTGGCTTGGGATTTGTCTCCCATAGAAGGGGGATGATGGCGGATACCCAGCAGTGTAAGATGGAAGGGCATGGACATATATCGAGTAAAGTTCTTCATGCCCTTTGAAGAATCGATCCCAAAGAGGAGCCAGTGGCAATGGACCCTTGGTCAAGAACATGAAGGCAATCTTGGGGACTCTCTTAAAGGGATAATCCTTGATTTGAGGAACAAATGAAGCTCTCCACAGTAATTCTGTATCATTCATATTATGCATCAAGTTAGAAGGAGGCCTAATAAAATTGTCTATGGTAGTACCATCATCTTGAAACAAAGGCTGAACAGCGGATGTTGCTTTAGTTGCTAGCTGCTGGACCATAGAAAATCGTACTGAATACATACTGATGATCGATAATCCGACGCCCACACCCAGAAACAACAAACAAAATACAAGGAGTCTGGAAGGCAAAGCCCTGAAGAGGTTCGTTTTGTTTGCAGAAATGGGTTCTTTACCTTCCTCCATAGCCACTACCCTTGGCTGCATCATAACTTAATCCCTCAATTAAAACCAAACCAAGAAGGACCCTTTTACGATCCAAAATTCTCCCACGCAGGTGATAAAACCAAGACTTTGAAACACTGTCTTAATACAGAAAGATTAGGGGTATAAAAAAGAAGTGACCCAGAATAGATCAGCTTTTCACCAACTAGAAGGGAAATAAGTAGAGGAACAGCGACAAAAAGATTTGGAAGAATCAATGAGCTTTATTCCCGTGATATCGGAGAAATTAATAAAACACAACATATGAAAACAATGCTGAAGAGATTTAAAGACAGAAAAGAAGGGAACAAAGTTGTGTTGTTACGATACGTTTGGGATGTTTGTGTGTGTTTTTACCAAGGTTGAATTTAATAGGAAACGAGATGGATCGATTTCTTGAATGCCGCTAGCTTTGGGTTACTGTCTTTTTTTAGTAATAGGAGACACAGATTTATGGGACTTTTCTTTAATGGCTTTTGTGTGTACATGGGATGTTTTTTTTTATTTTTTTATTTTCTTTTTGTTGGTGTTAACTTTATTTTTTTACCTAAGTTGAAACTGTTTTAAGTAAAAAAAATTGGAGAAACCTAGAATATGGTAACAAGTATACTTGTCCGTTGCTTTGCGTTAAGAACTGTGCAACCATGGCTACTGGTGATGGTAGAACTGTCTTCAGTTTTCAACAATGGGGGATCAACTTTTCAGATGGAATACAATTCTTGATTAACCTCTGGAATTTCCTTCAGTTTTAAGAATGTTAAAAAGAATCTAAAAGAAAAAAACGAAAAGTGATTATAAAGTAAGCAAAGAGATTACTACTCATTGGACCAACACCACAATGTTGCAAATAAGAGATGAGGAGATGTCAAATTGTGAATTATTGAAAATGATTGATGGACAAGTAGTTTTCAACTTTTTAAAGATGGGGAATGATTCGGATACGAGAAATTTCCCCCACATGGGTCACGACAATAGAGCATGCTGCTTGAAAGTCAAAGGCCTAAAGAGCCCAAACTAGGAGAGGCCCAGTATTCCCAAATCACTACCACCACTTTTGAGATTCATACCAAATAAGATGATTTAGGGCTTAAAGTTTATGATTCAAGTAATACAAGCTCACAATCAACTTGAGTCAAACATAAGAATACTCAAATTCAACTCATTCACTTATTCAATCCAAGCTCAAGTTGCTAAAAGCTTGAGTTCAAGCTTAGGGGTAAAAATGGCCATCTATACTCATTGTTTAATTTTCTCAATCAAACAGCAGACTGATAGCCACATCATTTCCATATTCCTTATTAGAGGTAAATAAATCATCTAATGATAGTGCAGGAAAGAAAATAGGAAAAAGAATGTAAAGGATCAGAAATGGAGGGCATTAGTAAATATTTCAAAACAACAGATACCGATGTTATAGTTTTCTTAAAGCAAAGAAAGACTCCAAACTAAATCATAACAATGTAATGCTAATGAAGCTAGAAAATTATCAATATAATGTAAGACTCCTACATGTCCGGCCTCACTTCTCTGACGAGTTGGGTCCGCGCTTCTTCCCAAAGCCAACAACTGCAAACACCAAACCAATAAAACAATCCATTACATGCTCAATGTGCAAAATTTCAGGATGAAACACAAGAATAAACCTTCTTCAACAAATCAATTCTCAAAAGTATTTAAGAAGATAAATAAATAAATAAAAGACCAAAAGCAAATAAAACTGATAACTCCTAGTAAAAAGTAACATGGTCAAGGCACCATATTCACCTTGTCTGAGAGTAAAATTCATTCATGAGAATAGGTAGAAGAAATTACAAATAATGAAGGTTCGATGAAACTTAATCTAACCCAAGGAGAAGGAACTAAATAGGGTGAGCAGACAAGAACTGACAGTAACAGTTGGTCCAAGAAAACAGCAAATTCATCATTAAAATGATTCACTGTAATTAGAGCTACAATGTAAAGTACTCATTGAACCGGACTTTCTGAATATGCCGAACAAAACGATTATCAACTACACATATGTTGCAGATAAAGTAAGATACTGATAAATCCGTGGTCACGTTACATTTGGCTTAAATCCAATTCTGAAACAAAATCCAAAACCAATTAACAACATAATTTCATCACTAAAATGACCGCAGACTATAACTGTAAACATAATTCACTTTCTTTCACATAAACAACTTTTTTAAAAAAGGAACGGGATAACTGATTACTACTTTTTCATTTTACTTGAGCAATACTCGTAATATATATAAAAAAACAAAAGATAAACAAGGAAAAGAGATGAGCTAACCGGCAGTGACGAAACGGCGATTGTATTGCATCCGCTTATAGGCACGACCTCTGGGCTTCTTCTTCTTGTCTTGCTTGGCTACCTTTGGAGTTTGCCCTCTCACTTTCCCGGCACGTGCCAACGATCCGTGAACCTTACCTGTACGCCAATCACACTCATAGATAAAAAATCAAATTAAGTTAAATATAAGAATTGGCAATAATATCATATCGGAAGCTGAGGGTTTACCCATTTGTGATTGTCGTCGCTTCTCTAACTGGACTCTGATTACAGGTGGTAAGAGAGGATGGCGACTTTTGGAGGAATTTAGGGTTAGGGTTTCTTTATCTGGTATTTATTAGAGAACAAATCTGAACCGTTTTAGAAATTGGTTTGGGCCCTTAAATAGAAGCCTGCAGCTCAAAACACAAATTGGGTTGGCCTTTTTATAGTCCAAAATCGTTTAATATATCATTTCATTTTTCAAACTTTTCATATTTTCTTTCTACTACTAATTTAATTGAAATGATGGGAATTTTTTATTATAAAATAATGTCATATTAATTCCAATTTTTACAATCAATTTATCCTGAAAATAGTCAATAATTATATTATACACAACAGATATAATGAGTTTTAGTTTGAGTTTGTCGAAATTCATATAAAACAATTTCTTTTTGAAAAATCATAGGATTTTTTTTCAAATAATTAATTACAAAAAAATATGAAAAACATATTAATTATGAAAATAGATATTTATTACAGTGTTCTGACGGTGTCACTTGATAAATTGACAGCACTAGACTAAAATATAATGACCTAAAATATTTGAGAACTTGATATGAAATTTTACCGTTTTAAGGTGCCGTCACACTTAGAAAGGGCAAATTCTTTCATAAACCCCCTCTGTTTATTATTTTCTTTTTATTTCCCTTTTAACATAAAAAATAAAGAAGCTTCTTATCAATTAGTTTCAAAAAGTTTTTTTTACCAAAAAGTGTTTTTGTAAAAAATTTGATTTCAACTAGAAATAGATTTTACTTATTTTTTAGAAAATATTTTTTTTGCTCAAATAATGTCTGGCATAATAGTTAACAGTATTGATAGTATTTTTTTTCACTCACATTATATTTAGAAACTATAAATTTAACGAATAATTGTAATTTATAAAATAATAAGATTTTTCTAAAGTTTTTATAATTATAATTTTATATAGTGTTCGTAAATCAAATTAATAATAAATTTATAATTATTTTTTATAAAATAAATAAAATTTATTTCTAGTTGAAATTGACTTTTTTTATAAAAATACTTTTTGGTAGAATTTTTTTTGGACTAATTGATAAGAGGCCTTTCTATTTTTTATGTTAAAAGGGAATAAAAGAAAATAATAAATAAGGGGGATTTATGAGGAAATTTACCCATTTGAAAGCTTGGAGGCGGCACCTTGAAGTTTTTTTTCCGGCTCCCAATTAAAATAGTAAATTTGCATTTGAAGTCCCTAAATATTTTAAGTCATCACATTTTTGTTTGGTGCCACCAATATATCAGGCAACACCGTTAGAACACTGTAACAAATATCTACTTTTGTAATTAATATGTTTTCTATTTTTATAATGAATTATTTTTTATATTATTTAGGTAAAGCAATAAGAAAAATTATTTGGAATAATTTTTATTATAACAAAACTTGGAATGATTAAGAAAAAAAAGACATAACATGGATATTACATGTCTTTACATTGAACTATTAAAATCAATTATAAATTTACAATGTCTTGTTTTAAATATATAAAAAAGATACATCTTATATTTTAGTAATTGTGTTGTTTTTTTATTGTGTTATCTTTTCTACTAGATTTGTTAATGGTAAACTATGTTCGAAAATAAGATTTAAAACATCAGTTTAGATAAAAAAAAAAGTTTATTTTCTAAATAGGTTAAATTGTACTTATTTAATGTTATTTAAGTATATATATTTTTTATTTGTTAAAAAAATATTTATTTTAATATTTTGAGTATATTTGATATATAAAATTTTTAAAATTTATTATTATATAAAAATAATATAAACTTTTTAGTACAGACAACTTAAACAAAATTTTAGATTCAACCGAGTTTCAAGTTAAAAGAACCTACCTAATTTTTTTAATTAGATCGGTCCGGGTGTAGTCCATATTATGTGAGACCTTATCTCTATATTTATCTCCATCTTCGTAAACCCAAAACCCCTAAAATGGCCACCATCCCAAGCCATGCCTTAAGACACCTCACTTTAACTCGGCCATGGCTCCGCAAAATCCGCTGCACAACCTCTCTCGCGTTTTCCAGTCAAGACCTACTCCTAACCTATCCTGACGACGACAACAACAACAACAACGATACTGACCACACCAAAAAGACCACCAACAGCAAGTCACAAGCTTTCTTTCCAAAGAAAAACCAAGTCTTGGAGCTCGAATGTGAAAGCTTGGCATTTAAAGGCAAAGGTGTTTGCAAGGTGACAGATTCTGGGTTTGTTTTGTTGTGTGACAATGCACTTCCTGGAGAACGTTTCATTGGCCGTGTTAGTCGTAAGAAAGGAAGTTACGCTGAGGTAAATGATATGTATTCTCACCATAGCCACCATCTTGTCCTTTTAATTCGTTTGTTTAATTTGAAGATACGCTGATGTAAATTGAATATTAATTTGAGTTCATTATCTATGATTGGGTATTCATGAGATTCAACAATAAGCAAATCAAGTTATCATCTTTGTTTTAGCTACAAATTTCAAATTTTGAGTTAATGTCTTGAAGAGAGTAATCTCCACAAAATAATTGTTTGTGTAATCTGAAGCATTTCACATTTGTTCATGAACTCTGTTTGTGTATTTTCCTCTAAACTGGTTTATGACATTGTGAAAGGCGTTAGAGTAATGTGGTCGGGTTAAATTTTGCTGAAATGAGTTATATGGGTTTAGATAATTGTTTATGGAGACTTGGTGCTTCATCAATTATATGATGTCTTATTTTGTTAATATACAGGTTACAAAGTTGAAGACATTATCTCCTCACAGGGACTTAGTAGATGCCCCCTGTGAGTATGCATCATATTGTGGAGGTTGTAAAACACAAAACTTGTCTTATGAGGCTCAGCTCCGAGCTAAGGAGCAACAAGTACGTGAATTGGTCATCCATGTTGGGAAGTTGTCTGATAAAAATTCGGATTTCGAATGTATTATGAAGCCCATAGTTCCCTGTGATGTACAATTTCATTATCGGAATAAGGTTAGTGTGATATTTAGAGCTTAGTAAGGCTTAGTTCTATTCTATGCTAAAATGGGGATATTTATATCTCTAGCTAGCTTCTTAAAAGCATATTGTCAAGTAGTTGGTGTGGTCTGCATTTTTTGTGAATTTAATCATCTGATTTGTATTGGGACTTCTGTCACTTGGGATCCGTTTTGAAGTATCTTATAGTTTTTGGATTTGTAAGAACCCATGCACTTTTTTTTGTTTAGTTTCGTTTTCCTTAACTCCAGTGAGGTAGTTTTGATGTGTTGGGTTGCATATAGAGAAACTTGCACTTGTTTAATTAATGAGGTTGACAACAATGGGAACACTTGAATTACTATGTAGTCATGACATTGTAATCTACACCTTATGAGTAGAGCCAAGGAAAGTTTGTGAGAAAGAAAAAAGTTCTTGCATCTTGTATACATACTGTTTTTCCAAATATTTTTGGGGTTCTTTTATTTTATTTCAGCTTCTGTTAAAGGAAAACAGAGATCAGTTACATTCATTTGTATTGACCATATAACTTAGTGCTAATAATTTACAGTTTCTTTTGGCCAAATAAATTTGTGCATATGATACATTCTCCGCTGCTACTTTCCTGCTTCTGCAGATGGAGTTCTCATTTGGATCTCAGAAATGGTTACCCAAGGAATTATTACATGAGAAACTAGATGGTAATGACAATTATGCACTAGGACTGCATGCTCCTGGCTATTTTGATAAGATACTAAATGTGGACAAATGTTTATTACAAAGTGAGCCTGCAAACAAGGTGTGTGTTCTGTTTTCCTCTTATTACTTAGCACTGTTTGTTCTATAAGGCACATAATGCACATAAGCTATCTTCTTAGTTTTGTTATATGATATACTTAATTTTAGATATGTAGATCCTTGCAACTGTCCAAGACAATTGGAAAGATCCAGAACTAGGTCTTTCTCCATACAATGTTCACTCCCATACTGGATTTCTTAAACATCTAGTTCTGAGAACTGGAAGGTACTTTTATTTTATTGTTTAATCTGCTACCGCTTATGTTTTCATATTTAAGCATGATGTCTTTCTTTATGACTACACATATTAGACACTAGTATTGCAAAAACTAAGTACATTTTCTTGTTAGTTGCATTGTGTTTAACCATTTTTGACTAATAGGCTAAGATATTCTGTTAGACTATCTGGAAATTAGAAACTGAAAAGTAAAAGATCAGTGGAACAAGAGTGGTAGAAGTGGCGAGATCCTTGTGGGAGTTTTCTTATTAAATCCAAATAAAATACTGACGGATCAATTCAGTAAATTAGTATATTCAGTTATTCATAGATTAGTTTCAAGTATTCATTAGTTGACTAAACTTATTATGCTTGTCTTCTGGATATCTCTTTCCCCTCTCGTTTGGATAAGACTTAAGAGGTGAACTTGTATGTGTTCTTAGGAGTTCTTTCAAGATTTTACCATAAAAGGAGAGATTTGTGGGTTTGTGGACTAAGATAGGAATTGGTGACTGGAGGAACTATCACTATTTATATGGTTCTAGTATGTGCGAATTTGGTACTTAGTAGGCAACTTCTGGTCTTTTGGCTTATTCATGCAATCATGTTATCAAATGATGTCATTTATCGTAAGAAAATAATCAAATGGTTTCAATATGTGTTTTCTCTCTAAGTTCATGGATCTTTAATTATCATTTTTTCTCTGTGTTACCTTCATATTCCAAAATTACGATTTGTGTTTCAGGAACATGAAGACTGATCTCCCTGAACTTATGGTTAACTTTGTCACCTCATCTTACAAGCCAGAGATGCTGAAACCCTTGGTTGAGAAAATTTCAGCTATTCCTGAAGTGGTAAGTGTTAATTATGCTAATTTTGTAAATGTGGATTTGCTTTATTTTGTTTATATGGTGAGATTTGCTTTTGACATACTCAGGCCACCCAATTTTTATCCGTGGCTTGATTCTTGTATTGGATGAAAATTGAGTGACCCCAAATCTGATTAAACTCCACAAGACCAGTTATCTGATAGAGCGAGCTTTATATCTCCCCAGCTTCTTTAGTTTCATTCTTAGATCCCAGGGTGGATTGGTTTGACTGACTGGAAATCTAAGCTAATAATTGATGCAAAATGAGGCTTCATAAATCTCTCTGCATCAAATGATATGATCAAAGAAAAAAAATTTACGATGTCAAAGCCAGCATTTCTCAATCACGGTTTTTCTCCCCTTCAGTTGGACAAAAACTCAAAATGTCTACTTACTGATTAGGTACTTGAAGTAAAAGTTTTATGCTTTATTCCCAATCAAATTTGCAATCCTCATTATCTTTTGCTTATGATTTTGCTTGAGAATCTTAAAGATGGACTGTTTACATGCTAACATTTGCTTATAATCCTAAGTTCCTCCCTATTTTTTTTCCTTCTGTTGTGAGAAATGTACAGAACACATTAAAATGTTTCTCTTGATTGTTCTTGGATTCTGAGTAGACTCTTTTTTTATCCCCTCAGGCGACTTTTATTTGTACATCTTTATGCTCTTCCATCTTTCCTATTGAATTTTTTTTGGAAACTCATCTTTAAATTGGTCATGATATCCTTTGAATGTAATTCTTCATTAGAGAAAGTGTGTTGCTTAGCATGATCTTATATAATTTTTTATTGACAAAATTTTGTGGTTTTCTGTTTGTTGCCTGTGCTTTTTAGGTTAGTATTATGAATAATGTAAATACTTCTGTCGGTAACACATCTGTTGGCGAGGAGGAGTATACATTGTATGGGAAATCTACAATCACCGAAAGTCTGAGAGGTTTAACATTTCAAATTTCTGCAAACTCCTTTTTCCAGACAAATACTCATCAGGTATGTATTCTGACTGATATTATATGCCTTCATATGTTGTGCTTCTTTAACTGTATTTATTACTTGGATTTTTTGTTGTTTTCTTTCATGATTACTGTTCATGAGTTATAACTTTAATTTGAAATGATTTTACATTGTTAGGCTGAGGTTCTGTATAAACTAATTGAAGATTGTGCTGGCCTGAGAGGAGATGCCTCCGAAATTGTCCTCGACTTATTTTGTGGGACAGGAACCATTGGCCTAACACTTGCAAAAAAGTATTCCCTTCTCGACTTGTATTAATTGGTCTCATATACTCATGTAGGGAGATGTCATACAAATATCATACTTTGCCATAATAATTTTATATTTTTCAGGGCTAAACATGTTTATGGTTATGAAGTTGTTGCTCAAGCTGTTGCAGATGCTCATAGAAATGCCAAGCTGAATGGAATAAGTAATACTACATTCGTTCAAGGAGATCTTAATAAAATTGATGAAAATTTTGGGAAGCATTTTCCAAAGCCAGATATTGTTATTTCAGGTTATCCTCCTATTAGAAACCTTGTATATGTAGCTTTACTTGCTATTTTAAATAGTGTTTGAAGTATTATCATAGGGGTGTGTGTGTATGCGTGTGATGCCTGATAGCTTTGCAAGGTGACTGAAAATTGGGGTTGGAACTGGTGAAATTATTGGTCATATTGTTTAGAAAAAGGTAATACAAAATCTTGAACATTATTTTATCTGAGGAAATTTATCTGCATCTATTCTATGTTGATGTTGAAGTTTTCAACTTGATTTGCAGATCCAAATAGACCCGGTATGCACATGAAGTTAATAAAATTTCTGCTAAAGCTTAAGGCTCCAAAAATTGTTTATGTATCATGCAATCCCGCAACTTGTGCTCGCGACATTGATTACCTTTGCCATGGTGTGGTATGTATGGTATATCTTTCATCTCCATTGTTGAAAATCTAACAATCTATCATATGAACCATTTGGAAAACCTCAATTTGATGCAGATGGAGCAAAATATCAAAGGATGTTACAAGTTAAAAAGCATACAGCCAGTAGACATGTTCCCCCATACTCCCCATATTGAATGTGTTTGCCTATTGGAGCTTTGTTGAATGATAGCCTTCACCTATGGGATATATGGGATTCTCTATTTTATTTCATGATAAAAATTATAAGTACTGTAACTTATAATAATTCAATTTTGTTTTATATTTTTGGTCCATAGATTTTTAATTGGTGCATTACTTGGTTGGAATAATGAATATCAAATTTGCTCATCTTTTTCTGTAAAAAATGTACATGTTAATGAATAAACACGGTGAAATTTAATTCCATAACTGAGTCCCAAATTCAAGAATTTGCATCTCAGCCACATCAGGTTCTAGCCTCTAAAACATTTTTTTTTCATTAACCTCAAGTCCCTCACCTTATAAATCCGGGAGGTTTACACCCTTCAGGTAGGCTTCTTATACAATGTATTTTGTTCCTCAATCAAGGTGTAATTAATGGAGACTTAAAAGATTTTGAGTTATTTCTTCTATTAACATGATATAAGTATTACTATTAAGCTTTAATTTAGTTGATATTATTGTTATTGCAACGATCAAGAAAATATCATTTGAGTGTGCCTTTTTTTCCTCTTATATAAAGGTTGAAAGGGATTAAGTAGAAATAGATTTTATATATAAAAAAATAAGTTGCCTTGTATCTCATAAATAAGTGGTGATGTAATATTTAAAACCTATAAGGGTGTAAATATATTTACCACAATAATATACTTGAGGGCTGAGTCCTCGTAATACTAAAATATTTTTATATGATATTTCTTTGTAATAAATGTATGAAGATATTAATATAAAATATATTCTTCCAACTATACGAAATACATGCATGTAGTCGTATTCAATCGTATTTGGATAGCCAATAAAAATAGAACAGTGTAGCTATCTGTTCCCACGGTTAAGAAAATAACATTTCCCTTCATTACACTAAGAGTCACTAGTCAGCCCGCAGCAGCACGTAAAGGCAAACATATAGCTGTCCATACGACACCAATGCAACAGCTACAACCACAAGGCCTCAACACAAAGTCAATTGTTCCAACTTGAACTCCAAATGTGCTAATGCACATGCAAATTCGTTGTTTTGAAACTTATGGAATGTGGTCAGTTTGAATGACGAACAAAAAACCAAAAACCCCAGCCTCAGATATGGGCTACTTTCTCAACAGATTGTCTAAATTTAGCATCTACTTCCAAACCACAACCCGCTCCCCATTTGATCCAATCAAAACCCAACTTTTCCCCCCACTTTTACAAGAAAAGGCTGAAGTATTTAAAAACTTATCAAAACCCCACATCACCATCATTATCACCATCATAATGAAGGCATTATTAGTTGGATGATCCTAGGGATTGTATAAAGTATAAAACAGAAGTGGGAGTTGAATAATCACAAATAGACCTGCCAAAAAAGAAGCATAAACATGTGCTGAGCAATTAGATTCCGGGGTGGTTTTCAAGAGCACGCTTTGGATTGAATCAAGGAGACCGAACCACTGGCTGCGGACAGATTTTTTTTAGAGAATGTTTTTCTTTGCTTTGGTTAGCTAAACAAAGTAGTACACATTAAAGAAAAAACCAACATATATAAAAGTATCTCCATGAAAAAGAAAAAGCTTTTACAAGTACTGAGAATACATTAAACAAATTATATTAAACTAGACTAGTAAAGTGATGATCAGAATCACTTTTCTGGCCTTTGATCTTAATCATAAGTGCTATAATTGCTAAGCCTTTTTCTTATGAAAAAAAGGTTGTCAAGAACTAAGCTCCCTTTCTGCTCTTGGGTGGTGCTTACAATGATGATGATAATCATGAAATCTTTCATTAGGAAGATATATATATATTTCTAACACTAGATAACAGAGGATAAAATGTAATGATGAAAATGATGATGACCCTGGATTTTTCTAATATAGTTGTTCTGAGACTGGGACATGTTAATCATTATGAAGATGAAAGGATGGTGCAATATTTTTTTCAACTCTGGGAATGGTGAATATGATCATTAGGGTTTAGGAGTGGAAAGCTATGTGTTTGCATGGGGAGAGAGTGGTTGAAAGCAATGTTTGAAGGAGGAGGAGCATTCATTGTGTCAAGCTTGTTGCCTAGGTTTTCTAGTGCCTTGACTTGGGACCTAAGGAACTTTAGATAATTTGCAGCCTCATCAAGCATTGATGCAGTATCCATCTTGCTCCCACCAGGAACCAGCTTCTGCAGAACCCTAATTCTCTCACTTATCCTCTCCCTCCTTTGCCTTGCTGCAACAGTTTGTGGATCGGTTGATATCCTCACGTTCTTCCTCTTTGGTTTCTCCACCACTTCCAAGCCTAAGTTCACAGGCCTGAACGCTGCAGCTCGATAAATCATCTCTTTCATTTGTGCAATGGCCTCTGGATCAGGTTCTTCAATGGAAGAAGAAACTGATGAACTTGCAGGCTGTTGAAAGTTGATATTCGATGAGCTTGAATGCTTTTCCGATCTGATTTTCTTTGCTTTCGGTGGGTTGTCAGGGATGAGCTTAAAACCACCTTCTGCTGCAGAAAGGTCAGTATGAAGAAGATTGAAGTAACCACAATTTGGACCAAATGTTAGCTCAGTCTGGTCATTTTTTCTCTTTGAAGAATTACTAGACTTTGTTTGTGATAGATTTTCATTATTGATGCATCGATCTGAAGAACTCTGGGACACTATTTCTTCGTGCTCATTTCTTCCCGTATTTGAGCCATTGTTTTCAGACCCTGATGAAACTGCACTGCTAGCAGCAAAATTCCATAAATTCTTACAATCAGAGAAAATCATGGAAATCCCATCATCTTCAACTGATGTATCAGTGTTGCTATTAGTAGCAGAGATCAAGCAATCAAGAGACTCAAGAGAGCCTGTTGTTGTAGCACCACCACCATTGATGCCTTGTGAGTGAACCGGCATGCCAAAATCAGAAACCGAACCATTTAACGTACTAAAACCATAAGCTCTACTCATCAAAGGAGAAGAGAAAAGCCCTTGTTGTAAAGCATCCTCCAAGTTGCCAGATTTTTGCAGTTCTTGAATTTGATAGAATATATCTTCTGGCAGATCATCCATCTTGCCACCATACATGAAAGAATTTGAAGAGTTGGGAATTAAGAAATAACTATCTTCCATATCATTTCGCTCATTGTTCCACACAGGCAACGATTTTGCTTCAATTTCTGGGCCATCCCATCGCAAGCCATCCATGGATGAAACTTTTTTCTGAGCCAAAGCAAAACAACATGACAAAACTGAAAGGTTCTAAAGCAATTTATGATCACTTTATTATATAGAGTTTCATCAACAGATAAAAGATAGTACATACCAAATCCAGGAAGCCGCCACTCTGGTTATTAGCTTTGCCAAAAGAAACCAACGAGTGACGAATATAGGACAAAGTTGGATCAAACCTCAGCTTAATATCACTTTCTGAACAACCTGGTAGTGCCCACTAACCGTCCTCTTTAAAACTGTGATCATCAACCCCCAAAAAGAAAACCATTGCTAACGTCAGTCTTGCCAAGTGAAGTTTGTCCTGTATATAAACAAAAAACAAAAATTGAAGAAATTGCCCCCATGAAATCATCCAAAAAAAGATAAACATGAAAACAATACAGGAACCAGGAAAACATAAAGTTTTAATGTGAAAGGAAGATATTTCGTCTACCTTGAGCTGTTGTAAAGAAAAGTACTTACATGTTATGTGTTGAACGCATGCATGCTTATATAGATAGGAAGAATATATAGAACAAATACTTTCTATGAGGAAAAAAGGTCGCTCAATAAAATATAATTTCATATTTGAAAAGACAAGGCTTTTTGGTCGGTTTTGGGTGGGTGTGTAAGAGCATATTTCTGCAGATGGGTGCATCAGATATCAGAGAAGGTAGCATTTTTGAATCAAATACAACTATATAGTACATGATTTGGTGCATTTAATATGTGAAATGTCAATGCACGCGCGCCAGGGAATTGATAGAGCAATTCACATTGGAAGTCTAGGTGTATGCAGCAGTGTTAACGCTTAGGTTAGCAAGGGGTTAGGGCTGGGTTAAATTATTAATTAAGTTGCCAATTTCTATATTTCTTTATCATAATGCTGCGTAGTTTCTCATTTGTACTTTGCGAGAGAAAGAATCAAGGTCAGATGGTGGAATTACCAGAATATTTAACTCAAATTCTACACTAATAAGCTCCTTCCCGATACAATGCCTTGATTAACTCAGACCTGAAATACAAAGGCAAACCTGAAAGTGCACGAGAGCTGGTCATAGCTGTGTCTTGGACAAGTATTTTATGGATTTAGACCCGCCAAATTATTATTTAATAATTAATATTTTTAATATTTATTCAATAATAATTTGGGTTATTAGATTGATCCCGACTGAATTTGATTTTATTTATTTTGGTGATGGGTCAAGTCTGGAGATGAATTCAAATGCTTGAGTTTTTGCAAAATAAAGTAAGCTACAAGAGCATTATAGCTTGTATTTTGATACATTTTTTAATGTTTAAGTGAAAAGAAAATCATTGTAATGGAGAAAGTAAGAGATATTTATTGTTGAGAACAACGAATATGAGAGGAAAAAGATGATCCCCATAAGGGGTTTAATACCTATCCTTTATGCTTAATCGTTAGGGTTATTTCTCTTATTGTCGTGGTCTCATTTGTACCAAGTTGACAATTGGAGCTTTATTGATATGGTATAAAAGTTGTCCCCATTAGGAACTTTTACTCCGACTCTCCCTCATGTTGTCATATGTATTTTGAGATTCATCTTCTTGATCTCTATAGCTTTACTTTGTAGATCCAGCTCTACAACTTTTGCAACTTTACTTTTACAATGTGTTATTTTGGTTTCTTTCGACTCTACGAATCTCGCTCTGTAGCCTTTATAACTCTACCTTGCACATCCATTATTTTGATGTCTTTTCACATTACTATTTGGTACTGGTATCTATTATGCAAGCATTCTTCATTCTTTCTCAATACATCAAGCATTCTTCTTCATTCTTCATGCCTTCTCCATATTGTTTTTAGTTACTTCTTTGTTGCGGTAGTTCCTCTCTTATGTTGTTTTTGGGTTCTACTTACATTATGCTGTTTTGTGTTTTTACCTTTAGGGAGCTAACTCTTTACTGCATTGTTTCGGATGCAACCTCTCCTATTTGCATTGGGTTTTACTCCGTGGAGCTTCGACTCTCTTCCATATTGTTTTGGGTGCAATCTCATGTTATATTTTCCCACATTCATACTATGTTTAGGTGCACATGTTGAGTGCACATATGTGATATTAGTTTTACAGCTTCCTACAACCTATTTTATATTGTTTTTAGGTGAAAATATATGTTAGCTTCTTAAAAATTCTTAAAATTTCTTTCATGTTGATTTTACTACGCATATGCTATGTTAGTTTCTTTCAACTCCTTGCAACTTCTCCCAATTCTAGCTCTATTTACTTCCTATAGCTTTGACTTTTCACCATGTTGCTTTTTGGATGTACATTTGATTATGGTATGATTTTCGCTATACAATGGGTGCACATGCGTCGGGTGCTTTTGGCCATGCTATGTGATGTAGCTCCCATATAGTTTGTGGTTTTGTTTCTGTGGATTTTCGGCTCTTTCTCATGTTGTCTTGGGTTTTACTTTGAATTTCTCCTAGGAGATACAATCAAACCAAAGCATTTCAACCCCTAAGGGACAAGATCATTCTCTTCCCAATATTACATGACGGAAACAAAAAAATTATGCTAGCCTTTAATAGGTCTTTATTGGGACACTTAATAATCCACCTCGAACCTGAGGGAGGATAGTGTTATACCGATCAAGAGTTCAGGCTTCAGGCCAAGACATTCAATAGTATAAAAGGACTAAATCCATGTAAGTTATGTTTTTAGATATGTGTTTTGGGTTTCATTACTATGAGGGCTATAGTTACACTCCATGGACTTTGCAGCTTTACTTTGTGAATATGTTATGATGATTTCCTTTAGCTCCCTGCAACTTTCTAAACCTTTAAATTCCTGCAACGTATCTCATATATGTTATGATGATATCTTTTTAGCTTCTTACACTTGAACTTTCGTCATGTTATTTTTGGTTTTCTATAACTCACAATCCTTTTCTACTACTAGCTTGCATTCCTACTCTTTATAGCTCCCAACCTCGCTATCTGCAACTCGCAATTCTTTAACATGCTACGGTAGTTTCTCAAGCTTAGGCTTGACTTTTTGTTCCAATTTTTCCCGTGATTCTTTATTATCTTCCTTAACTTGTCAAGCCTTGGCTTAAACTTTTAGAACATTCCATCAACTTTTTTTTTATTTACAAATATCTCATGAACTTGCTTCTCAATAAGAAAACTCTTGTTAGTGTGTGAAGATAAAAATAAATTTATAAGAAACTAACAAATGCTCCAAGAAGTGTATCAATGTTACTTTCTTTAAGGTTCTGTTTTCCCCCACCTATATTATGGTATGAAAAAGAGTTGCTAGCAAATGAACCTCAATGGCACAATGAAGTCCAATGAATATCTACGTTTGCACTAACGGAAATAATCTACTAAGCACTAAGTGGAGTATAATAAGGATATCAATTTCTATAAAGAATTTTTGCAGTAATTCTTCATAGAACAATCTAAGAACATAAATGATGGTGAAAGGATAGAAAGAAACTTTGTTTCCATGTTTTTTGGGTGTCATACAAATGAAAGTTCAATCCTATTTATAGGATGTCTCATGTCTCTTCATAATAACATAACTATCCAAAATGAATTGTTATATGTTTAGCAATAAACATAATTATTCAATAGATATCTACTATTGATATCTACTTGAATAATTATGATTATTTGTTAATAATCAAGTGACATAATATTTGAATTTAAGAGGCATAACTCATAATTATAAATAGTAACAACTTTTGGTTAATAGCCAAGTGACATAACTTTTGGTTACTTATAAATTTTCATTTGTAACTATTAGAACACTATATATGTTTTGAAAATGTTCCAACAATTCTGACTCTAAATTAGAGTCATCTTACAACTATGCTATAAAGTTCTTCTCTTTAGCAACAAACTTTCGTTCTTTAGCAGTATATTTCTACTCTTCATCAGCATACTTTTCTTTCCTTGGCAAGCCATTTCTCCTTATCAGTAGTAAACTATTTCTCAATATCAAAATTCTTCTCATCGATAGTTAACTTTTCCTCCTCAACAACAAGCTTCTCCTTTTCAGCAACAAAATCTTGCCCCCCTCCTCTCCAAATTTCTTCTCTTTAGTAACAATATCCTTCTCCTCTAAACATGCTTGTAACACCCTGAAAATTTCTACAGGAAGATGTTATCCTTAATATAGTTAAATAAGGAAATAAAGTGACAAAAAGAGGAAAAATTGAGTTATGTCACTGGGAAGTATATTATGACATATTGATTCAAGAAAAGACTAAATTGTAAAGTGAGAAAAGTTTTGCGGCCCAAAAGTAAATACTCAAAATTTGAGGGATTAAAGTGTAAATATGAAAAGTTAAAGGACTAATAGTGCAAATATTTTAAGGGTGGAATGATCTAGAAACCAAGGAAAATTGATGAATTAGGACCAAATTAAATAGGTGAAGAATTATGAAGGACTAAATTGTAATTTTACCAAATTAAGTGATGACTCAAGAATGGAATTTTAAAAGATCACAAAGGGCAAAATGGTCAATTGGAAGAGAGTTTATTAATACTTTAAATTGATTTTTAAATGATATTTTATTATTTTATTATTATTTTATTTAATATATATATGTAAGGAAAGAAAGATGAGGGGGATCACCTTCCCATACAACTAAGTGAGAAGAAGAAGAAGAAAGACAGTTTTCCTTTTCTTACAATTTGGTCATTCCACAAAAAAATTTACCATTTTCACCTAGAAATCAAAAAGAATTTCCATAGCCATCAAGAGAGAAAGATGACAAGAAGACTATGGGGAGTTAGAATATCAAGTTAGATTCAAGAAATAGAAGCTGGAGGAGAGAGAAAATTAAGTTAAAGATTGAAATCAATAGAACAAGGTAAGAACATTAAGATTTCAATATATTTTTAAGATTAATATTATTGAAAAAGCATGGAATTGATGTTAATTTAGAGTTTTCTTATATATAGTCTTATGTTCTTGATATGTTAGTGAAGAGAAAGTAATGAAAAATAGTGTAGAGAAAGAAAATAAGGGTGTTATAAACATGAACAAGCAACGAGGTAAGTTAGTGTAACTTGAATTGTATTTTTAAATGCATGAAATATTGATATAACGAATCACCTGATTTATGTTTATGGAGAAATGGCAAGAGAATGATATTTATCATGACATGTAAATATGTGATTATCTTTTATACGTTGATACAAGGAAATTAAGTAAATTGAGACGAGGAATAAATTCAAGTAAAATATATCGAGAAAAATAAGTACGTTAAAGGACAATATGTTTGATTTTAATTAGTTTCAAATATAAATGTTAGATGAAATGAAATATCTGATAATAAATCGGTAACTGCGGTAATGCTCCGTAACTCTACTCCGGTGACGGATTCGGGTTAGGGGCGTTACATTTAGTGGTATCAGAGCTAAGGTTTAGTCGGTTCTCAGACCAAATGTAACACATGTGAAATGCAAAGCCTAGAAATACATTACATAACCTGTGATAGTGTGATATCTTCTGACTCTGATGAGATTTGTTTTACTTAAAGATAGAGATGTTTCCCAACCGAGCTAATTCCGATAATGTTGAAAGAAATACTCAAGTATATGAGTAAAAGATGATTATGATGAGTCTGAACTCATAAAGGTATGAATAAATGTTATATTTAAATTTATGTGTATAGTAAGTAAAAATTTTAAGGTAAATATCAATACTGAATTGAATGAAATTGAGATAAATATTTGATAGTATGTTGTTGGAAAGTGAAATTTGAAATGAATTATTTTATTATTTAAATTAATAAATTGAATGAAATTATCAATTTAGATAAATATCGGGTGGAAAATAGAGAAAAATAAAAAAATTCTAAAATGCCCCTGAATTTTGGTATTTCTGCAATTTAGCTAGGTAAGTTTATATGATTGAACTTTCATGATTATTTGCTAAATTATGACTGATATAATGTATTATTTCATATGTTTTCTATTGAATTATGAATATTGTTAAATTATGGAAATCGGATCAAAAGTTCAAATGGAGTAGAATGATGAATTGAGTATGACGATTCAGTGATCAGTGATGAATTGACAGATAAGACCATGGCTGGGCCATGGCAATATATGTGTAAGACCATAGCTAGGTTATGGCATCCTGATGATAAGACCATATCTGGGATATGGCACCACGAGTGTAAGACCATGGCTAGGCCATGACAATACACGTGTAAGACCATAGTTGGACTATGGCATCATACCAGAAATAAGTAAGACCATAGCTGAAAGACGCTATGGCATCACGATTCAGACGAGTAAGGCTATAGTTGAAAGACGCTATGACATCGCGATTCAAATGTGTAAGACCATGGTTGAAAGATACCATGGCAACATGATATGAAATGTGTAAGATCATGGTTGAAAGATACCATGGAAACATGATATGAAATGTGTAAGACCATGGTTGAAAGATACGTTGGCAACATGATATGAAATGTGTAAGACCATGGTTGAAAGATAGGGAATGGATATAATCATGTAATCCTCCCAAACACACCAGAATCACATAGTCCTCCTATCCGTATCCGTTGCCGGAATAGGGTACGAGGCATTACTAGGATTTACATATCATTTTAACAAAAAATTCAATTAAATACTTACCATTTCTTCATAAGTATATTTCGTTCATTTCACTATATCAATATTTCATACACCATCATTTCCATATGTTTTATGTATATTTATTCCGGTAATAGTTTATATCAAACTTAACATAAATTATATTCCTTGGACTTATACTTATTTCATTTATCTATCTTCATAATTATTTCATACAACTATTTTGTACATATATTTCCATATGACCAATTCCTGTAAACATTTCACACAACCATTTTGTATAACCAATTCATATAACCATTTGTCATCTGGTACATATTACCTGAATATTAGTTGTTCAACAGATGTCTTGGCATCTCTCATCCACGATCTTATTTATCTTCAACATGATGTCATAGCGTCTTTCAACTATGGTCTTACTCATTTTCTGTCAGGTTGTCATGGTATCTTTCAACCATGGTTTTATTCATTTCCCCGTCATGTTGCATGGTATCTTTCAACCATAGTCTTATTCATTTCATGTCACGTTACCATGGTATCTTTTAACCATGGTCTTATTCATTTCATGTCACGTTGCGTGTGTTTAGGTTGGAATCCGTGTATCCGTCAAAGTTCGAGTTTGTTAATAGGGTGAATAACTGAAATGAGAAAATTAAATAAATTTGATTGATCGTACTATTAAAAAATATGAGAAATAAATTATGAGTTGAATTCTCAATTGAATTGAAATGTGAGATTTGGAGCTTGAACTTAAGGTTTATGAATTTGCTAAAATATCGAATTATTGATATTGAAATCAGTTAAATAAATAAAATGAGAAAATCGAATGAATTTGATCAATTAAACTATTGAAAGTGTAAAAAAAAAGTATTGAAATTGAGATATGAGATTGAAAGCTTGAACCAAAGGTTCATGAATTGATTAAAGTTAATATAGATGATATATAATGCCATTTGATGAAAGACTATTGTTGAGATATGAAATTAAAGCATAAATTAACACATATGACTTATATTGTTACATGTTTGATGTCTATTATTTATTATAGTTTTTATAATTTGAATTATGAAAATAGCACTGAGTATAGACATACTCAGCGTACGGTTGTATTAATATAATTCAAATTATTTATTATTATTAAATGTTAAATATTAAATTATGTATATGGTAAGAGAAGTATGAGGTTGGTAGTGTTATTGTTGAATTGGATGGAAATTAAATTGAGTTGTGAATGAATTGAAAGTGAAATTCGAATTAGAAAGTGATATATGAAGTACATGATAAAGATTATTAGTGAATTCTGAAATATATTACATGTATTAAAGAAAGAGAAGATATAAACATACATGTTATTAGCATAATGATTAAATTGTAAAGTATGTAAAAGCATTATGCTAAAAGTGTAAAAGTGATATGCGTGCATAATGTAATTTGCCCAAGGAGATGAGATTAGATCTACTAAGATATTAGTGGTATACCATTAAGAGACTCTAGTGCATTATCCGATAATAGCACGTTGGTACTTACCAAGTGCTCTCTAATTAATAGTGCATAATAATACACTTCTATATCTGTTCCGTATATCCTAAGTGTTCTGTTTAGTCTTTTGGGCCTCTTATAAAAAGGTAAGCAATTTTCGTTATAAGGTATGTTCGCAATATTGAATTAAAAATAAATTGTGAAATGAAAAGATAGGGAATGGATATAAATGATAAACTAGATAAATATGTGCACAAAGGAGCTATAGAATTATGGAAATAATGAAGTTTATGATCAAAAGAAAATAAGGAAATTTCGAGGACGAAATTTCTTTTAAGGGGGAGAGAAATGTAACACCCTGAAAATTTCTACAATAAAATATTATCCTTAATATAGTAAAATAAGGAAATAAAGTGACAATAAGAGGAAAAATTGAGTTATGTCACTGGGAAGTATATTATGACATATTGATTCATGAAAGGACTAAATTGTAAAAGTGAGAAAAGTTTTATGGCCCAAGAGTAAATACTTAAAATTTGAGGGATTAAAGTGTAAATATGAAAAGTTAAAGGACTAATAGTGCAAATATTTTAAGGGTGGAATGATCTAGAAACCAAGGAAAATTGATGAATTAGGACCAAATTGAATAGGTGAAAATTTATGAGGACTAAATTGCAATTTTACCAAATTAAGTGATGAATCAAGAATGAAATTTTAAAAGATCACAAAGGGCAAAATGGTCAATTGGAAGAGAGTAAAATCTAGAGACAATAATGATGTTGGAGATATTTTAGATAAATTAAATAAATAAATATTAGTTTATTAATACTTTAAATTGATTTTTAAATGATATTTTATTATTTTATTATTATTTTATTTAATATATATATGTAAGGAAAGAAAGAGGAGGGGGATCACCTTTTTATGCAACTAACATGAGAAGAAGAAGAAGAAGAAAGAAAAATTTTCTTTTCTTACAATTTGGTCCTTCCACAAAAAATTTACCATTTTCACCTAGAAATCAAAAAGAATTTCCATAGCCATCAAGAGAGAAAGATGGCAAGAAGACTATGGGGAGTTAGAATATCAAGTTAGATTCAAGAAATAGAAGCTGGAGGAGAGAGAAAATTAAGTTAAAGATTGAAATCAATGGAACAAGGTAAGAACATTAAGATTTCAATATATTTTTAAGATTAATATTATTGAAAAAGCATGGAATTGATGTTAATTTAGAGTTTTCTTATATATGGTCTTATGTTCTTGATATGTTAGTGAAGAGAAAGTAATGAAAAATAGTGTAGAGAAAGAAAATAAGGGTGTTATAAACATGAACAAGCAACGAGGTAAGTTAGTGTAACTTGAATTGTATTTTTAAATGCATGAAATATTGATATAATGAATCACCTAATTTATGTTTATGGAGAAATGGCAAGAGAATGATATGTATCATGACATGTAAATATGTGATTATCTTTTGATATTTTGATACAAGGAAATTAAGTAAATTGAGACGAGGAATTAATTCAAGTAAAACATATCGAGAAAAATAAGTACGTTAAAGGACAATATGTTTGATTTTAATTAGTTCCAAATATGAACGTTAGATAAAATGAAATATCTGATAAATAAATCAGTAACTCCGGTAATGCTTCGTAACTCTATTCCAGTGACGGATTCGGGTTAGGAGCGTTACAATGCTAAACTTTATTCTACAGTAGCAACATTCTACTTTGCGCATACTTTCTCAAAGTTGCTTCCACATAATTGGTAGAGCCTAATCCTTAAGGGATACTATTATGCCATACAAAATGGGTTCCATAAAAATACTTAAAGGGATGCAATCATAACAAATAACTTGGCTCTTGTATAAACCATTCAGGGGATAAAATTCGCTGATAAACCAACCCTTCCAATATAGCTCTCAATATAGACTTGGTTGAGCACACAAATCTCTAACACTCTTCATACCTATCTTACTAGTGGATTGATTCAAAGTCATGCTTCAGTAGCAGAATTCTAACACTTTTACACGGGATAGATCTTTATAAAGCCATTTTTTAACTTGCCTCAGACCTAAGGGGGCAAGTGTTATACCAAAATACTAATTATTCTAGCTGTCAAGCAGTAACGATGCCAGGCAAAATGGTACAAACAAAAGCACAACTTACATAATGGTATACTCAAAAAATAACTCAAGTCTCTTAGTAAACAATATCTACTCAATTCTTGTATAACATTTTAATTTACATATGCTTCAAACAAGTGTCCAATGCTCATAATTGCTTAAATAGCAAGTGAACTTTCCAACAAGTATAACCAAACCCCATTTAGGAAGAGATTTAGACACTACAACAAGAACCTAGATAGAAGGAATACTACATGTCCTTTACTCATCGAGAACAACGAAGATGCAAACTATAGAGAGTGCACTACTTAGTCCACCATGCAGGCACTAACCCTTAGAATAAAATAGATCAATCCAAAATCATTGGTCAATTTATATTTACTCAAAGGAACATCATTCCTAAACTCTATGCATGAAAGCAACAAACGAAAAGGACAACGCAAGATATCTTCACCAACACAACCCTGAGCAAAAATTAATTTGTTATACCCAAATCTGTCTAGGATGCAGCTAAGTTAAATGACTTGACTTCCACAAATTTGCTCTCATATAATGAATAGAGCCAAATCTTTAAGGGATGAAATCATAACATATGAAACAACTTTAGCCAATCATTTATTTACAATATATATATAATATTTGGTACATGAACTTGACACTTTTTCCTGACTTGGTATTTAAGTTTTTTTTTGTGCCCAATGTGATACTTGAACTTGACATTTTTTTTCTAATTTGAAACCTAAACTTTTTTTTATCCAATTTGACACTTGAACTTGACACTTTTTCCTTAATTGGCACCTAAGCTTTTTTAGTCTAATTTGGTGCGTAAGCTTGTCAAACAAATTACCCCAAAATACTAATGGTGTTATTTTTTTATGAGAGGGTAGAAATAGATAATGTATGACTAACATGTGTTAGATGACATGGAATTTAATGATAGGAATGGTTACATTTATCTAGAGTTTCTATGTTTCGCCAAATAACGTGCTCAAATTTTACTTTCATTAGGGTTGAGATTACTTTGGTTGTTAATGATAGGAATGACTCAAAAGGGACTACCTACTTAAAGCGTGGCATGGTCTTCGTAAAACCATTAATTTTGTAAAAAATATTGTTAGTATCAAACGAAATCCGTGTTCAAAATTTGTGCTTTGAGCTATACTTGACACATGGATATTGAAGAAGACAACAAGAGCTTTAAAAACCCAAAATAAAAGAAATTCATTATGTTAAATTAAATTAAACTAAAAGTAATTGAAGATTTAAAATAAAAAAATTACATATAATTTGCCACATATTAGTCATACATTGATTATTTTTACTATGTAAAAAAATAATATTGCTAGTATATTTGAATAATTTGTATAACATTCACCAAGTTTAAGTACCAAACTGGACAAAAAAAATTTAAGTACTAAATTAGAAAAAAAAATGTTAAGTTCATGTACCAAATTTAACCAAATAAGAACTTAGGTATCAAATTAGAAAAAAAGTGTCAAATTTAGATACTAAATTAAAAAAAATTAGATACCATATTAAGAAAAAGTGGGGAATACCAAATATTATACTACACCTTCACAAAATATTTAAATAACCAAAGTATGACATCCTACAAACACCTTAATGCTAATTTTTGCTAAACTACTTTATAACTTGCCTCAAACTTAAAAGAGAGAATGATTGCTATTAACATATAAGCATCGAAAACAACCTAAAAGAGAGATAAAATAGGGACCACTCTGACGACGGGACAAGAAGATAGCAGCCTTGGGGACTAAATATAAAGGATAGGTATTAGTCCCCTCACGGGGATCATCTCCTTCCTCTCATATGAATTAACATAAGCATCGAAAACAACTTGGACGCTTCTTTCGTTTTGCAAGAACCTAGCTGCATTCAAATCCTTCTCTGTATCCATCACCAAAATCATTGAAGATAAATAAAAGGCTTAAAAATTTGGACAAAATTGGAATCTTTACATTCTTTATATAAAATAATAGAAAGAAAAAGAGAGTCGAAGTAAAACAAAAACTGGAAAGCTAAAAGGCATTCAAAAGTTCCTGTTTTTCACAGTAAAAAATTAATGACAAGACAGTGGAGAACAATGTCATGTAATAGAAATTGTTAATTCATTGTCTCTATAGAATTTGGAAGCCTAAAGCTCTTACAGTCCACTAAGGTTTTCTGATCTACCTCACCTAGAGACCAAGGACACTATTTGAATCTTTTATAGCCAGGATCGACTGCAAGCTTGAGCCAATTGAATTGACGCCGTCGAAAACAAGATTCAAATTATTTCAATAAAATAAATTTACTTTATGTTATCATTTTCACGTCATATATACAAAAGAACATGTTTACTCTTGTCGTGTTATTGTGTAACTTAAGTCTTCTACAGAACAAAACATGATATATTATTTGATTTTCAGTAACTTTATCTTGTTTGATCATTATATTGTTGAACAAATTTGTTAAAATAATGCATAAGTAATATAATACCCAAATACCTATTAAAGAGTTCAACCCTATGCAACAGTAGAGTATTATACAATAGTTTATCATTAAATTGGCACTAATCTTTCCTCTTTTGGAGGAGGGAGGAAAACAAATATGTGTATATATAATAAGAAATTATATAAAATAAAATATGATAAACAATATAGATGATTCAAAAAAGCTTGTGATGCTAGAAATATGCACTTACACAATCCCACCAAACTGACCATAAAGCCTCATCTTTTTTTTTTTCAAACCTCCACATTACACCTTTCAACTTTCAATTTCAACTCATGAAATTATTATATTTTATTGATCACCTATCCTTTTTCCCTTGTATAAATTTACATTATGATCAAGTCTTAAATATAAAGTATTATCTTCCTTAAACATTATACAAGAAAAAGGGTAGCTTAGTTCTTGACAACCTTTTTTCATATGAAAAGGCTTAGCAATTATAGTGCCTATGATTAAGATCACTTTACTCTTTTCATCTAGATCTTTTATGTTAGTCTTATTAGTAATATCTATATTGGTTTGTTTAGCTAACCAAAGCAACAAACATTCTCTAAAAATCTGAGTCCT
Source organism: Gossypium hirsutum (assembly GCF_007990345.1). NCBI lineage: Eukaryota > Viridiplantae > Streptophyta > Magnoliopsida > Malvales > Malvaceae > Gossypium > Gossypium hirsutum. The sequence goes on from NC_053433.1 coordinate 7,596,309, forward strand.
CAAGCAGTGGTCCTGTTCCTTGACTCCAACCCAAAGCGTGCTCTTGAAAATCAACCCCAATCTTATTGCATAGCACATGTTTTATGCTTCTTTTTTGGCAGATGCTTTTGTAATATGTATATTATATGGTTTATTAAACTCCAAGTTCTGTTTTATACTTTATACAATCCCTAGAATCATCCAACTAATGATGTTTTAATGATGATGGTGGTAGTAAAGTGGTTTTTTTTTTTTAAATCCAATTCAAATTTGTGTTGCAAGGGTGAAAAATAAATGTGAGTTTTGAATCTGAGTAAATGGGTGGTTTGTGGCCTGGAATTACATGCTAAATATAGACAATCAGTTGAGAAAGGGAACCGTAATTCTGGGTGGGGGATTTTGTTGTTAGATTCAAACTAACCACATTGAATGGGTCTCAGAATAACCAAATTGCGTGTGCATAAGAAAATTTGGGGCTCAACTTGGGAGAATTGACTTTGCTTCAGCGGTTGTAACTGTGTAGCTGTTGGTTTCACTGGTGTCATATGGACACCTTTGTTTCCCTTGTGTGCTACTGATTGTTACCTCTGTTCACAGGCTCCAATTATCTGTATTTATAGATTGGATTTTCATCATAATTGTTTTGATTAGATTTTTGAAAAATTAATTTTTTTTGAATTTTGAGTTATTTGAGTAAATTTGAATTAGTAATTCGAGTTTCGAGTTCGAATTCGAATCAAGTTGAATTTTACAATTCAAATAACTCGAATAATTCAAATAAAAAATTGATGTAAATACCTTTTTGGTCTCTGTCAAGTTTGAAAATAAACAAATTGGTCTTCCTCTCAACAAAAATTATAAAACAATTCAACCCGATTTTCAAAAATTCAAAATATTTATAAAAATTCCAAATTTTATATTATTTAAAAATTGTAAAATTTTCAAAAAAAATCTAAAAAATACATAAATAAAGTTAAAAAAATTAAAAATTTCTAGAATAATAATTTTGGAGATCTAAATAAGTTAATTAATGATTCAGGTTGTTTTCAAATATATATGATTTTAAATTTATGTGTTCTAACATAAAATTAATTATACTATAACAATATTTTAATTTGACATGTTTAATTTTTTTAATTTAACTCGAACAATTTCACTCGACTTAAATTGAAAAAATTTCAAGTTGAGTTAGAATGATAAAATAGGATTATTAACTCGATTAACTCGAAATTTTTTCACTCAATTCGACTCGATTCGACCGAATGCTCACCCATAATTAAAATTAAATAATAATTTTTATTTAAATTTAATTATAAAATTATATGTCATTAGATGTCCCTGGGTCAAATTTAAATTGGTTTTATAAAAATATAGAAATAATTCATAATTTCTATTTTAATGATAAAATTTTCTTATTCTCTTTCTTTTTTTCTTTCTTTTTTTCTTTTAAATTTTTTGCTTTAAACTACAAGCAAAATCAAAAACAAAAAATTTTGGATCATAAAAATATATATAATATATAATATAGTTTTTCCTTCTTATATTTAATTTCCTTTGTTTTTGTTTATCAATAAATGCAAAGAAAAATAGATAATATTTTATATGAGTTAGTATAAAATTTAGACTAAAATGTTAAATAAGTCTTCCAAAAATAATTAAAAAATTAATTACCTTCTTGTTGAAAAGTGCACCCAATTAAACTATTTGAATAATGATCTGTACCCAATTAAGTCCTAAGTTAAAGTGTTTCGACAAAATGAATTTAAGGGACTCAATTGAGTACAAATCATGATTTAAATGGCTCAATTAAGTGCATTTTTTTCACGAGGAGATTAATTAATTTTTAATTGTTTTTGAAGGGCTTATTTGACACTTTAGCCTAAATTTATTTTTATTAATATAGTTATAAAAATGAAAATAATTAAAACCATAATATATATTTTTAAAAAGTAATGTAAGTTTTAATTTTTTTTGATAATTCATAAATAATTTATTTTTGTAAAAAAATATTTTATTGATAAAAATAAAAAGAGAAAAGAAATAAGTTCTTTTATAAAATTAATATAGATCTAATAAATTATTTATTATAAAACTAATTTAAATTAGCATATGAATTATTATTAGTATTATATATTTGTGTACGTAAAGGAAATAAAATATAAGTGTATTTTATAAAAATAAATAATTTTTATAATTAATTATAAAATAAAAATACTTTAATTGTAACATAAATTTTTTTATTTTTTTAAAAAAGAAAATGAAAAGTACAAAGTATAAAAAAAAGAAGAAAAGGAAAAACAAAAAAAAGCCAAAAAAAGGTTTAAATATACTATCAATCCCATACTTTTTCAAAATTTGGAATTTACTCTGCACATATATTTTTTTAGAAATTTAGTCCCTTTATTTTTCACATTTCAAAATTCTAGTACAATATTTAACACTATTAAACTTGTCTCGTTAAATTTTTTAGTGTGGCATTTTGAAATAATAATAAAATACGCCATCAATAGTCATGTAACTAAAAAGTAACATAGAAAAAAACCTGAACTTAAAAAAAATAATTTTAATAGTATTAGAAATTACACTTGAATTTTGACATATGAGAAATAGAGGGGATGAACTCTAGAAATAAAAGTATAAGGACTAAGTTCAAATTTAAGAAAAGTACAAAGACTTATACCACACTATAATCAGAAAAAAACTAACATGTGTTGTAATTAGACGGTTCAACCAACATTGAAAGAAAGAAAAAAAGTAATAAGAATAATTACCGAAAAGGATAATTTAAGGTTTTAATTAGAATATTTTAAAATTTATAGATGATTTAAAATTTGACCCGTAATTTTGGGTATGTTTAGTACAATTACCCTAAATATTAAAATAATAAATAGATCTGAATTCTTTTATTGATAGCATTTGATCTATAAACAAATAATAATAATAATAATAATAATAATAATAATAATAATAATAATCTAACGGAATGGATGGTTTTAATACTATTTTTTAGGTGAAGTTGCAAGATTGAATCATTACCACTAAAATTTAAAGATTTTTTTTTTAACAATCACATTATAGGTTTTAATCATATCTATTTGTTTTTAGACATAATGCCTAGAATTATCCAATTCATAGTCTCTCTCCAACTAATAAATAAAAAGATAATGTGCTTCAGTATACGTAAAACCACGTCCTCCTATATTGATAATGTTGCGGAAGCGACGATAATATTAATAACAATATTATCAGAAATATTTAGATAATTATTATGCCAACAATTATACTAAGAAAATTCCCAGTTAAATTGGAGGGGTCACAATGGTCCCGCTTAAAACCCAACAACTAGACAGAACTCACTTAGATATTTATAGCAATAATAACTAAATAAATATAACCAACATAAAGCTATTAAATAAAAGCAAACAAATAAGAAATAAAATACCAGAGTTTTAACGAGGTTCGGCCAATTTAGCTTACGTCCTCGGACACTACCAAATTAATATTTCCTCTAGAAATATTACAAAGGAGAAGATTTTGGGATAATACAACCAAAGGGGGAGGGGTTCTATATATAACAAACCAAACCCCCTCCATTTCTATCTTTTCCTAATGTGGGATATTGCCAATATTCAACAAATCTCCACCTTGGCGATATTCCACATCTTCGAACATCTTCTCATAACACAAACTTCAATAGTGTCTTCAATTTTGCAACCAATCGCCTTCTTCCCTTTTGGTAGTTGTGCCAGCTTCCACATCTTGTTTTTCTCTAGAGATTGCATTTCCTCTTCCATTGCACCTAACCATCTATAATTCTCTAAACTCTGAATGGCTTCGGTGTAAGTGGATGGAATATTATCAACAACTGGAAGTGCATAAGCTACCATGTCAGTGAAACGAGCAGGTTTCTGAATTTCTCGTCTCTGCCTTCTGACTGCAATTGGCTCTGATTGCTGTTGAGGTTCTTGGGTAGAAACCTCTTCCTCATCTGACTCTGCATCTGCCAATGAAGAATCACTAGTGGTACCTTTTGCTGGAATTACCACACTCTGCTCAAACTCCACCTGCTGCGGAGTACACTCCACCTGCTGCGAAGTACTACTCACTCCTTCTGGATTTACCTTATTCAACATGGCAGATTCATGAAAGGTAACATCCCTACTGATTATCGTCTTCTTTGCCTCTAGACACCACAAACGATATCCCTTAACACCAGCATTGAAGCCCATGAATAGAGCCTTCTTTGCTCTTGGATCTAACTTTGATTCTTTCACATGATAATATGCAATAGAACCAAAAATGCGCAAGGTGTCATAATCAGTAGCAGGTTTTCCATACCATTTCTCCAAAGGAGTCTTGCCATTTATAGCAGATGATGGCAAATGATTGATGAGATGTTGAGCGTACGTCACAGCCTCAGTCCAAAACTTTCTATCTAATCCAGCATTAGATAACATACATCGAACTTTCTCCACAAGCGTTCGATTCATACGCTCTGCCACCCCATTCTGTTGCGGTGTTCCACCTACGGTGAAGTGCCTTACTATGCCACAATCTTGGCATATCTTCAGGAAAGGATCGCTTTTATATTCTCCACCGTTGTCTGATCGGAGAACCTTAATCTTCCTTCCTGTCTGATTTTCAACTTTAGTTTTCCACTTAAGGAAAACTTCAAGCACCTCATCTTTGTTCTTCATAGGAAACACCCAAACTCGTCTGGAAAAATCATCAATAAAGGTGACAAAATAACGTCTTCCTCCAAGTGATGGAGTCTTGGACGGTCCCCATACATCAGAATGCACATAATCCAGAATACCTTTAGTATTGTGAATCCCAGTGCCAAATTTCACCCTTCGTTGTTTTCCCAGAACACAATGCTCGCAAAATTCAAGTTTGCAAGTCTTTGTACCTTTCAATAATCCTTGCTTGGCTAGAGTTTGCAAGGATTTTTCACCAGCATGGCCCAAACGCATATGCCACAGCTGTGTTGCCTCAGCGTCCTTCTTGGTACTCGTAATTGCTGCTGCTGTTGTCCCGACCACTGTACTACCTTGGTAGTAATACAGATTGTTCTTTCTTATGCCTTTCAACATCACCAATGCTCCTGAAGTTGCTTTAAGAACTCCATCTCGTATTGTCACAACTAGGCCTTTAGATTCTAACGACCCCAAAGAGATGAGATTCTTCTTCAACTTTGGGACATATCGTACATCCCGCAAAATTCTAGTAGATCCATCATGACTCCTCAGTTTAATTGAACCTATCCCGGCTATTTTACATGTGTTATCATTACCCATGTAAACAACCCCTTCATCTAGTTTTTGAAATTCAAAGAACCATTCCCGAATGGGACACATATGATAGGAACAACCAGAATCCATGATCCACTCATCTGCATATAATGTTGAAGATGTCATACTAAGAGAAAAGTCTGACTCTGCTTCACTATTGCATTCTGCAACATTTGCATCTTGCGGAGTCTTCCCTTTTTTCTTCAATTTTGGACAATCTTTCTTCCAATGTCCTTTTTCTTTGCAAAAAGAACATTCATCTTTGGCAACAGCTCGACCTTTGGACTTTCTTCTCTTCCCCTTAGACTGACTTTGCTGACGACCTCTTGTTACCAATGCTTCCACTGCTGCTTCACCTGAACCTTTCAACTTATCCTTTCGGCGTAGTTCATAGCTATACAATGCAGCAGTTACTTCATTGAAAGTTACTTCCGATTTTCCATGAAGTAGAGTAGTTTCAAGGTACTCAAACTCCTCAGGAAGCGATCCCAACAACATTAACGCCAAGTCTTCGTCTTCAAAAGTCACATCCAAATTCAACAAATCAGCCACCAGCTGATTAAAATTGGTAATGTGCTCGTTCATCGTGGTACCAGGAACATAACTGAAACGAAACAGTCTTTTCTTCATATGTAACTTATTTTGACTGTTCTTCTTCAGAAATTTCTCCTCCAATGCTTTCCACAATTTACTTGCAGAAGTCTCTTTACTGAATGTATACTTCTGCTCTCTGGAAAGACATGATCGAATTGTACCACATGCCAATCGGTTGATGGTCTTCCATTCTTTATCATCAACCCCTTCTGGTTTTTCTTCCTCAATGGCAATATCTAGACCCTGTTGAAAGAGGGCATCTAGAAGCTCACTTTGCCACATGCCGAAATGACCTGTTCCATCAAAAATTTCCACTACAAATCTCGTATTTGCAGTTCCAATCCTCGGCAAAATGTACGAAGTGGAAGTTGTTGATATGGATGGTTTTTCTTCTGTCATTTTTGCCATAGCTTCTACTTAATAGCCACCAAATGCAGAATACCCACAAGCTTTAGGAAATGTTTCTGATGTGTAAGATCAGACTAAGCTGCAAACACAGAGCATACTACAAAACCTGGCTCTGATACCAATTGTTGCGGAAGCGACGATAATATTAATAACAATATTATCAGAAATATTTAGATAATTATTATGCCAACAATTATACTAAGAAAATTCCCAGTTAAATTGGAGGGGTCACAATGGTCCCGCTTAAAACCCAACAACTAGACAGAACTCACTTAGATATTTATAGCAATAATAACTAAATAAATATAACCAACATAAAGCTATTAAATAAAAGCAAACAAATAAGAAATAAAATACCAGAGTTTTAACGAGGTTCGGCCAATTTAGCTTACGTCCTCGGACACTACCAAATTAATATTTCCTCTAGAAATATTACAAAGGAGAAGATTTTGGGATAATACAACCAAAGGGGGAGGGGTTCTATATATAACAAACCAAACCCCCTCCATTTCTATCTTTTCCTAATGTGGGATATTGCCAATATTCAACAGATAACAATACCTACATTAATTGAGCCAAAACTCAATATGTAGAATTCAAAGTTAAACACCTTATAATTTGCTATACCCCTGCATTTCATGTGATTTTTTGGACCTTTCATTAGTAAGGCCCATTAACATAAAGGCCTACATTCGACCCATTAACATAAGGGCCTACATTGAAACCACACCCACGCCCAAGGTTTGACAACATAACCTCCCTACTAATTTGCCCAATGGATCCAACCCCACGTTCTCACTAATGTATCATATCTCCAGGGCCTACACAATTTGCTAAAGACATATTGGGAAACCCCCTGAAGACATTCATCAACCCATCATATGCAACAGCTCTTTTGTCTAGTCCCTTCAAGTCAAGTCCTATAACACCATAAGAAGATATCTGCCACCCTATCATAGTGCCTAAGATTAAAGGATAGGGCCCACGCCCCATCTCCTTCTCCCATATAAATACCCCTTAACATCGAGTGAAGGGTAATAATGATGATACTTAACCTCACTCGGCTAACATCCTCAATCATCAACCCTCTTGAACCTTTAGAAGTAGCAGCTCTTCGCACCCCTCACGATGTGAACCGTAATATTCAACCACCTTGAACTTTCATGTTGTAATAGTTGGTGCCTTTTGTGGGAATGAGACAAAAAGCTATTCCTTTACCCTTGAAAACCATGGCCACCCAAAATGGGAAGGTCGAGTGACTTTCATAGTCCGAATCGAAACAAGCTTGAGGAGCAGGGCCAATATAGCATGGTGAAGGCTATCAACCACCATATTTGTTGCCTTGGTAGTGGAATGACGGACATTCTCGTCCACTTCCCTTTGATCTCCCGATGGACCACCAAAAAGAGCGATACCTTGACAACCCTAATGAGGAAGGCAACTCCCAACCGACCGTGCAACAATATCAGGAAATGCGGACGTAAAATGAGTTCATCTAGGCTCGACTCCAAGAGTATGCCTAAGAAGAAATCTGAAGGAGCACAGAACACCTCAAGGTAGAAGAAGGAGATATGTCTCAAGACCAAAGATGGTCCCGAGGCAAAAATGCGACACCAACCCAGAAGAAAGCTCGAACAGGCGCTTCACCTAGTAGAGAAAAGTGAACCCATGGTAGGGCGCTGCAATTTTATATCATCGCCTGAAACATATGGAAAGGGTACCACCCACTCCCATTTAGATGAGGAGGAAAAAAAACATGCATTAAATTTACCTGAATACGCATCAACAACAAAATGTCTCATAAAGATATAATCAAATGAGGAGCAGCAAATCTCGTAGAAAAAGAAGACTACCAACCATTAATCAATCTTCCAAACCAACTTTGATCAGTTTATCAAACACTGAGTTAACAACAATAAGAAGCAAATATTTAAAGGATCGAGATCAAATAAAATAATTGGTCAAAGGACCAATCAGCAAATTAACCTAGGAATATATTAACCCAGTATCAACAAAAGCCAAAAAGTATCCAAATAAAAGAAAGTACTCAAAAAGAACTTGCCAAGTGCTAAAATAGCTTCAAAGAAAGGAAAGCAATCAAGTAACCCTCCAAGAGAAAAGAAAAGTAGCAAAACCAAAATTTTTCGATAGCCGATTAACTAAACGACAATAGCACTAAATGACCACTAGGCTACGGTCGAGACAACAAATTGACATCAGGAAATAAAACTGACGAGCAAGTCAAAGGCCACGCGCCTTAACATGCCAACACGTGAAGGATATCTCAATTTCTTTGATCGATACGTGAGCTCCATGTACATGCACTCGAATCATCTAAATCTCTTAAACGGTCGAATTGACTTTTGCGCATCTTCTTCTGCTGGCAGTAACGACTAAAAATCATTTCTTAAGGTGACTCATGATCTTGATGATTTGTTACGAAATAGGTGAAACCTGAACAAAAAATTGAGCCTAGAAGGCTATAATACCACGTAAAAATGAGTAAAACTGACAAAACTTACAAAGAGATTTGAAGAAATTGTGTTATCTATATGAGAATAAGGCGTAAAAGGAGTATATTAGATACCACCTCTATTTATTTCCGTATTGAAACAAAAATTTACGTAAATTTCTTGTTATTTTAAAATTAGACGATACATCCATATTAAATGATATCTCACATCAGTATTATCTATGCATATATTGAATTTTGAATTCAAGCCTTCAGCCTCAAGCAAAAATTCAAATTGATCTCATCCTTAATGGATAAGGATAATGTTGCAAACCATTTAAAAATTCCCATCTCGTTTCAAATTAAACCAAGGCATAAAAATAAAGCTTCCAATATAATTAGATCTATTTGTAGCACAAACCAAACATCATATTTTATCCAGATGCATTCTAAAAATCATGCATGTCACAAATGCCAACAAATCTCACTACTCCCAACTCATTGTCTCAAGTGTTGTCCTAATTTGCTATCTCAAGTGCTGCTTGAACAAGGAATGATACAATTACACCTCAGATAGTTAAAGTGTCAACAATTTTCTTAAACATTTGCCTGTTGTTTAAATTAATGATATATTGTGTAACGGAGAAAAATTAGAAATTTTTTAGGTTGAAATTAAATTATATATTTATGAGGGTTATAATGTAATTTTACTATTATATTAACTTATATATTTATAATTTTTAGAAATATTAAATCACATTTTATAATTTTTAAGAAGCGAAAATGTAATTTTATATTAACTTAGTGAATTTGGGTTGGAATTCCAACCTTGGAAAGCAATTAAAGTCCAAGCTCTAATTGAATGCTCTTTTCAATCAACCCCACTTGAAGAGTCATCCCCAATAAGTGTAACGGTGGAACAAGAAGAACCAGTAACAACGAAAAAAAGAAGTAAAGAACTCTAATGTGGCGTTAAGGGCATCACGGAAGGAGCACTGGGAGTTGTTTGTAAATGGATTGGCGGGAAAGGTAGGTTTAGAAGTGGGGATGACTTAATTGACCTAGAATGAAATGAATGGAAGTACAATTTGATGTTCAATTTTGTTGTGTCTAATAGGGGAGTGGAGTATGAAGCCCTATCATCTTGATTGGAGCTAGTACAATGACTTGGAGTTCAAAATCTATGTGTATCCATAGATTTTCAACTAGTGGCGAAGAAACAATAAGGGAATATGAGGTATGCGACCAAACGTTGGGCAAGCATTATAGGACCACCACCTTATTGATAAAGGGGTTTGATTAATTGGATCTTGAAAAGATATCTTGAGAGAACAACACGGAGGTAGATGAAATACAAGGAATTCCCAACTTATAAAACTCGACTTTATATTTTAGATATGTCGAATGATCCTACATGGATTATACCAATAAAGAATTATCTGAAAGGAGGACACCTCCCCCATAGACCCATAACAAGCAGCCAAGTGTTAGGACACCTCCCATAATATTATTGCTAACCCACATTTCATTGCTTCTAAATGTTACCCAAATCCCAATTAGGCATTTTCAAGGAGAAAACATGATTATCTTCAACCCAGGGGCAAAGTCGGGGGCTGGTATGGTCCCAGTCCCCCTAAAATGAAAAATTACTATTTAAACCTTTAAATTTTTTTAAAAATTTTAAATTAGTAAATGTAAAATTGCACATTGCTCCCCTAAAATTATAAAAATTCAATTTAATCTTTTACAAATTATAAATATATAAACTATAAAAAATTAAAATTTCATCCGCCCCCCCATAAAAAATTATTCTAGCTTCGCCCCTGCTTCAACCAATAGTTGAATCCTTTTCATCAAAAGCTTGGTCGACAAGCATGGTTCTTAGAAGGAACCTGAATTGATGTCAATTTCTTCCCTTAAATCTCATAATTTTTTATTCAATACACTGATGGGTGTCTCCGATTGAGATCCATCAGCTTCATTTACTACGAATTTTGATTCGTTCACAAAATCACGAGCTAGAAGTTGAGTTATTGACCATCTTTCAAAAGGTTCCTAATTAGGGAGAGGGATAAGGGTGAGGGGAGGAGGGAGAGGTAGGGATGGGGATTTATATGTTTTTTAATATTAATGTAATTATATTTATTTAATATTCATATAAATATAAATATAAATATTAATATAAAATTTAAAATTATCATTATATTTTTTTCAAATTTTTTTATGTATTTTTATATATATATTTTAGAATTAGGATCAAATTTAGAATATTTGTAAATTTTGAGGGTTAATTTTTTAAAATTATGACTAATTTGATATAATATATAAAAGTTTATGGCTAAATTTGTTATTATACCTATTTTTAACTGTCACGACAACTTGTCACTTTTGATTTTAATGAGAGTGACCAAAATGATCGAATTATGAAACATGTATGGTTAAATTGTAAATTTCTTTTTTAAGTACTTAAAATGAAATTTTTTAATAGTTGTGTTGGAAATATATAATATTTAGGATTTTTTTTGAAAGCAATATTAGACTGGATAGAAAAAAAGAATAAAAAATACAGGCCCAAAAACAAATAAGAAACAGGCCTAAAGAAGATAAAACAATAAAACAAAAACAAACCCAACCGCAAACTTCAAAAAGAAAAAAGGAAATTAAAAGTCACTCTCTATCCAATCAAACTGGCACTTGGACTCCATTAAATCACCATTAAATTCCCATTAAATGCACTTACCAGATACCCAAGAAATAGCAGTATCCAAAACGAAAAAGTCAAAACCTTTGTCTACTATTCTTTATTTTCCAGGAACCTCCCCCTCTCCAAACCCAATCTAGGGTTCCTCATCTTTTCCTCTCCTCCGCCCTGAATACAAAATCTAGGACTCCACTCAGGTAAATATCTTCCCTTTTTTCAAGCTTTCTTTAGCCAAATGATGAGCAAGTAAGTTTGTTGGTCTTGAAATGTGCCTGAAAATAATCTGTTGGAAGTTTTCTTTATATTGTTGAATGTTTTTTGTAATAGCTCATATCTCCGATTTATCCTCACTATCTAGTTGGCTTTCTTTATTGTTGTCAATGAGTCTTCTTCAATTATCACACACTCTATCCCCATGCGAATGCCTAGTCGCAGTGCCTGACACACGCTTGACCTTCAGCAGCAAACGAAGAAGAGGTTGCTTAATTTATGGCCCACGACCATGGAAGCTAATATTTCCCCCAGTGGGTTCCTCACCACTATCCCCGACCCGAATCTTGCATACTGGGGATCATAGGCCCCATCAAAGTTAATCTTAAAGAAAGGTTCATGAGGGGGGGTTCCCACTTATCAAAATCTCTCGCTCGGGTAAGCTTTTCCTTTTCGATCGCTTCAAGTTCTTTAACATAACTTATGGTCCAATCTGAGATCTCCTTACTAGACACAATTTTTCTTTCATGTACGAGGCGGTTTCGGCTTGTCTAGAGTGTCCAAAGCCCATAACAGAAAATTCTACATTGATTACTAATAGCAATTCGAAACACCCAGGTAACCCAATCCCAGAAACTATTATCCGAATTATTCAGCATCTCATGAGAGATTAAGACTAACCCAAGTCCCCACTGATATAGGGCAGTCACGAAACACATGGATAGAATCCTCCGTAGAATTGCAGCATCCTGGTCACAAAGTATTCACTGCAATCCTTCTGTAATTTAGATTGACAAAAGTAGGAATAAAATTCCATGAAAATCTCCAAATCGTAGTTTTAATTTTCGGAGGTATTTGTAAATTCCATAGCTTTTTGTAGAAATGTCTAGAATAAGCATGTGATGTATTATCAGTAGGAAGACGTGAACCAATTTGTAATAGTTTATAGGCGCTTCTCACAGTAAAATCACCAGTCATTTCGCCACACTAAACTTGTATATCTTCAGAGATTGTCCTCGCCAATGGAATTTGCATAATAGTATTTACGACATCCATAGATGTATTAAAAATTAACTCTTCTTTCTATTCTCTAGTGCTAGCATCAATTAAATTAGACACAAATTCAACTCCATCATTAATGATTGTAACATTTATTCTACACCCTACAGACCATGGTAACTAAGCATCTTCTCTAATGGATATTCTTTTTCCTGAACCCACCCTCTAGGTCAGCCTCTTCTGAATTAGTCCTTTTGCCGCCTACATGCTTTTCCAAGTATACGAAGGTAGACTTACTGTGTAACAGCTCGTTTTTAGTCAAATCAGAATAATGGCTTTGAGACAAAAAATTTGAGGTCAAAATATTTTATTATTATTTTAATATCTAAAGCATGATTGAATGATTGTGTGAAAATTTCGTTAAGAAATTTTATTGTTTGATTGGTCAATTTGATAAAAAGGATTAAATCGCGTAAATTGCAAAAGTGTTGTTCTATTAGCTAATGATGTCAAATAGCTATAGAACCTTGAATTTTAGGTCTTTAAGTGGTAAATATACCATTAGTTGGTTAGTAGATGTTAATGGTTTGGCATAAATGAAATTTTGTATTAATTTTAAGGTTAAAATGGTAAAATAATTAATAAATGATATAATAAATAAAACAAAATCCATTTTATATTATCATCATCTTCTTTAGCCAAATTTGGAAAGAAGAAAAGCCAAAGTTCTAGTTTTTCCATTCGGCCTTGGTTAAATTGCTCATTAAGGTATGATTTTTGTTCCGTTTTTAATGATTTCTATGTTTTTGAGATTGTTGCTTCGTAGTCTAGCTAGCCTGTACCTTAAATTTTGAAACTGTTAAATATTTATCATGTTGCTATTGTTGAATGCTTGAGTAATTTGATGATTTCTGATAGATTTGGAAGGTTTAATGTTAGATTAATAGCTTTTGTAAAGTGATTTTTGACAAAAATGTCAAAAAGGGATTAAATTGAGAAAATGTGAAATGTGGTGGTTAAAAGTGTGAATAAATTTAAAATATGGACTTCTAGTAACATGTATAAAATTCGGCTGAGCATGAGTTTGTACTAAATTGCATGAATTTGCAATTTTATGAAATAAGGACTAAATTGTAAAAAAATGTTAAAGTTTAGGGGAAATGTGTAAAATATTCATAATGTATATTTTAGATTGAATTGAATAAATATTTGATTAAATGAGTTAATTTTTAATATATTTAGATCAAGAAAAATAGAATTCAGATCAGGGGAAAAACGTAAGTTATCGACTAATTGGCTTGATTTGCCGTTTTAAATCTAAGGTAAGTTCGTATGTAATAATCACTGTTATAATTATGCTTTTAATGCTTTGATATTAAATAAATTGTATATACAAGACTACAGTCATGTTCGACAACAAATCAGCTATATGTGGCACTTAGTGTGCGATTCAACATAGTTTCGGCTATACGTGGCACTTAGTGTGCGATTCGACATATCTTCGACTATATATGGCACTTAGTTTGCGATTTAAGATAGTTTCGACTGTGTACGACACTTATTGTGCGAAATATTGAATATTCAACGGTAATCCAAATATGTATGAGCTTGTTACGGATTGGTACAAGTATGTACATGCATATTATGAGCTTTAAATCGAAGTTTGCATATAAGCGTATGAATAAACATGTGAAAGATTTGTTAGTAATCATGAATTTCATGTTAATATGTCTAAACTGATGAATGGTGTATTTCTGATTAGTTAAGTTTATATTATACGAGCTTACTAAGCTATAAAGCTTACTTTGTTTATTTTCTATGTCTTATAGTGATTTCAAAGCTAGCTCGGATTTGGGGATCGTCAGAGAATACGTCACACTATCCAACCATCACTTTGATACTTTTGAGCTTATGGTTTAGTCATATGGCATGTATAGGATATTGGTCATGTTTGTTATGTTTTGGTAGTGAGTTTTGCCATTTGAGATGGCTTGTGAATGGTTATGTTTTGGTTTGTATATATATAGTTGTGAGACTTGGATTAATTTGGCTAGCTTGATAATGTATATATAAGTGTGCTTATGGCTTATATTATAGGGTTTGTGGAATTGGTATCATGCTTGTGAATTGGAACAAAATGATGTGTGTTTGGTAAATGTTTAGCTAGTGGATTGGTATGTGTTTAGGTATGTTTTGCTTAAGAGAAACCCAAGTTATAAGCATGTTGGTTAATAGTGTGGGAAATGGTATGAAATTGTCTTGGTTATGGCTAAAACATATGTTCAACTATGCTATGTTGTGGTGCCATTTGGGTTGTTTAAGTATATGAAGTTGTGAGTGGAAAATTGGTTTGGTAAATAGCCTATTTTTGTCCACACGGGCATGTGTCTCAGCTGTGTGTGACACACGGTCTTGTTGCAAGGTCGTGTATCCCCTGGTGTTGAAATTGAAATGAAGTTAGTATGTTTCATATGGTCTCACACACGGGCGTGTGATCGGCCGTGTGGTACAAGTCAGCATACCCCCTAATTTGCACAAGACCTAGCACACGGGTGTGTGACTTGGCCATGTTGCATAAGTCAGTATACCCTATAGGTTTGGCACGACCTAACACATAGGTTGATACACGGGCGTGTGTGGCCACTTCGAAGGGCACACAGGCGTGTGGTTGGCTGTGTGACCCAATTTAGTAACCCCACTTGTTTGGACACGAGGTAGAACACGGGCTAGGACACGACTATGTGCTCCCATTTCGAATGTTTACACAGCCTGTGACACGGGCATGTCTGAAGGCCGTGTGAGACACACGACCTGGCCACACGGGCGTGTGACCCTTGTTTTGAGAAAAATTTTACTAAGTGTTGAAAAGTTCTCAAGTATCTGGTTTAGTCTTGAACCCCTCTCAATGTATGTTTAAGGCCTCTTAGGCTTGTTTAAGAGACACTATGATTGTTTATGATTTTGTTGTATTTGAATTGATAATTGTTTATGAAATGTATGTTTAAAAGTATTGTAAGTTTGGTAATGCTTCGTAACCCTATTCTGACGTTGAATATGAATAAGGGGTGTTACACACTGACCTTGCATTTAAAAAATCTGTTAATGAAAAATATTTCTCTTTTAAAACTCAGCTAGAAGAGAATTATGATAATTAATAATGTGCCAACCCTGATTGGTTAACAATGTGATATTAAATTTTGCAAGTTTTTGAAAACCCGTTCCTTCATTTTCCTTGAGTTCACAAAGGAAATACCAATTGCACCAATGAATATCCTTCCTGTCATAACTTTTCTGCCACCATTTTGGTGGCCATAATGCTATCTAACTCATCACATAAAGACTTAGGTAATAAAAAACATGTCATTGAATAAGTAGGGATGGATTGAAGAATGACTTTAATGATTACCTCTTTACCTTCTTGAGATAAGACCCTAATACTCTAACTTTCAATTCACTTATTGAATTTATCCTTAAGAAGTTGGAAAGTTTGCTTTTTATTTCTCCCCACCAAATTAGGCAAACCAAGGTATCTTTCAGTACTATTCGATACACATACCCCTGAAATCCCTGATGCAAGTTACCTATCCCCATTCAGAAGTATTTGTACTGAAAACCACTGTTGATTGATCGAAATTAACACATTGACACAAACAACTTTCATATTCTCTCAAAATAGTTTTCAAGGTATGAGCCCCTTTATTACTAGCTTCTCCAAATAGGATACAGTCATTCATAGAAAGTAGAGGAGAAATTTTTGGGTTGCTTTTACTAGCTTTAGCCCTTTAATCAGGCTATCTTGCACCACTACCCTTATAAGGGCCAAAAGTCATTCGCTACAAATCAGAAACACCTTTGTCTACATCCTTTAGCCGGCCTAAACACCTTGCCAACATTCCCATTTTTGATGACAAAATACGAGACAAAGGAGACATATTTCATGACTAAAGAAACCCAAACCAAATCAAAGCCCATACCTATCACCATCTCCTTAATAATCTTCCATTCAACCCTGTCATAAACATTGCTTATATCAAGTTTCACTGCCATAAAACATTTTTTCCCTACTTTCTTTTTCCAAAAAGTATGCATAAATTCATAGGCAATCAAAACATTATCTGAAATTAATCTTTCCGGAACAAAGGCACTTTGGGCTCTATCAATACAATTAGAAATTACTACTTTAAAACGATTCACTATCATTTTAACTATCACTTTATAAAGCACATTGCATAAACTAATAGACCTAAAATTCTTAAGATTCGATGGATATGGAACTTTTGGAATCAAAGCAATATTTGTGACATTTAGAGACTCAAAATTCGTACCTTTATTAAGAACTTTCAAACAAAAGGTCGTAACATCCCTTCCAACAATGTGCCAACATTTTTGAAAGAACAAGGCTGGAAAGCCCTCCCCCGGTGCTTTTGTAGATCCCATCTCCTTAATCGCCATCCAAACCTCTTCCTTAGTATATTTCGACATGAGCTTTGGTTATCCTCAACACTAATACATTGCTCGATCACGAAAAGTAGATGATTTATATCCTCAACGCCGTTTGAGGAAAACAGCTTATGAAAAAACCCCAAGCTAGTTCCTCATTCTCAATTTCATCACAAGTTTTACTCCCATCCTCATATTCTAAGCAACCAATATAATTACCACGCCTTCGCTAAGATGCATATTTATGAAAAAAATCGATATTCCTATTCCCTAATTTTAACCAGTTCCCTCGATCCCTCTATTCCCAATAGACTTCATCTTTTTCAATTTCAAGATTTAGCCCGATCTTTATATCAATAATTTCAACAAGATTCTCATCAGCTTTTATCAGCTCATCTAGTCTACTAATTAGGTACTCGAGGCGTCCCTTTTCTATTTAATTTTTTTAGCCCATTTGATCAACCCCCTTTTCAATATGTCCAACTTACACAAAAGATCTTTTGAAGAATCCTTCCAAATTTTCTCCACTTCTCTAACATAAGACTCCTTCAAAACCTACCATGACTCAAAACGGAAGCCATCTCCTCTATCACTATTCCCAAATTGAGCTGTTTGTATAAGTAGAGGACAATGATCTGAAAAAAATGCTCTAGATGTTGAATAGACACATTAGGAAACAAGTTTATCCAGCTAACATTTGCCACTCCTTTATCAAGCCTCTCTCTAATGTTAGTCTCGGGTAAGTTTCCTCTTTCCCATGTAAACCAAGCTCCAGAGTAGCCAACGTCTATTAATTGACATTCCCCAAAACTCCTCTAAAGGCATCCATTCTTCTTTCATCTCTAGGTAAACCCCTCACTTTTTCATTCACATGCATAATCTCATTAAAATTACCATAAACAAACTAAGAAATCTTTGGATCACACTAAAACCTTCTTAATAAATTCCATGAAGCCTTCTTATTATGTGCATAAGGTGAGCCATAAAACTATGTAAACCTCTATTTTCATCATTTACTAACTTCAGAAACATCAGCATCAATATGGTTGTTAGAGAAATTTCTAAGGTTTACCGAAACATCTCCTTTCCAATCCAAGCAAATACCACCTCTTAAACCCTCAGCCGAAACCTCAATGGCATTAAGAAAATCACACTTCCTTTTAACACGTTTCTTTTGCACTTTACTTAACTTAGTCTCCAAAACAAAGACCATTTGGGGATTATACATCTTTAGCACATGTAGAAGCCTCCTTACAATTCGTGGACTCCCCAAATCACGAACATTCTAATTTATGATATTCATTGCGACCGGTCGACTTGGCCCTTGGCAGCTGCTAATATAAAATGGTTACCTCCCGATACTCTCATATTTCTAACTATCAAATAGCCCAACTCTTTTCCCTCAACAGAATCTTCTTCCTCCTTTTTAGGCATTTTCTTCCCATCACCCACTCAATCTCACACTCTTCAGAATCATGATCTGTTAATCCTTGACCTTGTATTAAAGATAACTCCTCACCCCCACTAGATATAACAGAACATATCCCCTTCTAGATTAACTCACAAATTTAGGTCAATATTTAGCACATCCTCCCAATGACAACCATTATTCCGACTACTTTTTTTTGATACTTGCCCCATCGAAAACCTACCTTTTTTCGCCCCTACATCCCTCTCATGTAACCACACACTACTCATAGTAAGAGCTCTTCTAGACTGAGCTCTTAACGATAGATCCCACTCCATTTCAGCTACTTCAGAACCTAGCGCCATTTTAGTTTGATAGAAAGAGTCATTGTGCCTTAGTCGCTCACAAAAAAAAGCAAAACATGGTCAAACGTTCATATTTAAAGCTAACATAGGAGAAAATCCCGGAAGAAAACACATTCTTCTTCATTTTCAACGGAAGTCAAACATTTAAGATCATTCTTACTCGTAAATACGATTGTAGCTCCCTATTAAGATTCATACTATCATATTCCACATATTTCCTGAGAAAATCCCCTAATTACCTCTCCAAAATCCCATTAAAGAAACCTGTTGGCACTCCATGGATCTGAACCCAAAAATTTGCTTAAACAAGCGATACTTTCAATAGATCTTCACCCCTTGTTAAACGATGTAACAATAAAACATGGTTATTAAAAGTCCACGGTGACCTTTTTATCACCATTTCCAAATCCATCGTATGAAATAATCTAAATAAAAATCACTTTTCCCTAACTCCAACATCTAAGCCTCTTCAACCGGATGCCATAGATTGGTCATTGTGCTTCTCATTGCTGGGAAGTGAATAACACTAACCATCAGAAAACAACCAACCAAACAAAACTCCACCCTCTCCATCTCTGAACCAAGATCCATTCTTGTTTGCAAAATCTCATCTTCCTCATCATCTAAAGACAAATCCGCTAACTCTTTCTCCATACTAACGAAATTTACTAGATCCACCAAAACAAATGAAAACAAAGAGTCACTAAAAAAACAGAATAGCACCATCAATCCCTATCGTGAAACCAAAAAAAAAAAAACCTAAAACAAGAACCTACTAGAGACCAACAGACAGAGGGGTGCTAGAAAAGCAAGACATTATAAGATGAAAAATTTATAATTTTGTTTGTTTTTAGTGTTAATATATATATTTAGATTAATATATTTATCGTACATTTTACTTTATTTTCATATATAGTCTGACTGCCTTTTATTAATAGTAATAGTATCAAGATTTTTTGGTATAACCCTTGGAATCTACGCATGAAAATTGTAGAAACGAAAAATCAGTGGAATTGCTTATAGATTTTTCCCTAACTCATCTTGCGAGTAGACTTGTATCAGAGCCAAAGCTGACAGTCACCTTATTAATTGATTCTTGTGGTTCATCTCCATTGCCTCTTTCGGTCATTCTATCAATTACAGACGACAAACACTCCGCTAATTCCATGACTACAAAGTTCATGGTTGGTCGTTTTATAGAAGTTCAAGATACACAAGCCATTGCTATTTCGACAACTTTCCACACGAAATTGGTGTCAAAATCTCCTTGTAATATTGAATCAACTATGTTTTTGACACCCCCATTGGACAACATGAAATCCACTCATTGTTTTATGTAAGTAGCCTCATCTCTGCTTGTTCTATCAATCATAGGTCAGCTTGTAATACTCTCCAACAAAACCACACCAAAGTTGTATACATCACTTTTCTCCGTTAACCTGCTTGATACAGTATACCTCTAAAACCCAAAATATCAAATTTCAGTTAGCAACACACAGTCTTTTTAGTTTACCAATGGTTAGAGACACAAAGATTGGGCCTAGATTAGATGAGCTTACTCTGGATCAAGATATCCAGGGGTACTAGCAACAACTGTTGAAACATGAATTTGAGAGCTTTCGGTTGGAAAACTTTTTGAGAGCCCAAAATCAGATAGTTTGGCTTGCAAGTTCTCAGTTAACAAGATGTTAGTACACTTCACATCTCTATGGATTATTGGTGGTCTGCAACCATTGTGTAAATACTCCAATCCTACAATTTCAATTTCTTTGTTCATTCGGTCAATTACAGACTACAATACAAATGGCAAGAGATGTAAAATGACTTAGTAGTAATATATTAGGCAAATGCATGCTTACCTTGGGCTGCCTCTAGTGCTATTCTTAGTCTTTGTTCCCAAGTCAAAATATTGCTACTGTTTCCTGCATCCACAAAGAGATATTCATGTAGGAGCACCTTATTTTTAATAGCATCAAAAGTAACAAGTTTCTGCTGGGTGAAAAACCGTGCACTCAAACCTGATAGGTGCTTGGCTAAATTTCCTTTGGCCAAGAACTCATAAACTAGTCCAAGATTGGAGCCATCATCACAATACCCTATAAGTGGTGTCAAATTTCTATGATGAACTCTCAAGAGAAGTTCAACTTGTAAGCCCCATATGTATGGATTAGTTTGATACATATGAATGCGGTAAAACTGTTGTAGGGGGTGAGACTGAGAGGTTGTTTAATATACCACTGCATGAAACTGCTTGTACCCTTGAGCTGATGATTCAGAAAGCATCTTGACTTCCACTTGAGTGTCATTGAAATATCCGTGGAAAACTGTTCCAAATCCTCCTTTTCCAAGAACTCTCTCGAAGTTGTTTGTCATCCTTTGAACCTCAGAGTATTCGAACAGCTTGTTTTTTTATTCTATTGATTGGTATGTATTTCTGTAGTCAACATCTATCTTTCCGGCTGAGAAAATTATAACAGATACAATTAGCAAATACATACCAAGTAAATTCACCGAAGTTAGTGATATTAATCATTGATTCGTACCTAGTGGTTTTCTCCTATTAACCCTCCATAAGATGGCCACTGCAGTTACAAGGACAGTAAATGAAACAACTGATACTACTAGGGGTACGACAGTCTTGTTTTTCTTCTTTATACATGAAGCCTTTGCACAAAGATTTGGATTTCCTTCAACACTTCAATCAATTCAATACAAAAAAAAGTATAAGACTTGGAATACAACTGTTTAAAATTACTATACTGCATAAAGTTAGAATGAAAAACGTTGATCATAAAGTTACTAAAAAAGTGAGACTGATAGTGTAGCAGGTAAGAGAAAAATGAAGGGAATTGTGATTCACAAATAATATATGAACCTAAAGCATACCTTAATGTCAAACCAGTCTTGGACTTTTCTACCAGTTCTGCTGGCACTAAGCCATTAAGACTGTTATCATTTAGGTTTCTGTAAACATAAAACAATAGTTATTCTCCACTGACCACTTATAAAACAAAAAAAAATAGTATTAAAATTCTAATCTCAAGTAACTTATAGTATTGTCAAGGATTGCAATCTGGATAGAAACTCAAGCACTGGTCCAGTCAAACTATTGTTTGACAAGTTACTGCTATTTCGACGAAAACTAGTTTAGCCTCCATTTCAATAGCTACGCAAATTTCGCAATTCATGTGGAGGCTTACAGATATTGTAATTCGGCAAGATTTTGTATGTAATGTGGTATCCCTCCTGTCAACCCGCTTGAGGATAAGTTCCTGAATTCATGGTAAACAGTTTCATTAAACAAAAATATGAAGGGATCAATTCAAAGTTCTTTTCCATTTCACCAACTTGATCAAAGGTGAGTCATGCTTACAAGGATATAATTCTAGGTGAACTATTATGTTCATAGGTGCAATTAAGTCTTTCCCACAAGAAATCTCGAGGGGTGCATGGATCCTCTTCCAGTTTCTCTTCAATCCATACATGGATTTTATATTCAAAATAGCGTCAACTACGTTGCATACAATAATTGGAGTTAGACCAACTGTCATGCATATATGATTCAGGTTTTAGAAAATATATCATCTGTATAAACTGTCTGCAATTGTAGGAATTCTTTTACCGTATACAACTCAATGGCATTGAAAATAGGTGGAAGGGTTGAGTTTGTAGTCCTCTCTAAGTAAATCTGACCAGCATCGAGGACTATAAGGTCCGGCATAGTAGCTTCCATTGGTATAGATATTGAACTCTCGGGACTGATTAGCTTTAAGCTCTTGTATTTCAGCAAAGTGCACGTATACATAATATTGAGCATCTGGAACCATGCTGTTAATGGGGAAACTCAACGGCAGACTAGCATTTGCGGGCATGCAGGCACTTCTCATGGCACGCAATGGTGGTTGGTAACCATTTCCTGTTTCAATGTTGGATGAGGTAGTTATTTGTGTCCAATCAGTTTCTTGGTAAGGCCACCAAGCACGATCATATATATCTTGGGGAAACCTGAACCATTATTCACCAAGTATATGAGAAAGGAACATTAATAAAAGTTTAGTTTCTTACAGGTTTGAAAATGCTTACCTGAATACTGTTCTACTTGTTGAACAAACATCGAGTCTTCGAATGAGCGCCATTCAACCAGCAGTGTAAGTGGTGTTTTTCAAAAGCCTCAACTCCAAGGAAGATATGAATGGTGCGCCTTTCCCAGTTCACAAGATATATATGCAAATAATTGGATTGGAGAACATGAATCACACCGAGAGCTGCATTTGGTAATATCACCTTATTCCATAAAGAAGGTCCCAAATACAAATCAAACTGGGGAAGCTCATTCCTTTGGTTGTAGTTTCCGTACATGAAAGTTGCTCTAATAAGGTACCTGTAGAGACGTAAAAATTTCTGCTTTCGGCCGCTAATTAAGGCGATGATTTGAAAATTTAAACCGACTTTTGATTTTATTAAAAAAGGGAGTCGCCACCGATCTTTTTTCTAGGTGTGACCGGACACCTAATAAATCATCCTTTTTTAGAAAAGAAAACTTATTCTTGCACAAAAATGAAGGCCGAATTTAAGTCTACGTCAAAAGCCAGAGTAACGTTGGGTTCGAGAGTCGGTTACGCACGAGGAAGGTATTAGCACCCTCGCGACGCCCAAAATTGGTATCTTATTAAACACGCGTTGTCTTTAATTTCAAAGAACGAATTCAATTTAATATTTAATCATGATCCAATTGAAAAATGAGAATTTTAAAACACGAAAATTTTGAAAACACGAAAATTTTTGAAACCTGATTTTTTTTTTAGAAAAACACGAAAAATTTTAGAAACACGAAAAGTTTACAACACTAGAATTTTGACAAATTACCTATCCTCATCTGCATTTTAAAAATAAAATTTGATCACTTACCAATAATCACAAAAATAAATATCCTATTTCAAAACACGAGAATTTTTAAATTTTTCGATTTTTTTTAAAAGGACGTCCCATTTTAACACGAGCCAATGATATTCACCCAACATAGCGATGAAATCAACGACCTTATGTTAAATCGATACGTTGTCTTATTTATTAAAATTAATTAGAAGAAAATAAAAATATTTCTAAAATAATAAAAAGAAAACTAATAATAATGTTGTAATAATATGTGATCTAAAATATATATTAAATTCGGAATGAGTAAATAATAATAAAAAGGGTAAGAATATATCGAAGTCCAATATTATGGGTTACTGAAATTAATCTCTTTTCTCCTCGGGTTGCTGAAATGGGCCTTTGTTAGTGATCGCCACTGGATCAGATTGCCGCAAATAGAGTCGGGTTGACTCGACTATTTAAAAATTTATTTATTTAGACCAAATTTTTACATGGCCCAAATAAAATTCACATAAGGGCAAAAGATTCAAATCATTTCAGCCTATTACAAAATAATCCCAACCCAACTAACTTAATATTTCAAACCAAACTAAACCCAACTCACTAATTTAAAATAATAATAATAATAATAATAATAATAATAATACAAACCAACCCAACTCACTAACTTAATAAACCAAACACAACCAACCCAACCCACTAACTTAACATATCACCCAACCCACTAATTAACCCAAACTAAATTTAACCCATCAAACCTTACATAAACCAACCCATTAACTAAAATATTTCTTTTTTTTAATACTAAACCCCCCCAAACAAACAAGTCTCCAGCAGCAAGCAAAGAAAGAAAGAAGAGATCCAAGCTTCAAGCCGCTGAACCCCTCTTTCTCCTTCCAATGTGTGCGCCACCAACAGCCATCGTATGCGCCGTGTGAAATCAAACTATGGGTAGTTGAGGTTTGGTTTTTGGGGTGGCTGATAATCGTTTGGCTCGGGTATTTAGAGCGGGTTTCGGTTTGGGAGCTTGGTTGTGGTGTTAATGGTGGTTAATCCTTGGTTGCTTGATTGCTTGCCGGATATTGGAGTTTTTTTCTTGCTTAGATTGCTGAATGCTCCTCTCTTTTTTTTTTTGCTGGATTTTTTTTTTGCTCTTTACCCCTATTAAATGGGGGGAATCCTCCTCTTTTTTTTTAGCCAAAAAAACCTCTTCTATCGTGTAGTTTTTTTTTCCTTTTATTTCTACCATGTTGCTTGTTTTTTATGCTATTTGCAGGTAGTGGGTGAAGAAGAAGCAGCCACCCATGTTTGTGGCTTGAAAATCTGGGAAGTGGGTGCCCCAAATCACGTAATCTGTCTGAAGGACCAAATCACAAATGCAGGAAAACTTCTGGGGCTAAATGTAATTTTTAGAAAATTTAGGGTTAAAATATAATTTAAGGAAAGTTTAGGGGTCTAAGTGAAATTTAAAAAAAGTTTAAGGGTCAAAATGAATTTTTTATTTTTTTATTTTTTTTGAAATTTTGAAAATTAAACAAAAACTCTAGTCGGACAAAAATTTAGTGCTTACAACTACCCCTCTGTGCTCATTATTGTGAAACAAGGATAGTGCAAAGACTTAAAAGCACTAAATTTTGTTCAATTGTCCAATCTTTATTCTTTAATCGGCATGTGATCCTGAGCTCAACTCATTTCTCGCAATATGAATTGACTCTTTAAAACTAGACATTAAAAATAGAAATTGAAAATAGCTCAGCATGTGAGCCAATGCTCAACTCACTTCTCGCAATATGAGTTGATTTTTGAAAACAGAATTTGCAAAAGGCTCAACTCACCTCTCGCAATATGAGTTGATTTTGGAAAAACAAAAAAAGGCTCAACTCACCTCTCGCAATATGAGTTGGTTTTTGAAAAACAGAAATTAAAAGGCTCAACTCACCTCTCGCAATATGAGTTGGTTTTTGAAAAACAGAAATTAAAAGGCTCAACTCACCTCTCGCAATATGAGTTGATTTTTGAAAAACAGAAATTAAAATTAAAAGGCTCAACTCACCTCTCGCAATATGAGTTAGTTTTTTTGAAAAACAGAAATTAAAAGGCTCAACTCACCTCTCGCAATATGAGTTGATTTTTGAAAAACAGAAATTAAAAGGCTTAACTCACCTCTCGCAATATGAGTTGGTTTTTTTGAAAAACAGAAATTAAAAGGCTCAACTCACCTCTCGCAATATGAGTTGATTATTGAAAAACAGAAATTGAAAAAACAGAAATTGAAAAGCAGAAATTGAAAATACCTCAGCGTGCCCTGAGGCTCAACTCACCTCTTGCAATATGAGCTGATTTTTTTTTGAAACACAGAAATTAAAAAAATAGAATTTGAAAAGACCTCAGCGTGTGGCCCGAGACTCAACTCACCTCTCGCAATATGAGTTGATTTGAAAAGCAGAATTAGTAAAGCAGAAATTGAAAATACCTCAACGTGCCCTAAGGCTCAACTCACCTCTCGCAATATGAGTTGATTTTGGAAACATGAATTGAAAAATAAAAATTGAAAATACCTCAGCATGTGAGCTGAGGCTCAACTCACCTCTCGCAATATGAGTTGATTTTTTTGAAAAGCAGAAATTGAAAATACCTCAGCGTGTCCCGAGGCTCAACTCACCTCTCGCAATATGAGTTGATTTTTGAAAAGCATAAACGGAAATTGAAAATACCTCGGCATGCCCTGAGGCTCAACTCACCTCTCCCAATATGAGTTGATTTTTGAAAAATAGAAATTGAAGTTACCTCAGCGTGTCCTGAGGCTCAACTCACCTCTCGCAATATGAGTTGAATTTTTTTTTTGAAAGACAGAAATTGAAAAATAGAAATTGAAAATACCTCAGCATGTGAGCTGATGCTCAACTCACCTCTCGCAATATGAGTTGATTTTGGAAACAGAAATTGAAGTTAGAAATTGAAAATACCTCAGCATGTGAGCCGAGGCTCAACTCACCTCTCGCAATATGAGTTGATTTTTTTTTAAAAGCAGAAATTAAAAATACCTCAGCGTGTCTCGAGGCTCAACTCACATCTCGCAATATGAGTTGATTTTTGAAAAACAGAAATTGAAAATACCTCAGCATGTCCTGAGGCTCAACTCACCTCTCGCAATATGAGTTGATTTTTTTGAAAAATATAAATTGAAAAAATACCTCAGTGTGTGATCTGAAGCTCAACTCATCTCTCACAAAACGAGTTAATTTTTGACAAACAGAAATTGAAATTACCTCAGCGTGTAACCTGAGGCTCAACTCACCTCTCGCAATATGAGTTGATCTTTTTTATTTTTTTTTGAAAGACAGAAATTGAAAAAACCTCAACGTGTCTTGAGGCTCAACTCACCTCTCGCAATATGAGTTGATTTTTGAAAAATAAATTGAAAATACCTCAGCGTGCCCTGAGGCTCAACTCACCTCTCGCAATATGAATTGATTTTTTTGAAAAACAGAAATTGAAGAACAGAAATGGAAAACATCTCAGCGTCTTGAGGTTCAACTCACCTCTCGCAATATGAGTTGATTTTTTTTGAAAGACAGAAATTGAAAATACCTCAACGTGTCTTGAGGCTCAACTCACCTCTCGCAATATGAGTTGATTTTTTACAAACAAAAATTGAAATTATCTCAACGTGTCCTGAGGCTCAACTCACCTCTCGCAATATGAGTTGATTTTTTTTTGAAAGATAGAAATTGAAAATACCTCAACGTGTCTTGAGGCTCAACTCACCTCTCGCAATATGAGTTGATTTTTTTTTTGAAAAACAGAAATTAAAATTACCTCAGCGTGTCCTGAGGCTCAACTCACCTCTCGCAATGTGAGCAGAAATTGAAAATACCTCAACGTGTCTTGAGGCTCAACTCACCTCTCGCAATATGAGTTGATTTTTGAAAAATAAATTGACAAACGAAAATTGAAAATACCTCAACGTCTTGAGGCTCAACTCACCTCTCGCAATATGAGTTGATTTTTTTGATTTTTTTTGAAAGACAGAAATTGAAAATACCTCAACGTGTCTTGAGGCTCAACTCACCTCTCGCAATATGAGTTTATTTTTGAAAAATAAATTGAAAATACCTCAGCGTGCCCTGAGGCTCAACTCACCTCTCGCAATATGAGTTGATTTTTGACAAACAGAAATTGAAACATCAAAATACCAAAACCTGTCATCTGGTGGAACTCAGGCATCTTTTGCTTTGATTCAGTACAGCTATCATCACATACTCTTGCTCTACTGGAGTACCTGTATATGTCATGCATGATGTTATCATGATGTGCACATGTTTGTCTTAAATGCCTTTATGCCTACATGATTATGCTATGCGCCTTAGGCATGTTTGTCGTATGTCCCTTTCCGTCATGATTTTTGATGATCTGTGTTCATTGCTTTGACTTTTGACTTCCTCTTCAGGCCCTGTACCCGTCCTCTAGCTTCACGAGTAATCTATGTTTCTCAGATATCGCTCTTTTTGCCCCTGGTTGAACTTTGTCCTTGCGTTGAGGCTCTTGTACTTATCAAATTCTCATCCGGGTAATGCTCAACATTTCTTTTGTTTGGAGCATGTCATTTCAAAATACTCTAGATCTTCAACGCATGAACTCTTCCACGTTTCTTAATCAAGAATATTTTTGAGTATGTCTTCTTGCGTATAAATTTTCGAGCTGCTGAAAATGCTTCAAATACTGTAGTCTTGCTGTTTGACTCACTTCTTGAATCTTTTTACTCCTTGGGCCCAAACCTGCTTCATTAGGACGCCCTTTCGGGTTTTCATCCTAATTTTTGTTTATCAAGACGCCCTTTTCAAGTTTTCATTTTGATCTTCTTCTTTTTTTTAAGGCGTCATCACTCATTGCCCATCAGGGCTCTATTACTGACGTAGTACGCTGCCCTATTGCTCGGTTGGTATTTTGACCCAAAATCCGAAGAAATAATCGCGTTTTGCTCAACCAGCTTGCCCCACCGTAACTTCAGGGTCCATTCCACTGTAATTTAAGGATACAAGGTTGGCACTATCCTTAAACCATTCCACTGCAGTTCTTGGCTATAGGATCTATATCCTACTGTAACTCAAGGGTGTATGATCTGTAACTTGTTCCATTGACTGATATTTTTTGACAGAAAATCTGAGGAGATAAACTCAATTTGAGCTCAAATATTTCCAACCCTTACACTTGGTAAGCTCTTGAACAACCAACTGGTTTCAGGTTCCTGTATTATTTAGAAGCTTTCAGAGTAATATGCAAAACTCATTTTATAAAAGTATGATTAGTCCATTAATCATTATTTCAATGCGAAATGCTTGAAAAGGATTGAACTGATGGACAAGAAGAAAATTGGTTAAGAGCATAGCTCGAAACAAACAAGTTGAACAATGAGAGTAAATGCAAGTTTATTGGAAGCCTATTTTGAAAAGAATAAGATAATCAAAGATAAATTCAGAAATGGGTAAAATAGAAAGCTAAGTGCCCCAAATATCGCAGCTTGAGCTTCTCTGTACAAACTCCTTTGAGACAATTTTGAGTTCAACATGTGTTTAGGGGATTCAGAGTACTTTGTCGATGCCCTAAGATGTAGCATACTTTTTCACTGTCAATTCAAGTATAGCAAGACTACTATATGCCCCACCTTTGAACAAAATTTGAGCCGCCTTTTTTAGGTTTTTAACTCAAAACCCCTTTGGTATCAAGGAGCCCTTTGCGGGTTTTCACCTTGACCTCTCCATTTTCTTTTCTTTCTTTTTCTTTCTTTCTTTCTTTTTCTTTCTTTCTTTTTTCTTTTGAATGAATGAAGGTCACAAAGCGCCTTTTGCGGGTTTTCACATTGGCCTCTCCTTTTTAAGTATTTCTGGACTGAATCCGAATTTAGGATTAGATCAGTGTTCTTCCGGGGAAAGCCTCCTTTACCTCATAAAGTTCTTAAACATTCATTTTCCTTTGAAATCCTTTTGTATAGAAAAGATCTTCTGCAATACCAAGTTCCCACTATGAAATTCCTTTGGGTGAACCATTTCCATCATAACTCAGCATCATAAACGTTTGACTTTCCAACCCTTTTCTGCAGTCAAGTTTACTGAAAACATTTTACTTCATCCAATTCTTGATTCAATCAAAGCTTGGAGAAAAAGAATCTTAGTTTCCATGGACAGAACCACCTCTAATGCCCAAGTGAAGGTCCTGATCAACTTTAATAAGCACAAAGAGTAAAAGGTAGCTTTTTATGCCAATACTTACAAGTCTCGGTCACCTTCCATAACTTTTCTTTATTTTTGTATTTTTCTTTTGTCAGCCTTTGTTGCATTATGATATGACATTGTACAGTTATGCATTAAAACATGATTCTTTCTGGCATTTGATCTCTCTTTTTGTTTTTTGTTTTTTTTTATTTTTTTGTTTTTTGTTTTTTTTTTATTTTTTTATTTTTTTCTTTTCATGACTGTCGACTTTATGATATTGGCATATGAAACCTTCTTAGTGAAGCAATTGACGGCCACGACGATGATGTCGACTAGAAACTTTTGTCGAGATCATCCCCAGAACATCTATGCCCCACGTATTGAAAAGTTTGTGAAGAGATGGAAGAAGCACGTGAGTCTTGACGACATAACTGATGCTATTCCCTTCCCATGGTGGACCAACAACATCCGATCCTCATTGATTAGCCTGGCTGTTGCAGAACCATTGTCATGTATTCTTTAGACACCCTTATGGACCTCTTTCAAGATGTTCCTAAGTGCGTCTCAATATGATCGTGCGAAAACATCCTTGAATTCTTGGAAATGACTCAATAATCTTGCCTTATTTCTGCGGTGAGCTAGGTTTCGATCTTCATCTTTTTCCCAAGCTCGCAATGTTAGCTGACCCTTTGTAAGTTAGGGTCTGTCTTTCATCTCATTCTGTCATCCTTCACGAATCTGAAGATAGGCACAATCTCTGTCATCTTCGAAGTCTTGAGACTCCTCTAGACACACATCTTGCTCCAAAGGGAATTAGTAACAGCGTCGCTCGTGACATTGATATCTGGGGACCTACTGTGGGTACGAAGGCAAATTCTAGAGAATAAATGATTCTAAGGATGATTATTTGTATAGGATGATCATGAATGTAAAATAAAAGAATGAAAGTCCAAATAATAAAAAAAATCTATAAATAGAAGAAAATTTACTCAAAAAGATGCATTTCATTGAAATAAAAATCTTGGACCGAGACCTATTTCTCAAAAGAAATCTTATCACTTCTAGGTCTTAAGGCAATAAGTATGTTTTGAATATTACTCTATATTAGCTTTAAAAGTACACGGATCTCTTCCACTTTCCCATTGTTCAAAACACTCCCAAGTATGTGAAGTTCGGAAGTGGGTGATATTGAGGTCGTGGTTGAGTTAGAAGTATAGTGGCTTCCTGTTCCCACCACATGGGTTTCTGGCTCTTTTTTTTCATGGGTGCTGCCTTTTTGAGCTCTCCGGGCCTTCCATCCTTCCATTTTTTATAGAAATCTCTATAAGTTCCCCGGATATCACAATGTCCGCAAAGTCTTTCGTAGCACTTCCTACCAACTTATCGTAAAATGGCGCTTTCAAAGTGTTGATAAAGAGAACCGCTATTTCAGTTTTGGTTAAATGGGGTTCTACTTGTGCCGAGATGTCCCTCCATCTCTGTGCGTACTGCCTAAAAGTTTCTGTCGGCTTCTTTTCCATCATCTACAGAGTCAACCGATCAGGCACCATGTCAGACACATGCTTGTACTGTTCACAAAATGCTGATGCTCAGTCTTTCCATGATCGGATCCTTTCTCTACTAAGTTGATTATACCATCGAAGAGCCGATTCGACCAAGCTGTCTTGGAAACAATGTATTAGTAATTTATCTTTATTCACGTGACTCGTCATTTTTCGGTAAAACATGACAAGATGCATTCTTGGACATCTCGTTCCGTCGTATTTTTCAAAATCTGGTGCCTTAAACTTTGGAGGCAGAACCAGATCAGGCACCAGACTGAGCTCCTTGGCACTTAATGCAGAGAAGACTTCGGTGCCTTCGATTGCCTTGAGCCTTTCTTCCAAACTCCTATAATTTTCCCAAATATCATGATCGTCTAATTTCAACTTGGCTATCTCTACAGGGAGTAGGTGGTATAGATCGTTGCTCCAGGCCTACAGGTTCCCTTTAAGGACATCCTCTTTGCGTTACGTTAGGTGGGGTGAATCTTGGAGGATGGGGCAGATCCTGATCGAGGTTAACCCTTGACTGAAGTTCCATAATGTCAGGACTCTGCATAAGTCCCTTCCCTTTAACTAAAGCTGACATCATCTCTATCATTTTGGCCATTTGATCCTTGTGCTCGAGTGATTCCTCTCGAGATCTTACCATCAGATCTCTCATTTCCTGCTGTGATTTAGCCAACTGTTCTTGCAATTCTCTTTGGGCTCTTTCCATTCTTTCAATTCTCTCATTGAATTCGGCCGCCATAGTTCTAGCTCTTAGCCGCGTCTTATACAAATGGCGTGATTCTAGACTCGTAGCATCACAACTATAGATCATACGGTTTCAGCCTCAGTGAATGATTAAGCGACATGAACATGCTGAATGGATGAATGAATAAATGTCAAATGAATCTCAGTCATGAATGAATATGCAAATATTTGGTGTTAATTTCAAGATAGCCCCTATTTAGGCATTTCTTTAATCAAAAGAGTCCATTACACAACGTTTCGGTCACTTATGTAATTGACTCCTCCATCAGAAACCCGTTTTTGGAAACCAATCTCTGATCAACACCTTCCTAACAAGATGCCTATGATGCA
Organism: Gossypium hirsutum; assembly: GCF_007990345.1. NCBI lineage: Eukaryota > Viridiplantae > Streptophyta > Magnoliopsida > Malvales > Malvaceae > Gossypium > Gossypium hirsutum. The sequence continues at coordinate 7,628,870 of NC_053433.1, forward strand.
TGATGAAAAAATAGAAATACAAACAAACAACCTTGGTTAGCACCACACATATGAACAGAGAAAAACTGTGGAAAATCTAACAAAAAAGCTACTTGGTCCAATGGACTTGATTCCCTTGCACAGAAAGCGTAAATGTAAAAGAAACAGAAGGTAAGATGTGTTTTTCCCGTGTACTTATTTCGGTGACTAGTAAACGGACAAAGGTTAGGCATGGCTCTAGTTAGGTGGCTCGTACAGTTCACTATATGCGATTTTGGCTCTAGATAGGTACTCGAATTGTCCATACTGTCATCTACTAAGATTAGTATAGAGCCTCGGTCATTGCCCATCATAGGCTTTCGAATCCAACTCGAGGGATTACATTTACTTATGCTTATGCGGAGGGACAAGTTAACTCACGAAAGCATAAGTCATATGTAACCCGAAAGTATTCACTAGCTTGTGCGGAAGGACGAGTTAACTCACGAAGGCATAGCGTTTACTTTCACTTAAACAAACGGAGCCGAGTATAGAGCTCATGTTATGCAAAAATGCACGTGCACGGTGTGTGGGGAGAAACTCATAAACCTTTCGTTTTATTTAAAATTAAACCAGCGTAGTAAGAATTTAGAGCTTAAAAACAAAAGGATAAAATAACTTAGCAAAATATTTACAACAGATGCAAGTGTATGATTTTTCAAAAACGAGATTTTCGGATCACGACCAAATATTTACTTCAACGAGGAATTTTGAAAATTTCGACAATGCATGCTTAATTCGACTCTACTCTCAAAAAAAGGTTAGGGTCCCCAGTGGAGTCGCCAGCTGTAGCGACGTAAAAATTTCTGCTTTCGGTCTCTAATTAAGGCGATTATTTGAAAATTTAAACCAACTTTTGATTTTATTAAAAAATGGAGTCGCCACCGATCTTTTTTCTAGGTGTGACCGGACACCTAATAAATCATCCTTTTTTAGAAAAGAAAACTTATTCTTGCACAAAAATGAAGGCTGAATTTAGGTCTACGTCAAAAGCAGAGTAACGTTGGGTTCGGGAGTCGGTTACGCGCGAGGAAGGTATTTGCACCCTCGCGACGCCCAAAATTGGTATCTTATTAAACACGCGTTGTCTTTAATTTCAAAGAACGAATTCAATTTAATATTTAATCATGATCCAATTGAAAAATGAGAATTTTTAAAACACGAAAATTTTTGAAACCTGAATTTTTTTTTAGAAAAACACGAAAAATTTTAGAAACACGAAAAGTTTACAACACTAGAATTTTGACAAATTACCTATCCTCATCTGCATTTTAAAAATAAAATTTGATCACTTACCAATAATCACAAAAATAAATATCCTATTTCAAAACACGAGAATTTTTAAATTTTTCGATTTTTTTAAAAGGACATCCCATTTTTAACAAGAGCCAATGATATTCACCCAACATAGCGATGAAATCAACAACCTTATGTTAAATCGATACGTTGTCTTATTTATTGAAATTAATTAGAAGAAAATAAAAATATTTCTAAAATAATAAAAAGAAAACTAATAATAATGTTGTAATAATATGTGATCTAAAATATATATTAAATTCAGAATGAGTAAATAATAATAAAAAGGGTAAGAATATATCGAAGTCCAATATTATGGGTTACTGAAATTAATCTCTTTTCTCCTATTACAACATAAGGGCAAAAGATTCAAATCATTTCAGCCTATTACAAAATAATCCCAACCCAACTAACTTAATATTTCAAACCAAACTAAACCCAGCTCACTAATTTAAAATAATAATAATAATAATAATAATAATACAAACCAACCCAACTCACTAACTTAACAAACCAAACACAACCAACCCAACCCACTAACTTAACATATCACCCAACCCACTAATTAACCCAAACTAAATTTAACCCATCAAACCTTACATAAACCAACCCATTAACTAAAATATTTCTTTTTCTTTTAATACTAACCCCCCCAAACAAACAAGTCTCCAACAGCAAGCAAAGAAAGAAAGAAGAGATCCAAGCTTTAAGCCGCTAAACCCCTCTTTCTCCTTCCAATGTGTGCGCCACCAACAGCCATCATATGCGCCGTGTGAAATCAAGCTACGGGTAGTTGAGGTTTGGTTTTTGGGGTGGCTGATAATCGTTTGGTTCGGGTATTTAGAGTGGATTTCGGTTTGGGAGCTTGGTTGTGGTGTTAATGGTGGTTAATCCTTGGTTGCTTGATTGCTTGCCGGATATTGGAGTTTTTTTCTTGCTTAGATTGCTGAATGTTCCTCTCTTTTTTTTTTCTTTTTTTGGCTGGATTTTTTTTTGCTCTTTGTGACATCCCTAATTAGACCCTAGTCGGAATGTGGTTTCAGGACCACATAACCGAGTCACAAAAATTCATTTTAATTTTTGTTGCATATATTTATGTGTGATAGTGTATGTAGGAAAAATTAAAAGTTTCAATTTAGTCTTAGGAATGTAAATTTTTCTTGAAAGGACTTAGTTGAAAAATTTAGAAAATATGGTAGGTAATTTGTAAGGATCCAAAAACAATGAGGTGAGAAAGCTTGGGTTTGCATGTCAATTTACCCTTAAAGTATGTAGTGGCCGGCCATGAAATGATGCTATTCCACTAAGTCAAATTAAAAACAATTTTAATTGGCAAATGATGTAATAAATTTATAAGAAAAAGATGAATAAAATAAGAAATAAAGGTAAGAGTGTGTTCATCTTCCTTACCTTCTTGCAAAGCCGAAACAAAAGGGAAAGAGGAAGGAATTTGTCTAGGGCATTCAGCTATCTTGGAGGTTAAATAAGGTAGGAGTTCATGTTATTTCTATTGATTTTTATGAGAATCTAGTTAGTAGTCAAGCTCTTATTGTAACCCATATGTTGATTTTTCTTTAGTTTTGGTGACAAATTGTGCATACGGTATTATTGGATAAATGCAAAAAGGATAGTGTTTTGATGTTTGGATAGAAATATTAGAAAGGGGAAAATATGAGCTACCTAAATAGATATATGTGAATTTAAAAGATGATATGAACAAATGTAGAGTTTTGCTAGTTTAGGATTATTCGGCCAAGTGTTTATGTGGTGGAAATTAAGTGTTAAATGAAATGAAAATGATATTATATGGGGGTATGTATATTCGGCCATATGAGTAAATATATAGATGATGTTAAATTTGATTATGTATAATGGGCCATATAGGGTACACATTGTGATATTAACTTTAATTCTCTATAATTGATCAAGTGGGTGATATTGGTTTATATGGTTAAATTTGATTTATGAATATGTACCTTGAAATAAAATATATCATAGACTATGTTACTTTGGAAGTAAGAATGCATTCGGCCTTGAGACAATCTATAAGTTTTAGTTAAGGTTCTAATGTTTTGAGCAAGAATGGTTGTAAGATGAAACGAAAATTATTAAAATATATATGAGTAATTAACAAGGGTGGTTGCCGTGTATATAATATTTATGTGTGTTTTATTGAAATATTTATTGGGTTAATTATAGTAATTGGATCTTAGGTGATCAATAGCCGAATGGCTTAAAGTTAGTAAAAGCATAAGGTGAATAAAAATTAAATGTTGCCGTATGATTCTTTTGATATGAAACTATTAATGTTATGGGATATAAATAACTAGCAAGGTAATTAAACTAGTCAATTTATTTATTTAAGCTCAAGAACCCAAAGGAGGAGAATCAAGCAAGGGCAAAACAAAGTGTATTGAGTAGCCGTTTGGAACCGTTTCATCCGACTTAAGGTAAGTCTTTGAGTAATGGAACTTAGCTTAAGATTTGATAAAAGATGATATATATTTATATGAACATAATAAATAAAATGTGACCTAATGATTCTACTTGAATTACATATTGAAATAAATAAGTTTCTAGCATATAAGTTTAGTTATAATGAAGAATGATATGTTTTAAACTCAAATGGTAAGTTCTTAAGTGTTTGGACTTGGAAATTTAAGAGCAAATTGTAATAATCTGCTTAGGACAGCAGTAGTAGCGTGATTTTTGAAAATCACTATAAATTGTTAGAGTGGAATTAGAGGCTGAATAAAATATGTAATCAAAGATCAATGAGTCTAGTTTCTTATAAAATAAACAGTTCAAGCAAAGGAATTTCCTATAGAGAGATATTTAAAGTTGTGTGTGACAGTGTCAGAATGAATCTGAAATCCCCTGTTCTGTTTTTAGAAAATCATTATAAATAGTATAAAAATTGTTATAAGATAAAATTTATATTCTTAGACTCCTTAATGAGTCTAGTTTCAAATGAAATAAACAAGAACATATTTTGAAATCTGTACAATGAGAAATTTGATTCGTAGTGAAGAGTGGTCAGTATAGTCAAACAGTGAAATAGGGGAAACTTTAAGAAAATTCTGGTTTTGATTGGCCAAACCAAAAATCCTGAAAATTTTATGGATAGAATATATATGAGTCTATTTTCGGGGAAATTTTACGGCACTTCATTTGGAGTTTCGTAGCTCCAGTTACAAATAATTTAATGATTATTGCTCAAGAAAACAGCTTGTAGTGAATCTATGATTTTGTTGTAAACATTGATGAAACTAATTGAGTTGCTTATAAGCTATTGCTGAATTGATGTACAAGATAAAGATATAGGTGGTGAGGCCAAAATGGATAAAATTTAAATGTGTGCAAGTTATCCGAATGGCTATTTTATAAACGTAAGCAATGTATATGTAATATGTGTTGATAGGTTTATAAATTGAAGGTGTGGTGACTTATATGTTGTTTAGCCGAATGGTTGTCATGAGAAGAATGTAAGTCATGCGTGTATTTTCTTATTTAGTTGGAAGTTTATTGAAAGGGATATATATATAAATATGTGTTAAAGTCGAATGATATTATGACATGAAGATAAGGTACATGCTATATGCTTATATTCGAATGAGGTTAATGAATTACAATGGTGATAGTTTGTGTGAAATGTGGTAACATGTGATTAAATATACATGGAATTTGGAAAGTATCCGGGTTAAGACTCGCTGACTACGTGATGTGGCCTAATGGCTCTTGTGAAATGAGACTAGCTATATTGAGATACGAATAAGTTCGAATGAAGTGATACCTTATTAATGTGTTTCCGTGTTGGAAAAAATCGAAGGTATGTGAATATGAACTAAAGAACTAAGCTCCTAAATACATATATACAATTATGTATGTGCACGAAATGAGTGCATATGATTAAGTGGTTAGAGGTATTGAAAGATTGAATTGGTAATTGGTAACTATGGAAACGGTAAGTGTACAAAGGTTAAGTATATGGTAAGTGATACTTACTTGCTATGTGAACTCGATTTCGTTTGTATTACAAATGTACTTGGGGAATCACTTATGAGATGGTTATAAGTTATATTCAACGAGTATTGACTCTATCAAATTGTTTATGTAAGATGAAAACATGAATATGTGGTTCCAAATATGGAAACCGAATGTGATTATAGTGTTATGTTTTAGTTCGACTGATTAAACTAAAAGTAGCATGGATGTTTTTAAATGCGAAGGGGTATATACTCTTAAATTTGGATGAAATAGATGAATTACATGTGCATACATAGGGTTTAATCTATTTGACCGAATGGTGATATATCTTGACATTTCAAAACGTGATTTGTGTAAGGCCTAATCTTAAGCGACTTAGTAATAAATCAACAATTACGGATGATCAGCACATTAAGTTGGTCAGGTATGTATTATGTACTTGTGTAGGCTTATTAAGCCCATCGAGACTTCACTTGGATTTTGTGTAAGTTATAAATGTATTTAATCCAGCAAAGTTAATTGTTTTACTTAAGACTTATTAAACCTTGAAAGCTTACTCTGTTGTTACGTTTCTCTGTTTTATAGATTATCAAATTTGGCCTTTGCTCGGGGATCGTCAACAACTCGTCACACTATCACTATCCACTGTTTGGTACTGCTATGTTTTGGATTATTTTATGGCATGTATAGAATAAACTAGTAGCGGAATAATATTCTGGTTAACGTATATAAGCCATGCAAAAATGGCATCTTTTGAATGTGTACTTATAGAAGTTTAATTTTATCCCTGGCTGTATTTAGCATTTATCTAGATGATTGATCTTTATTTCAAGAAAAAGTTAAAAATTTTACTGTTCCGACATGAGTTACAAGTCTGGTAATACCCCTTTCCTATTCCGACAATGGTTACGGGATAGGGGTGTTACACTCTTCACCCCTATTAAATGGGGGGAATCCTCCTCCTTTGTTTTTTTTAGCCAAAAAAACCTCTTCTATCGTGTAGTTTTTTTTCCCTTTTATTTCTACTATTTTGCTTGTTTTTTTATGCTATTTGCAGGTAGTGGGTGAAGAAGAAGCAGCCACCCATGTTTGTGGCCTGAAAATCTAGGAAGTGGGTGCCCCAAATCACGTAATCTGTCTGAAGGACCAAATAACAAATGCAGCAAACCTTCTGAGGCTAAATGTAATTTTTAGAAAATTTAGAGTTAAAATGTAATTTAAGAAAAGTTTAAGGGTCTAAGTGAAATTAAAGAAAGTTTAAGGGTCAAAATGAATTTTTTATTTTATTTTATTTTATTTTTTGAAATTTTAAAAATTAAACACAAACTCTAATCGGATAAAAATTTAGTGCTTACAGTACCTATCTCCCTTTCTGAGTGTTAGGTTGTAACAGTTTCTTTAACCTTCAGGAAAGCTTCTAAGGTAAACCACCTGCTGTTGCACATTTGTTGTGAATTCAGGCAATACCCTCCCACTTACTCCGCTTTGCGTGTAAGCCTCATCCAAAATATAGTTTATGGCTGTAGCTTGTATCTTCTGGTGATCCACAGTCTAAGCTAATGAACCCTGAGAAAGAAACATATGGAGTTGGTTAGTTATTACACATATATATTGTTATAGAAGATTTAGATAACCAAACCTGATTGATTTTGAGCATGAATAGTAACTAGTGCTGAGCAAAGCTGGTAAGCACAAGGGGGATATCAATATCCATTACATACAAATTCCTGACAGAACGTGGAATCAATGGTGGTTTTATAACTTAAGATAGATGAGGTAAGATAGTTTGAAGATATTTTATATTATAAATATATTATAAATGATTATGGGTAAATTTTTTTTATTTGAATTATTCGTTATATGTTTGATTACTGAATGATTTTTTTTAAAGTTGGGTCTTTAATTGTTTATTATAAAAAAAATAAAAATATTGTTGTAATAATATTAATTATTTTAAAAATAAATATATTTTAATAATTTTATAACTAAACTGTTTACACTTGCTCAAAATTTACTTAAACATAACTTATTTTATACACAGTTATAATGTAATAAAATACATAGTTTGAAAGTTGTTTTAAATAAATGGTTGAAACATGTGATTGGATTGCAGTTATATTTCAAATAGCTCAGGGGCGAATACGTACGGAATGGAAATATTCCAACCCCCCAAGTAAAGAACTGTTACAAATAACGAAGAAAGTAATAGATTTAGATAGGAAGCAACGTAAAATAAACCAAATTTGATACCTGAATATTCGGTTTGATACCCTGCTACTAATTCTTCCTCCGCTTCTGGTAAATCAAAAGGTAATCTCTCGCATTCCGCTAGAGAAGAAATTAGAAAAACGATAAACCCTATTGGCTGACGCCACAAATTCCATCCCCAAAAACCATATTTTGATTGCGCCTCAATACAAATCATTTTATGGTACAAATCTTTAACAACTTGAGAAATATTTTATAAAATTGACTGTTTAATTATTTTAAAGTAATTTAACTAATGCAAAGCATTATTCAATTTGTTTGTTTAATTATTTTTCAATTAATCGGAGAAAATATTTGATGAAATTATATGTAGAAATTTTAATTTATACCAATAAATGCAACATTTTGAAAAGTAGTACAAGTATTATACGGATGATGTCCTTGGTCTAATGTAGTTAAATATTTCGGAAAAAGAATTTAGTTAAATATTAGTAGTTCCTAGACTGAAGAAAAAAACCTTTTATTCCATATTAATAAGTGTGAAGAGGTTGGAGTCTCATACTCGAGCTGAATGAAATTTTAAATTTTAATAGTCTATATTTTTATAATTTTTAAAGAATTAAATTAAATTTTTATAATTTTAGGGTAGGTCAAAGTACAGTTTTACCTTAATTAAATTAAATTTTTAAAATTTTTAAAGGGCCTATATAGCAATTTTCTATTTTAGAGGGTCGGGCCCTTGCCAGCCTCCCTAGATTCGCCTTTGCTCGGACCTTCAATAGAAGTTATTGTTTTCATGTTAGGGTTTTGTCATTCAATTTTGAGAAAAACCTAACCAAGTTTGTAGAATTTAGAGAGTATATCGATTGGTGAAGGTACGATCTGCAATAACTCATGAGAAAAATGATGGTATTGTGCTGAATCTTAATTATAAGGAAGATACAAACCACTAATCAAGGCTTATATAAGCTTTACATGAGTACATAAACATTTTAATATCTATATAATATAATTTATTAAAAATCAAAATTTATTCAAATACAAATACTTTAAACAAGTATAACTTAATAAAACTTAAAAACAATATAAAAACATGAATTTCCACCTTTGCATAGATTTTCATTGTTAAATTAAGGTGTTATGTCAATGAAATTGAAAATTGATTAAAAATAATGAGCAGGTTAACAAATTCCATTTTTTTTAAAAGTAAGTTGTAAAAATGGCACTTGGTTGCACTTAAGTACAAGTCTTCTAAAACAATTTGTTAAGCATTTTATAAAATGCTTAATTTATGATTTTTCTCTTAAATTATATTTATTTTTTTACTTTAATATCTAAATTTTCTTTTATCCTAATTTGGTATTTAAAGTATCAATCACATCAAAAAAATCTACCGAATTGAGAGATAATAGGTGTGTGCTTCTCGCTAATCCCATTGACACATTTCGAATGTCCAAAATCTATAGAAAAGTAGTAACACGAGTAAGTATTTAAAATACTTAATAAGCTCATACAATATAAACATTGACTTACCTCAATATCTTATCACGTACAAACTCATTATGTAAAACAAATATACCTATCAAGATTCAAAACAACATCATTAAGCATATAAAGTTTTGAGCTCCATCACACATATATATAACCTGAATTGTTCACATTTTCATTTTAAACCAACTTGTACCTTATATCCAAATCATGTACATTACTTTGCCAACATCCAATGGCATATCATCACATTTTCATTCACAATTCTACTCGATAAAACTTCGTAAAAGAACTCCATACACAGGTGAAAGTAATAGTGTCTGGTTACCCATTTGCGCTAAACCCACATGAATCAAATAATAGTGTCTAGTCATCGTTAGGGTTGAATCTACACAACAAATAGTCTGACCATGGCTTAATATACATGTATTCTCGAATCCGCAACACATGTTGGAACTTGGAACCTCCAGGCATTAACCTGTAACCTCGTATATGAGCGTTTTACTAATTTCATCAAGATTTAACCTCACAATATACCATTTCAATTTGATTCAATTCTCAATTTAGGTACTAATTCATAACCAATTCAAGATATCAATAAGAAATTAATGAGTATACATTTGAAACTCAAAAGCAAATTAAAAATATTTATACTGTATGAACTTACCTGATAAAACGTTAACATTTTAGATTCTAGGGACTATTCAATAATTTTTCCTTTTTTGCCTAAGTCAACAACTTGATCTATATAGTAGTTAAGATTCAAAATATTAGTACCAATCATAATAACACTCAAATTCATGTTTATAATCATTTAATTTTATTTTACATAGTTTCCCTAAATTTTTACATTTTATTCAATTTAATCTCTAAAACCGAAACTATTATATCTTTCAAATTCAAGCTTTGATTTTAAATCCAATAATTACAATTTCATCATGGTACAACCCTCTAAAAACATAATTTTAAAAAAATTTCATGACAAATTTTACATTATTACAATTTGGTCCTTATACAAAACTAATAAAATTTACTTAACAAATTAGTCCTACTTTACAACTAAGCTTATAAATTTAACCAGAAAACATATAAAAATCATTAATAACAAGTTTTAAAACCTTTAACAATTTTAAAAATAGATATACAGATTAGCCGGATCTAGTTGCAATGATGTTAAAAATATAAAAATTACAAAAAAAAAAGGGATTGATTTACTTACCATGCAAGAGTGACGACGAAGGTTTCTTGAAGCTCAATGGCTTCTCCTTTAACTTAATGTTTCGGTGGTGAAAACCAATAAAGAGATGATGACTATTTTTTTTACACATTAACATATAATAATATTTAAGTTATAAATTAACATTATTTAAAAAAATTCCGTGCACTGATATTTAAAGTGGACAAATTTCAACATAAATCCCCAACAATTATTATTTACGCATTACAACTAATAGAACTCTATAGAATTATTTTTTACGGTTTTTACGATTTAGTTATCATACCTTAATTAATCATTCAGTCATTAAAATGTTCGGACCAAAATTAAATACACCTATATAAAAATTCTGTAAATAATTTTATAAAATATTTACGGGCTCGGTTTATGGAAACGAGATTTTAATATCTCATTTTCCAAAACTACTTGACCTTAGAATCGAACCACTTGTACTTAATTAATTAACCAATTAAATAAAATTATCAAATCAAAATTTAATATATCATAATACTTGACTTATATATTAAATAATAATATTTATGGACTATTCCTGACACAACTGAAAAACAAGTTGTTACAGTAATCTTCGAGGAAACGGTATCTATGCTCACAATAACTATATTATTAATTGATATGTGTACTTGACTTTGTATAAAAAAAATTAAATAAATATTTATAGAAAGGTTATTTACCTTTTTCAATGCTTTTATATTTTTTTTCAAAATGCTAGTTAAATCATTAGTGTTTATTATATATATATATATATTTGGTATAAAAATTATTCGAACCCAATTCGAGAAAGGTGAACACTAGGTTAATAGGCCATAATTTCGGTTCTATAATTTTTTTTCTTTTATGAATATCACATAATCCAACATTATATTTTGTTACACTTATGATATATATGAGTAAAAGAAAAACGTAATATTAAATTATGTTTATAAAAAAAAAACAATTGAGTTATAGATAAAATAGTATTTAGGAAGATGAGAAGACTTAGGCTCAGACTCAGGAGTTAAAAAGGGAAAGGAACAAGGTAATTAGTACTAAACTAATTTATTGAGAAACTTTAAAAATCATCATCTATCTCTTTATTCAAATTTCAAGGGTTTCACATGTTCTTTCTACGTATAAAAGTAAGAATTTTAAATTTTGGATCTCTTAGCGGCTGCAAGGAAAATATTGAACTCTGAAAGGGCCGGGGTTAGGGTTTAGGATTATAAGTGGACGGGCTTTTATTTAATTTGTTGGTATTAAAAAATATAAGATAATATTTTTAGTATTAAACAAATAGATAGTGTAAATTATATGAAATTTTGGGTATTAAACAAATAGATAGCGTAAGATAATATTTTATTTAATTTGTTGGGTTAGTCCAAAGACAACATAAAAAAAGGTTGGGTTAGGTCAAACATTTGCCAATGAAAAAAAAGGTTGAGATAAGTTATGAGCAACAAAGGCAACACAAAAAAAGGTTGGGTTAGATAAAATATTTGCCAACGAAAAATAAAAGTTGTGATAGGTTAATATTTTCCCAACTCCGCCTAAAAAGTCAAGATATGATTAGATTTTGTCAATACCTAAAAAGGTTGTTTAAAGATACAAATTTAAACAACCCAAAAAAGGGTTGGCGTAGTCCAAAAAGAGTCGTCTTAAGCCTTTCATATGGCAACACTTTTATATAGTTGGGAAAGGTATAACAAAAGTTGGCATAGTGTTAGACAAAACTGACTTTTATTTAAGCGTTGCTTTAGGCATGCATATCCCGACCTTTATACAAAGAGTTGGCCAAAACATATATCGACAATTCTATCCCAATACTTAGGAAAGTTTCGGCCCAAAAGCGCCGGCATAGTGTTGGACAAAATAGACTCTTATTTAACCGTTGCCTCAAGCATGCATATCCCAACTCTTACACAAAGAGTTGGCCAAAGCGTATATCGGCAAGGTTATCCCAACACTTAAAAGTGTTGGCCCAAAAGTGTTGTCTTAGGATTGTTTTGTTGTAGTGAACCGACCATATATTAAAGTCGACCCAAGTGTACTAAGTGTTTAAAAACTTAAGGCTTAACTGAGACGTATAATTACAAAAAAAGAGAACACTTTTATTAATAAGCATATAATTACAATATGACACACACTTATCTCACTACTCTTTTCTTTCTACCTATACCTCACTCTCTTGCTTATGGCTCTTTTTTTACATCATAGTAAGAATAAAAACTCCCACCCCTATTTATAAAGTTTAATAAATCGTTGAATTGTTGACACATGTCGACATCCTTGTTGTTGATTTTATAAAATATCTAATATATAGTTAGAATATTAATCTAGAATATCTAATCTTCTTTTATCTTAATATTTTAGAATCTTCCAAAAAAAAAAAACACTTCAAAGTTAAGTTTGGATTTTATGTAGGAGTTGCATTATTTGCTTCTACCAATTCATTCAACGTTCTTGATTTAGAAGCTCGTGTATTGGGTCTCCCATTATTAAAAAACAAAAGCAGATTCCCTTGTCTGCGAAAGCTGTCCTTAAACCAAGTCATACCGTAAAAGTAATAGTGTCTGGTTACCCATTTGCGCTAAACCCACATGAATCAAATAATAGTGTCTAGTCATCGTTAGGGTTGAATCTACACAACAAATAGTCTGACCATGGCTTAATATACATGTATTCTCGAATCCGCAACACATGTTGGAACTTGGAACCTCCAGGCATTAACCTGTAACCTCGTATATGAGCGTTTTACTAATTTCATCAAGATTTAACCTCACAATATACCATTTCAATTTGATTCAATTCTCAATTTAGGTACTAATTCATAACCAATTCAAGATATCAATAAGAAATTAATGAGTATACATTTGAAACTCAAAAGCAAATTAAAAATATTTATACTGTATGAACTTACCTGATAAAACGTTAACATTTTAGATTCTAGGGACTATTCAATAATTTTTCCTTTTTTGCCTAAGTCAACAACTTGATCTATATAGTAGTTAAGATTCAAAATATTAGTACCAATCATAATAACACTCAAATTCATGTTTATAATCATTTAATTTTATTTTACATAGTTTCCCTAAATTTTTACATTTTATTCAATTTAATCTCTAAAACCGAAACTATTATATCTTTCAAATTCAAGCTTTGATTTTAAATCCAATAATTACAATTTCATCATGGTACAACCCTCTAAAAACATAATTTTAAAAAAATTTCATGACAAATTTTACATTATTACAATTTGGTCCTTATACAAAACTAATAAAATTTACTTAACAAATTAGTCCTACTTTACAACTAAGCTTATAAATTTAACCAGAAAACATATAAAAATCATTAATAACAAGTTTTAAAACCTTTAACAATTTTAAAAATAGATATACAGATTAGCCGGATCTAGTTGCAATGATGTTAAAAATATAAAAATTACAAAAAAAAAAGGGATTGATTTACTTACCATGCAAGAGTGACGACGAAGGTTTCTTGAAGCTCAATGGCTTCTCCTTTAACTTAATGTTTCGGTGGTGAAAACCAATAAAGAGATGATGACTATTTTTTTTACACATTAACATATAATAATATTTAAGTTATAAATTAACATTATTTAAAAAAATTCCGTGCACTGATATTTAAAGTGGACAAATTTCAACATAAATCCCCAACAATTATTATTTACGCATTACAACTAATAGAACTCTATAGAATTATTTTTTACGGTTTTTACGATTTAGTTATCATACCTTAATTAATCATTCAGTCATTAAAATGTTCGGACCAAAATTAAATACACCTATATAAAAATTCTGTAAATAATTTTATAAAATATTTACGGGCTCGGTTTATGGAAACGAGATTTTAATATCTCATTTTCCAAAACTACTTGACCTTAGAATCGAACCACTTGTACTTAATTAATTAACCAATTAAATAAAATTATCAAATCAAAATTTAATATATCATAATACTTGACTTATATATTAAATAATAATATTTATGGACTATTCCTGACACAACTGAAAAACAAGTTGTTACAGTAATCTTCGAGGAAACGGTATCTATGCTCACAATAACTATATTATTAATTGATATGTGTACTTGACTTTGTATAAAAAAAATTAAATAAATATTTATAGAAAGGTTATTTACCTTTTTCAATGCTTTTATATTTTTTTTCAAAATGCTAGTTAAATCATTAGTGTTTATTATATATATATATATATTTGGTATAAAAATTATTCGAACCCAATTCGAGAAAGGTGAACACTAGGTTAATAGGCCATAATTTCGGTTCTATAATTTTTTTTCTTTTATGAATATCACATAATCCAACATTATATTTTGTTACACTTATGATATATATGAGTAAAAGAAAAACGTAATATTAAATTATGTTTATAAAAAAAAAACAATTGAGTTATAGATAAAATAGTATTTAGGAAGATGAGAAGACTTAGGCTCAGACTCAGGAGTTAAAAAGGGAAAGGAACAAGGTAATTAGTACTAAACTAATTTATTGAGAAACTTTAAAAATCATCATCTATCTCTTTATTCAAATTTCAAGGGTTTCACATGTTCTTTCTACGTATAAAAGTAAGAATTTTAAATTTTGGATCTCTTAGCGGCTGCAAGGAAAATATTGAACTCTGAAAGGGCCGGGGTTAGGGTTTAGGATTATAAGTGGACGGGCTTTTATTTAATTTGTTGGTATTAAAAAAATATAAGATAATATTTTTAGTATTAAACAAATAGATAGTGTAAATTATATGAAATTTTGGGTATTAAACAAATAGATAGCGTAAGATAATATTTTATTTAATTTGTTGGGTTAGTCCAAAGACAACATAAAAAAAGGTTGGGTTAGGTCAAACATTTGCCAATGAAAAAAAAGGTTGAGATAAGTTATGAGCAACAAAGGCAACACAAAAAAAGGTTGGGTTAGATAAAATATTTGCCAACGAAAAATAAAAGTTGTGATAGGTTAATATTTTCCCAACTCCGCCTAAAAAGTCAAGATATGATTAGATTTTGTCAATACCTAAAAAGGTTGTTTAAAGATACAAATTTAAACAACCCAAAAAAGGGTTGGCGTAGTCCAAAAAGAGTCGTCTTAAGCCTTTCATATGGCAACACTTTTATATAGTTGGGAAAGGTATAACAAAAGTTGGCATAGTGTTAGACAAAACTGACTTTTATTTAAGCGTTGCTTTAGGCATGCATATCCCGACCTTTATACAAAGAGTTGGCCAAAACATATATCGACAATTCTATCCCAATACTTAGGAAAGTTTCGGCCCAAAAGCGCCGGCATAGTGTTGGACAAAATAGACTCTTATTTAACCGTTGCCTCAAGCATGCATATCCCAACTCTTACACAAAGAGTTGGCCAAAGCGTATATCGGCAAGGTTATCCCAACACTTAAAAGTGTTGGCCCAAAAGTGTTGTCTTAGGATTGTTTTGTTGTAGTGAACCGACCATATATTAAAGTCGACCCAAGTGTACTAAGTGTTTAAAAACTTAAGGCTTAACTGAGACGTATAATTACAAAAAAAGAGAACACTTTTATTAATAAGCATATAATTACAATATGACACACACTTATCTCACTACTCTTTTCTTTTCTACCTATACCTCACTCTCTTGCTTATGGCTCTTTTTTTACATCATAGTAAGAATAAAAACTCCCACCCCTATTTATAAAGTTTAATAAATCGTTGAATTGTTGACACATGTCGACATCCTTGTTGTTGATTTTATAAAATATCTAATATATAGTTAGAATATTAATCTAGAATATCTAATCTTCTTTTATCTTAATATTTTAGAATCTTCCAAAAAAAAAAACACTTCAAAGTTAAGTTTGGATTTTATGTAGGAGTTGCATTATTTGCTTCTACCAATTCATTCAACGTTCTTGATTTAGAAGCTCGTGTATTGGGTCTCCCATTATTAAAAAACAAAAGCAGATTCCCTTGTCTGCGAAAGCTGTCCTTAAACCAAGTCATACCGTAAAGATACTTGTGCACTGTGTTATGGACTTATGGTACGTACGTTTTTTAATTAGCATTTCTTATTATTATGATGATGATGATGATGATGATGATGATGTTTACAGCAGTAATCAATATTGTGATTAGTTAACACAATTTTCCTTTTTCTTCTAAAGACAACAAGGATTCGATTCTGGCCAACCTACGAGAGAATTTTGCTGCTCAACTAGTATATGTAGAGTCCCTTTGAGTGAGATGCTGCTATAGGAAGTCATTTGATTATGCAGCTTTTCTCGATTGCTGCTTTTGGATTTGTCGACCCAAAACCATATTCATCAAGTCAAGCTGGGGTTCCAGCAATGACCTCATCGAGGTAAAGATGATAACAATTACACTATTTTGCAGGTTTCCTAAACGGTACTGACAATATTTTACAATGAATTGCAGCTCTT
This sequence comes from Gossypium hirsutum, assembly GCF_007990345.1. NCBI lineage: Eukaryota > Viridiplantae > Streptophyta > Magnoliopsida > Malvales > Malvaceae > Gossypium > Gossypium hirsutum. The sequence goes on from NC_053433.1 coordinate 7,645,532, forward strand.
ACGAGAGGAACTTATTCCATGGGAAGAAAATCCACAGTGCTGTAGAAACACTCACAGATAAAGTTGCTGCATTTCTAGAGGACGTCAAGATTTGGAGAGAGAAAGGAGAGTGTTGAGCATCGCCATGGCAATGGCATCGCATTGACCAATGACCGCTTCACCACAATCATACGAAAGGAAACTGATAACTGTTCACCTCAAGCGGAAGATGTTGGGCCAGAAAAGAAAAACCATTTTGGATTCTTCTTAACCAAACTTATTCCAAAGATTTTGCGGGTTGGTGTAGTAGATCTTTAATATTTGAGATTTTTTTTTAAAAATTTATATTACATTTCTTATCCATCCTTATTATAATAAATTTTTTTATTGAGTTAGGCGTTAATTTGTATCTCAATTCAATTGAAAATTATCACAATTCCTGGTTTATAAAAACTTATATTATTATGATTATGTTTTTGTTTTTATAAATCAATAAAAGATTACATATATTGATATTTAAATTAAAAAAATACTATAAATATGGGATTTGTGAGTGAAACAAAAGTCAGTATTTATATGTCTAGTGTATACATATGTATATGATATTGTTTAACTTTACACACCATTAATAAATTAATTTTCTTATACCATAGAATAGAAATAAAATTATTTAATAAATAAACCATAAGGATGTAAATCATTTTTTTTATCAAACTTTAAAAAGGGTATGCATGCTTTACCTCGATAATTAAATTCATCATATCACTCATTTCCAATTTAATCGATGAAAAATAATAAATATAATAAGTTTTTTTATATAATACTCAGTTAATCAATAGTCACATTTCATAATGGATATTAGTTAAATTGTTTATTTTGAAGATAATTTTAAATTAATTGAATAAAAGAAACTCACTTTAATTTAAAAGTTTTTAAAGCCTATGTGTAAACTACTATTCTATATTTTTATCAACCTTTCTTCTTTGCATCTTTGAAAACATTTCATATTTCTCAACATTTGAGGATATTTAATTTTCTCAATATTTAAAAATTAGAGAAGAGAAATAAAGCAGGGATGACAACAAAGAGTGAAACCCAAAACTTTTAGTTTTTTTTCTTTTCTTATAAAAGATGAAGGAATCAATTTTGTAGGTAGATATGGAGTTTTTACTCATTTTTTTAGGGTTATTTTTTAAGTTTAGTTTATTTTTATTTCAGGTTGGGTGAGATTTGTTTTTTGTAATTTTAATGAATTTGGACTGAATTTTTTTTAGTTTGGATCGAAATTTAGTATTGATTTAATTAGTTCATAGTTTGAAGTTGGTTGAAAGCGGCGTATAACTTAATCGCTTTTTTTTTCTTAATCCGAATCAATATATTAATTGATTCATGTGGTTGGAGGGTTTGAATATTTTCCATTATGAATTATTATAACAACAAAAAGTCTTGATGACAATGATAAGGTATGTGTATGGTTTCAAATAAAGTACAAAAACACATGTACTTATCTTTCTCATTGTATCGGAAAAATGTCTATAAAAAACCTTGCATAAATAATGTTGTCCGTTTTACTCACGACGTCGTTTGGGCCCTCATACCGTTAAAGAGGATGATTGCTGATATATAGTGCTAAATTCCAACTAAAACCTACCCGAAAACATAGCCCCAAAATGGCGACGCCACCGGTAGCGCCATCACAGGCGGCAGCAGGGGGAAACTTTGAAGCGCCACCGCCGCCAGCGATGCAGCCTCCTGGAACGGACATGACAGGTATATGTTTCAGAGACCAATTGTGGCTAAACACGTACCCTCTTGATCGAAACCTAATTTTCGATTACTTTGCCCTATCTCCGTTCTATGATTGGACCTGCAACAACGAGAAGCTCAGGATGCAATCCATTCACCCTCTTGACATCTCTCAACTTTCGTAAGAAAATTTAAAGCCTGGGTTTTAATTCTCGTTGGCATGTTGCAAGATTAGATTTTGTTTTTTGTTTTTTTTCTTGGACTTGAAAATGTCAAAATTTATGAAACTCAGTTGGAGTTTTAAACAAATATTGATCTGGGTATGTCAAAGGTCAATATTAGCTTTTTATTTTTACCCGAAGATGAGGCATTTTCTATGCAATCTGCCGGAGGAACAGGAACGCATAGTTGCATATTTGTGATTGGCATTTTATCTACTTGGAAAATGTTTTGATACCTACCAAATAGTTAACTTGAAGTATTTCATTTGATTGGAAAACATGATTATTATATCATAAATCATGGCGAAGAATCATAGTTTAAAGATTTAGTACTTATAAGATCAGTAATGAGATTTTCATTTTCCCTTTAATCTAGGAAAATGACTGGGATAGAGTACATGCTTAGTGAAGTTATGGAGCCACACCTCTTTATTATCCGTAAGCAAAAGAGGGACAGTGCGGAGAAAGTAACACCGATACTAGCATACTATATTTTGGATGGTTCGATATATCAAGCACCACAACTTTGCAATGTCTTTGCAGCTCGAGTTGTAAGTTCCGTTGTATTGTTTTCCTCTCTTATTTTGTCTGTATAACAAAAGAATGCTATCACCTAAAGACTCAATTGATCTCAGTCTGGTTACAGCATTCTTTTTGTTGGAATATTACCAAAACTGGTTTCCCATTCATACGTCTTGGCCATTTGTATTCCTCACCTCGAAATGAATCTCTTGTTAAGAGAAAAACATCTAGAAATGAAAACAAAGAGGAAAAAAAAAGGGGTTTAATGAGTGGATAGAGTTTCATGGAATAGAATTCTATTGTTTTCCATCAGATATTTATCATTCTATCTGTATTGTTCCTTCACATATAGTCTTTGTTTGCATATCATCTTTTGTATATTGATAAATTATCCATGTGACAGGGACGTGCCCTTTATTATATATCAAAAGCTTTTACAACTGCTGCATCAAAGTTGGAGAAGATTGGATATGGTAAATCCCCCACCATTTTTTTGGTTTTCCCCTTTTCCTTTAAATTTAATATTGACATCCCCTGTTTAAACTCTGTAAGGATGCATTCCTGTACTTGGCCACATAATCCATTGTTGCCTTTTTACACTGTTTGAATTGAATTTCTGATGCAGTTGATACTGAAAATGAAAGTGAAGCTTCGGAACCAAAGGGTGGTAAAGAGGCAATTGACTTCAAGGAAGTTAAGCGTGTGGATCATATTCTTGCCTCTTTACAGCGAAAGGTAACCTATGTAATGTAATATTTTCACATATGCTCATATATTCATCTTAATGTCTACAATGTATAGGATCCGTAATTCAAGGGACTAACATTTTTCATTTCAGATTTTATTGTTTTGTTGTCCACTTGTCTTGCCTCTCGGCTGATATTTGTATAGATTGTTTTTGGCCAATTATGTTTGTATAGAATTCATACTGGTTTCACGTACTTTCATGTAAACTGTGATAAATCAGAAATCACAACATTTTTTTATGATGAAATTTAGTAGTCCCTCTTGATTTTGGAAGAAGTGTCGGTGATTTCTTGATGTTTTTGAGAAGAACCTGTGTGTGACAATTGCAGTTACCACCAGCCCCTCCACCACCTCCGTTTCCAGATGGCTTTGTTCCGCCTACAACAGAAGCAGATAAAGAGCCAGAAAACCAGCAAACAGCAGAACCTCAGCCTCCTGCTGTTGATCCCATCATAGATCAAGGTCCAGCTAAGAGAATGAAATTTTGAACTCATTGTTTTTCCTCCCATTTCAATGGAGCATTAGAACTTTTTCAGCCTTGTGTTGGGCACAAGCCTGATAGTAGAGAACTTCTAATCATCTAATGTAATGAGAAGTCTGTTGTATAATTAGCTAATCTCTTCCTTTGTTTAAGTATTTTAACCACTGTGATGTCTCAAGACTATCAAAATCATTATCCCATCCTGGTGCAAGTGTGTGTGTATATAATAGGTTAAATTCTGAGAATGGTCCCTATACTTACTGATGTGTGCGGATTTAGTTCCTCTACTTTTATTTGCCCAAAATTGGTCCCTGTACTTCTTAGATTTGTCAACTTTTTCTATTGACTCTGTTAAAAAATTAGGTACGATCACAAATCAGTTGCTTCACAAATTTTGTCAATTTGATTTCTATTTTTTCTATTTTTGCTTTAATTATTAAAAACTTTAAAAAATTTATATGAAAGAAGAAAGTGTGAAGAGTTGAAAGGGAGTTTTTTAAAGTTTATTATTAAGAAAATTAGTTTTTCAATTTGTAACAATAAACTCATAATGAATTGAATAATGATTTTTAATTTGGTGTTAATTTTCAGTGTTTTTTTATCATTAACTCTTTGACACATTTAGAAAATTTTATAAATTATTTCAATTAGTCTATAAATTTTTATATAATTTTAATTTTTTTAATACTTTTATAGGGTAAACTTCAAAAATAGTCACTTTTGTTTGCCTCATGTTACATTTTAGTCACTTATGTTTGAAATGTTACGTTTTAGTCACTTATGTTATTATTTTGTTACGAAGTGATCACTCTTCCGTTAAGTTTTGTTATCTCCCTAACGGTAATTCTACATGGCAGTCCAACTAGATATTACTGAATCTGCTAATACATATCTCATCCGGATAAAGTATGTATTATTAAAATTAAATTAAAATATCAAATAAGAAATAAAATTATAAAACAATATGTTATTTAGAAAATAACTATTATTGTAATGAGATACATGTTTTATTAGGTATAAGTATTTAAAATTTTGTTTTTGTAATGTGATACATGCGTGTGTGTATATATATATAATCATATTAGTGAATTTGCTAATATATACTTCATCCGAATGAAATACGTATTAGCAGATTCAATAATATCTAGTTGGACTGCCACATAGGATTATCGTTAGGGAGATAACAGAACTTAACGGAAGAGTGATCACTTCGTAACAAAATAATAACATAAGTGACTAAAACGTAACATTTCAAACATAAGTGACTAAAATGTAACATGAGGCAAACAAAAGTGACTATTTTTGTAGTTTACCCTATTTTTATATAAGAAAAAGAGAGTATGGATTAATTAATAAAAATTGTAAAGATTGAGGGACTAAATTTGTGATTGTATTTAATATTTTGATAGAGTCCATGGAAAAAATTAACAGAGAAAGAAAATGAGCAAATTAAAAAGTAAAAAGATTAATATTAAGTAAATAAAAGTAAATTGATAAATACATGGACTATATTCAAATTTGAACCTATATAGTACAATATTAAAAAATTAAAAGAAAAAGTAAGAGAAATAGTTAACATCTTAAACTAACTTCCACATTGGAATTAGACTTAAAAAACAATCAAAATATTAAAATAAAATTCTTTTTCCTCATCTCTTTTTTTATCCTAAAGGGCCAATTATCACAATTTTATGATGCATTTCTTAAATAAAATTTCGAAAGTAGTTATTTTGAGAATAAATAATTTTTTCCACAAAAAAAAAATCATTTAAACTTGTAGATGTTAAAGATATTATATTTGCACATAAAACATATTTATGGTAATGTTATTGAGACAAAAATAGTAATAGAGAAAGTGAACAGCCTATCTTCATAATAAAATTGGACTTCACTCCTAATTAGAGTTTTTAGCAACACACTTAAACACTGCATTCAAGTCATGCCTTGGGTATATAATAAATCATTTTATGAAGGAACTTGGAAATATAAACATGAAAAACAAAATTTCTTTGAAATGGAATGTCAATCGATAATAAAATAACCCATAAAATATTGAAGAGAGGAGACTTTTGATCCTTCAAGCCTTCATGGCATAACACCAAAATCTATATATAACAAAATGCTGATACATGCACTGAAATTGCTAGACGTACATACCAAGTTACTTGAAGCTGAAGTTCTCAAATACTAATAAGTAAATAACAAATTTAGCAAATATTCTTTTTCGTGTCTTAAAATTCTAAACCCTCCCTCCTTTCGACCTCTTCCCTCACTGTTGCTTGTAAAGCACCACACTACAGTACAGGTACAGCCTCTTCTTTCAAAATATTTCAATCGCCAAAATCTCACTTTCCAAATTAAAATAAAATAAAATCCAAAATTAAGTCCCTTTGAAATCTCACCATTAACTATTGACATGATAAAAAACGATAAGCTAACACTAAAAGATTATGACGTTAAAATTTTATTTTTATGAGAATTTAATTGATTAATTTAGTAAAATTATTAAAAATTTAAATAATTCAACTTTTAGATGTAATTATAAAATTATTTAGCACTAAAATGAGAAATATAATAATACGAAATTCAGAAGGCTTTTAGTTTTTAAATAATATTTTATGTATGTGTCATCGATGTTCCAAATTTTCGTTGCTTTTATGACACTTGTTAATACATTGGGTGGGAGAAGAGCTCAGATAGTGACAACAAACTATAAAATAAAATTGATAAATTTCTAAGCACTTTCTGACATAATATAAATTAATAAAATTTGTATTTTTGTCTGTTTTTATCAAATTATAAAATAAAGTTTAAAAATTAGAATATATTTGAAATATAATTTTTTTATGTTTAGAATTTAAAATTTAAAATTAAATTGTTATCATCCTTGAAATTTTTTTTGATATGATATTTTGAAATTAAATAAAAAATTAATTGATAATTATATAATAATAAAAATAATATTAAAAATATTTATTATAATCTTTTTTTTTAAATCACTCATTCGAATTATATGATAAAATAACTTTTTTCCTGTTACAATTACACATGATCTTTAAGAAAATTTAATATTAGCATATTTTTTTTCTGTTTGAAAATGTATGCACTTCTGAGTTACGACTTACGATTACTTATAATTAAATCAATTCTAAATTTTGTATAAATCAAATTAATTTATATTTGCTGGTTTAATTATTTTTATAAAACAATATGTACCTTATATTATTTAATCTTAAGTTAATGCATAAATTTGATGGGCATATTTTTTTTTATTGATATTTATTTTTGTACCATTCAACCAAAAATAAATTTATTATCATGCGTAAATGTTGTGCATAGATTCTCAATTAGATTATTCTAGATTTGCATTACATCATTTATGTGATTTGTTTCGTTCTATTTTCTATTGGAATAAAAGTTTGTACAGAATTAAAGAGTTTGCATAGTACATTATATTTGTTAACGAAATTCCGATTTATCAATCTTACTATGAAGTCTTACTTAAGCAATGATTTTATTCAACAATTCATCTAGTACAATTATTAGTTAAAACTCAATCTATCTCTTCCAATAAATAATTAAAATTTTAAAATTAAACTCGTTAAAAATCACTCTTGCCAAATATCTCATTTACATTTAATATCTCTCCATAAAAAGCCCTAACAAGGAGTGTCTAACCCTACCTCCAAATGACTAATTAAGAAATCAACCATTGACCTATTTATAAGTTTTACTTCAACATGATCAACAACCAAAAAACGAGTCTTTATCACATGCTTAAATGTTAATAATTATCTTCATAAATTATCTTGAAAAATATTTAAATAAAATTATTTATAAAGCAATTTTTTATCAGCTATAAAAATAAAATAAGGATAATGATAACTTTTCCAAGCATATCAAATTTCTCTACCTCTTACTCTAAATTATACGAAAAACTGACTATAGTTATTTTAAAATGTTGGTGAGGTAATCAAAAGTCAAATATGACAACATAAAGACTTTGACTTTTATCACAAGGAAATTTAGTTAATTAAACAAGAGTTTCAAACCAAGATTCATTCCTTTGTTAGTTTGACCCTAAAAACATTATCTTTTAATGTCAATAATGTCAACTCGAAAGTACTTTTTGGGGTATACACCAATTTTAACATCACTTTAAATAGTCTATGGGACATCAAGAGATAATCACGTTGTACAACTTATTCTAACACATAATATAACACTCAAAAGTTCCAGCATAATACAATATTAACAATTAATAAAAATAATTATTATTTTTTTTATTTTTCAAATCTTTCTTCCATTAAATAGTATTTCTAAGTTAATTTATTAATTTTAATATTTTATATATAAAAAAAAGGACTTGTACCCTTCGGTAGCTTCAAAAAACCTCTATCATGATATTTGATTTTAAAAAATTTAGCAGGCAGAGAGTAGAGATTCTTCAAGAGCCGTAACCCTTGTCTGTCAAGAATAGTAATATTGCTTAACTAATGTAAATTAATAAGTAAAAATACAATTATTTTAATAGAAATAATGTGATATTTTAAATGATATTAAAAAAACTAAATCCATTAAATTAATTGAGTGTGATAAAAAGAAAAAGAAAAAAACATAATTTAATCTAGCTAATCCATACAATTTTCAAATATGAGATTTGTGATGGTAGATGTCCACCAAACCCACCCAAATTGGGTCAATTTTTAGCTAATTTCCAGTCTGCAACAATGACTCATGTCCCACTCCCACATCTCACCTCTGACGTTGGCTTGGCTGTCCAAAAATTTAGATTGAATATAGTTTAGAAATAGCCACGAATACATTATTTTTTTATATGTATTATCAATTTGCATTATTTTCTAAATCTAAATCCAAATTTTAAAGTTTAAATTTTTAAAATCACCTTTTTTAAGTAATTTAGATTTTCATTTTAGATTTATTTAGACTACTAGATCCGTTTATATTATTTTAAAAAATAATAAAATAACTAATATAACCTTTAAAATTAGATTGTTCTATAATATTTGGTTTTAATTATAATTAATTTGAATATGCATAATTTATAATTGTAATTATACTTATAAATTCGAAAAAAAAAATATTATGTTAATAATTCAAAAGAATAAATGGTCTTATTAGATGATCGAGTGAGAAGCGAACCACGAAAGGACATCGAGAGGTGTTCGTGGACCCAACTCACATGAACTAAGGGAAGGTCGCAGTCTCAGCTTGCGTGCGTCCAAGAAACTCACAGAAGAAGGACCATGCTCCGCAGGAAACTGAAAATGAAACATGTGCCCAGCAGGTCTAAAGCTTGCAAGGAATGACAATACTAGGAATAGAAAGGACTGTGTGCTCCATAGACAACCCAGAGTGAAATACGTGTCCAGTGGGCCTGAAGTTCGCACAGAATGTCAGTGCCAAAAACAATAGAGTCAAGACAAAACAGTAAAGTCCTATCATGAGCTATGATAATATGTATAAATATCTAAATATTTTAATTAATAAGATATAAAACAAAATTACTCGACAAATAACTTAAAGCTTAAGGTTTGAATCTTAATGGTTTCGATACCTTCTCTTAAATTATAATACAAGCTTTGATTGTATAAAAAATATTTATATGATTATTTTGAGATCAATATTTGGTCTATTAATATTAAAAATATATAGCAAGGGTTCCGACTATACGTAAAGGTGTGGTTACCTGAGCCATTAATTTTATTCAGTGGGACCCGTCAAAAAATGTAGGAAGGCAGTGGTCACGTTGAAACGCCTAATAAGTACAAAGAAAGTCCAGTGGGGGGGTGCCACCACATCAAGTGGACATGACATCATCATATAAATTTGTGGTATCCAACCATAATCTGACTCAGCCGTGACATTGATATTTTGGTCTAAAGATAGGAACCAAATATTAAGTAAATAAAATAAAGCCAGCTATTTCCCAGTTAACTGGGTCTCCTCTTTGCCAACTTGCAGTGCAACACTGGAGCTTTGCTTCTTTTACTTCTAAAGACTCTGAACATTATTGTAAACAAACATTTCTACATCACAAAAAAGATAATGAATAAGGAAGCAAAGTTTATAGATTTTCAGGGAAGGACATAAAATTTTCAGGGAAGGACACAGGATCTGGAAATTCTCTATCAAGGACTTTTCCCACCTGACTATAAATACCTTGATATTTTGCTTCATGCACCATTCAACTTCTTTTAATATCACTATAAATTGTTTTTTGTTTAGATATTTGGGGTTCGCTTCTCTTTTCATTCAAGATGACTATCCTCATTGATCAACCTGATTTTGGTAATTATTCATGATTTTCTTTTCTTTTTTCACCACTAATCCCATAAGCTTTCGGTGTTCAATGTGATTTTATTTGCTATTTTATATATTTTTTGGCTTTAAAAAAAAAGCAGGTTTATGTTTTACTTCGTTCATAATTTTTTGCTTTTAAAAAAATAAAAGAAACATTGTTTTAAGTTATTGCGTTCTGGGATTTTAATGCATATATAATTTTAAGTCATTAGATAATTGTATGGAATATGTTTTTTTTTTTCTTTTTGGTGATTTTGGTTTTGTATATCAGGAATTGAAGCGGGGTTTAACAAGGCCGATGATGTTGAGAAAGAAGGGGTGTTGAATGGGGGATTTATGATGCCACATACTAACTCTTTTGGCCACACCTTTAGGTAGAACTTTTTGTTGTTGCTGTAACTATAAGTGCAAAGGCCAATGGCCAAATGGACGTACATCAACAAAATTCTGTTGAAAGCCCCGTATGGATAATAGTACCAAAATATGAACAAAATCTACGCATTCATCAAATCAATCAAGGCTATATACTTTATTTCCCCATCAAGGAAAAATGACAAAGGACCCATCTTTCCCTCTTTTTTTTTTTTTTTTGATGATGTGCATATTTCTGTGATCCGGAAACAGTAGTAAAGCAAATCGAAATTAATTATGACTAAGAAGGCCTTCATCATTTATTGGTCTTAAGCCTTTATTTCAGACCTGAGCTAGATTATGTTGTCTTGGTCCATGTTAATGTTTAACATATTCCCATGACATGGCCCAGAAATGCACCAACAACAAATTTTCTTTTCTACCTGGTTGAATACTTCTATACGTGCCTTGAGAACGTGTGTGCTTGATCGGTCCACTTTGTATTTGCAAACTGCAGAGATTATCATGTTGAAAGTGAGAGGCAACAGGGTGTTGAGAACTTCTATCGAACCAATCATATCAACCAGACATATGACTTTGTATGTAATCCTGTGCTTCTATGTGCCATCACTTTTTATCTTCCCTGACACAAGTATGGACTAAATAAATTCAACTCAATTTGCAGGTCAAGAGAATGAGAGAAGAGTATGGAAATTTAGACAAGGTGGAGATGAGCATATGGGAATGCTGTGAACTTCTTAATGATGTGGTTGATGAGAGTGACCCTGACTTGGATGAGCCTCAGATTGAACACTTGCTGCAAACAGCTGAGGCTATCCGAAAGGACTATCCTGATGAGGACTGGCTGCACCTCACAGGCCTTATCCATGGTAATTATTTGGGACTTTTTTTTTCTTGAGATTCTAGAATTAAGATTCATGGTTTGCAAAATATGTGTATTATTAACTATTGTTCTGTTTGTTTATGGGGTTTAGACCTTGGAAAAGTGCTTCTTCATCCTAGCTTTGGAGGGCTTCCTCAGTGGGCTGTTGTTGGTGAGTCTGGTTTACTATTTGCAATAGTTTATAATAGTACTTCATTGTATTTCTAAATATCAAATCATGATCCTTGGTGTTTTAGGTGATACATATCCTGTTGGCTGTGCTTTTGACAAATCAATTGTTCACCACAAGGTAATTCCTTTTGGGTTTTAAACCTTTATATCATAAAAAGAACAAGTTTATATATATCTTTACATCTTATAATCTCTGATCCTAGTATATCGTGGCTACAGTATTTTGAGGAAAATCCAGACTACCACAACCCTGCTTACAACACTAAATATGGAGTGTACTCAGAGGGCTGTGGACTTAACAGTGTTATGATGTCATGGGGGCATGATGACTACATGTATCTGGTAGGATATGAATTCCGACGCCTTCTTTTTAGCATCGAGAAATGCGACGATACGAACTAATTTTGGAATCTATAATATATTCAGGTGGCTAAAGAGAACAATACAACTCTGCCATCAGCAGCTCTTTTCATTATCAGATACCATTCATTTTATGGTAAGTACCGAGTCCCCAGTTTAAAAAGTTTCAGGTCTTCGAAGCCTTATTTCAATTCCAATTTATAAATTGAACCGAGTCGCTTGCCTTTATGTTGCAGCCTTGCATAGGTCAGGGTCATACAAGCAACTGATGAACGGGGAGGATGTCGAGAATCTCAAGTGGCTCGAAATATTCAAGTATGACATGGATTCCAATCACAGTACCTAGAGTCCATTTCCTTATCCTGATTTTTACCCTATACTGAATATTTTTTTTGGTCAACTTACAATTTGTGCAGCAAATATGATCTTTACAGCAAGAGCAAAGTTCGGATCGATGTCGAAAAGGTGAAGCCATACTATCTCTCCCTCATAGAAAAGGTAAGAACAATTTGAAACTTGAGTTAATTCCTCCTAATCCTCATCATGTGTCCTGCAATTGCAATTTTATTTATTCCCCTGCAGTACTTCCCAGCAAAACTAAGATGGTGAATCCTTGTTCTTTCTCACTCGCCACTTCAATTCCTCGGCAGCTGGGCTCTAAGGCGGTCAACTAGCTAGCGTTCTTATACATATAGAATAATTTGATGACTGAGATGTCATCATGGTTGCTTTGCCAAAAGCCTGTATAAAAAATAATGGTTGCAATGAATTTATCTATTTGCCTTGTAATGAAAGTAATTCTAGCGTTTCAACAATTGTCCACCAAATTAGTATTATTTATTTTTCTTAACCAATATTATTTGATATCTATGGTATCAAACATATTTCTGTATCATGATAACGTCAACCACAGCATTGACTGAAAAAACCGACGAATATTTAAAATGAAAAGTCAAATACTTGGTAAAAATGTGTACGGGAGTTTTCATTTATATATTAAAATAAAATCAACAAACTCCTTAGTCCAACATTTTTTTCCTTGAAGACGACAAAATTGTCGGTATTAAATTCATTTATTTTTATTTTATTCGAAAACTTTGTTTTAACACTTCATCAAATGAAAATACACACAAAAAATAATAGTATTTGCATTAATCGAGAGAAGCATCTGACCCACAGTAATTTGTAATCTGTGTAATGAAAAGAATAACAAAATGGCAAGTGTAGGTGAAATAAAATAGAAAAATTACTGATGTACCAAAAAATTGTCATGTTTTGGACTGGAAAATTGGTACTCAAATAAAAAATATGCAAGTTGCAGACGAATTTCATACATATCCATATCTAAGACTTTTATTAAGAAGTATATATAATTATGCTGGATTTGTACCATCAAATCCTATTATCACACTGTTTTGAAGTCGCTGACAAATATGGCAGGGGAGTACCCAAGATCTGTACTGATAGCCCTTGTTATTTTCTCTCTGGTTGTGTCTCCCATGTTACCTTGTGTTACGGCTCGTCCTCCTGGTACAAACCTGTAAACCACTACATATATATGTGTACATATATTCCTGACCGGAAAATTTGAGGCAGTTTGCTTAAGGGTTTTGATTTTTTAATATTGATATTCTCTGTTACAGTTGTCTGTCCTGCTTGTGTATGTTGCGGGCCTCCACCACCAGGCGGAGCCTGCTGTAGCTGCGGATGCGCTTCGGTTCAATCTCCACCCTCCGAAATGGCAACTCCTTGAGATAGATTACTGGATTTTAGTCGCTTCAGGGATCCATTTAGTAGCTACATAAATGATCCTTTATTTTCTTTTCTTTTTCTGTGTGTTTTTCTGAAATAAATAATGGTATCCTTGAATTGAATATGCTTATAAGCAATTTTTCTGTGGTTTTTAGGGAATAAATATCAAAATTATATATGAATTTTGATTCAAATATTATTTGATACATGAATTTTAATTTGAGGTAATTATATATACATAGGTTTGATGATAATTTATATATATACATCAATTTATTTTTTATATTGGATAAATTTAATTATTTGTATATGCAAAATGTTAAAATAAAATAATGTTAACAATTTCTGAAAATTGAATCAAATCAACATTTAATGTAATTTTATCATATTCTATTATTTCTAATATTCACTTTATCAGTGAACATCTTTACTATGCTTAAGGGGAAAAAATTAAGAACAAATAAAAAAACCAATTGTTTGGTTTGTTTTTATTTAGGTCAATTGCTATTAGTATAGAAACAACTAATACTAAATAAGCACAAAAACATAAAAGGACAAAAAATATCTATCGGAAATATCACATTATTTGAGAGCCAATAGTTGACGGAATAGTGGGTGTAGTCAAAATTGCATCTGAGAACAACCTATTGGATCCGCTTACCAAGACTCTGGTGGCTAGGAGTTTTGAGAAATATGTAGAGGGTATGTGAATCCGAAATATGACTTGTCTACCTCATTAGGGTAAGTGAGACGTTGTTAGGATTTAGTGCCCTAAGTGTAGTGTATTTGTCATTATTCTTGCAATTTTTCAAATAGATTGATTTAAATAAAATTCCATCATATATATTTATATCATTTGTATATGTCTTCAACAAATTTTACATGGAAAACAAAATGTAAACAAATATTGAGTTATTGATTATCTAATGTTTAACTAATATTAAGTTGTATTATGTGATCGAATCATAATGCGAGAAGACAATTTATATTAGTAGATAATCATAACAATTTGAAGTTTAATTGAAATTGAGCAAATTGATTGAAAGACTATTATGTCGACTATTAAGTCCAATGGGAGAAATGTATTGTCTTGAGCATCGAAGCTGATGACTTCTAGAAAATAGAGACATAAATTTCATTGTTTGGGTTGACAATACATCAGATAAGATCCAAGTTGAATTTATCCTAAATCCATTTATGGATTTATTCACTTGTGACATCTATAATGTGGCATACCTTAATTCTCGGTGGATGATGGACTATATATGCGTGACTCGTATTCTTTGATATAATGAAAGCCTAAGTTCAAACAGATAAGGAATCAAAAGTTGATAGGTTGGGTATATGTCTTCTACATGATGTAGCATCTTCCACAACAATGGAGTCATAGCCTTATAAGGGTAAATGGTATCATCTCATTGACATTACATGATTAATGAAAAAGGAACGTAGTCATGAGTCAATTGTCATAAGAGAAATGATTTAATTATTATGTATTGACAATTGAACCGACAACTCAATACTAATAATAATAACTACACTTCAATAATAGTTATATTCAGAACAACTTCTAATTATAACAAATATTTTTCAAAAATAGTCACTATTTAGAACAAACTCTTAAGAAAAGTAAAACCACAAAAACAAAAAAAATGTTGATAACAACTCTTGTTTGAAACAATCTCAACCAAGAACAACTATTGTAACACCCCTAACCCATATCCATCGCTGGAACAGGGTTATGAAGCATTACCGGAGTTTACAGATCAAATAAACAGATATTTCATATCATATAACATTCATGTTAAAAACTAGTTGAAATCAAACATTTTGTCTCTTATGCGAGCCATTGAAGCCCAAAATACGCATTAAAAACAAGTCGGGACTAAATCGAGTACTCAAAGAATTTTTTAGAAAATATTAAATTTTTTCAAAGCTGCAGGGGAGACACGCCCATGTCTCCAGCCGTGTGGGCATTCGAAATAGGGACACACGACCATGTCCTAGCCCGCGTCTGTGCCCGTATAACTCCCTGACTTGGGCCACACGGCTAAGTCACACACCCATGTGTTAGGTCGTGTGAGCATACCGACTTACGCAATTTAAAAGATACAGGGGACACATGCCCATGTCACCTGGCCGTGTGTCAGACACAACTAAGACACACGCCCTTGTATACAAAAATAGACAAATTTCCAAGCCACATTTCTCATCCAATTTGACATCAACCTAACCCAACATTTTTGCACATCAACAAGCCACAACAAGGCATTCAAAAGAAGCCAAAATCAAGTCTTAAACAAGAAATATCATCACAGACAACCAAGTATTCAAACTTACCTAAATAACCAAATACATATATGCATATTCAAACCACATTTTACTTTTCATCATTCTATTATATTAAACACACATCAAATATGGTAAGGCCACATATATATACATATATATACATCAAAATATACTAAACACAAGCCATAAAAGTGGCTAATCTCAACAAAACAATTATATACCAACATTGGCCAAATTAACCTATACATGACATTATAACCGGAATTAATTTACTGAAAGGACCAAAAAGGACCGATGGATAGTGTGAAATAACTCTGACCAACTTCCAACCCGTACGAGCTTCCAAATTACTATAAAGCATGAAAAATAACACAGAGTAAGCATTTAAGCTTAGTAAGTTCGTATAACACAGGATTTAACTTACCATATATCCATAAAATAGGTAAGTAAACAAAGCATATCTCAACCAATTTGGCTAAAAGCCTAAACACATGATCACTAACATATTAGCCATGAAAATCACATATAAGATCCAACATACATGGTTGAATTCATCAAATAATCATATTTCATTTATTTCATGTAAATACCAGTAATAATTCATATTGAACTCATATAATCTCGTAATAGAACTGTGCTCGTTGAACCATTTAGAATATCATTGGATACGCGGGTAGTACACACGAAGTGTACTTAACTGTAATGTAACAGCCAAATTTTTCAGTGGTGTCGGAAACAGTGATTCGAGATCACTAAATCCGACGAGTAAGTTTAGAAATTTTAACAAATAATAATTATAGGCCAAGCGCCAACTTAAAAGAATTATTTTTAATTAGTGAATTTTGCGATTTTAAAAGAATTAATCAGGTAAATTTGGTTGAAAACGAGGTATCGAGACCTCAGATTTATAAACCGAGCCATAAATATTTTTATAAATATTTATGGAGTGTTATTAAGTTAGTATTAAAGTTTCGTTAGAAAATTTTAACGTTTGGTTAGTCAATTAATTAAAAAGGACTAAATTGAAAATAGTGCGAAATTTATTAAATTGTGATTAAATAGTTTAAGTGATTAAAAAGGAGGGATTTAAAAGGCAATTGGACCCAAATTGTATGGGCTGGACGGTTGGGCAAGAAAATCAGAAAAAAAACAAGGAGAAACAAGGGCAAAATGGGAAATTTTGCAAATTAAACATATAAAACAAAACAAATTTGAAAAATCTAGAGATATCATCATTTTTCTTCAGCAAAAACGCCATGGAAGGTCTGAAAGCTGCTGGTTTTTCATACTTTGACATATGTGAGTTCAATTCTTACCCTTTTCTTTGAGATTTTTATGTTTTTGTGACTTTTACAATTAGGTCCAAGTGTTTAAATCATTAGTTTTTGATTTTATGAACAAAATTAAAAGCTATCATTGATAAGTGTTAGCTGTTTATGATGAAATAAAATGAATTTGAAGCTTTGATTTTGTTGTTTGATGATTTTATCAAGTAATTTCAATAGAAATTGATTTTAGGACCTAATTGTGAAAAAGTTGTGAATTAAGGTTTAGTGTTAAAATTCTGATTTTCAAAGATTGTGTAATAGTTTAGAATGATGGAATAAAATGTTAATTGAGAAAAATTAGCTTAATAGATGGGCTAATTGAGCAAGGACTGAATTGTATGACCTTTGAAATTTAGAGGAAAAATGGTAATAAACATCTTGAACTAAAACAATATTGGACAGCAGAAGTAGACTAACTTTGAAAAATCACCATAAATTGTATAAATCGAATTAGAAGATGAATAAAATATGAAATTAAATCTTATTGAGTCTAGTTTTTCATAGAAGAAACGATGTAAGCAATGGATTTGTAAATTATGAGATATAATGAATTTTGTGAGACAATGTTAGAATGAATTTGGGTTCCCCTGTTTTGACTTTGGAAAATCACCAAAAATTGGAGAAAATTAGTTATAGTCTCAAATTTATATGTTTAGAATACTTAATGAGTCTATTTTCAATATAAATTAATGGGAACATTATCTAAATTTTGTACTGTGATATAATTAATTTTTAGTGAAGAGAGGTCAGAACTGTTGGATAGTGAAACAGGGTAAACTTAAATGAATAAACTGTACTAATTGGCTAAACCAAAAATTCTTAAAATTTTATGGTGGAATTATATGTGAGTCTAGTTTTAGGGAAAATTTACGGATCTTAATTTTGAGCTCTTTAGCTCGAATTATAAATAATTGAGTGACTATGACTCGTGTGAACAGATTGATGTGAGCATTAATAAGTAAAATTGTGAAATCGTACTTACAAGAATATTATATACATTAAGGATGTGGAATGGAGAGGAGGAGGAGGAAAAATATATATGAATATACAGTTAGCATGGCTAATTTGCATGTTTTAAGCTCATGGACTAAATTGAATAAAAGTAAAACTTTAGGGAGTAATTTTGCAAAAATATCAAAAATGACTAAATTGAAGGGAATAAATTGTTTTATTATCTAAATTAATAAATTGAATGAAATTATCAATTTAAAATTGGGTAAAATTTGGGAAAATGGTAAATTACCAATATGCCCCTAAATCTTGGTATTTCTGCAATTTAGTCATGTAGGTTCGGATACCCTGAATGAGCATGTAAATATGAAAATTTAAGTATTGTATCGTATTTTATATAATATTCTAAATTGAATATATGAAAAGAATGTTACATGAAACATGAAAATGAATACTAAATAATATAAATTAATTGAAATTATTCTGAAAATTTCGGTAATGCCTTGTATCCTATCCCGGTCTCAAGTACGGGTATGGGGTATTACATGTAACCTGTCAATTCATGTTCATATATGCTCATACAAGCTGTAAACGGGAAGCTCATGCAAGCTGAATAACGGAAAGCTCATACGAGCTGAGTATTGAGAAGCTCATAAGAGCTTAAATCGGTGACCCTAAATGACATGACATTTGTATCCTACGAATTCCTAAGGTTCAAACGGGGCTCGATAATTATCGAATATACAACCGGTATTTATTCATGGAAATTATACAATTCACAAACAAATAATTCAATTTAAAACATATAAATGTACAATTTAATTACACGAACTTACCTCGACAAGTGTACGTAGATAAGAAGACAGCTAATCATATATTTTCTCTTTGCCTCAATCTAACTCTGCACGAGGTCCGATAGGATCTATATGAATGAATTTAACTCATTTCACTATAATT
Source organism: Gossypium hirsutum (assembly GCF_007990345.1). Classification (NCBI taxonomy): domain Eukaryota; kingdom Viridiplantae; phylum Streptophyta; class Magnoliopsida; order Malvales; family Malvaceae; genus Gossypium; species Gossypium hirsutum. The sequence continues at coordinate 7,664,618 of NC_053433.1, forward strand.
CTCATTCAATTTAATCCAAAATGGAATTTTGGAAAAATTACCATTTTGCCCTACACTTTTAATTCCTTTGGAATTTAGTCCTTAGGCTCGAAAAATAAAATTCATATAATTTAATCCTTAATCAAGCCTAGCCGATTTTATACATATTAATAACAGCCCATATATTTCACAAAATTCATAAAATTTACCATAAATTTATCATCTTTTCAATTTAATCCCTAATTGATAATTTCATCAAAATTCTCTTTACAAAAGTTATTATTTATCTAACAACAGCCATTCATTTTCTATAATCAAACTTCAAAATTCAAGCATATTTGTCAATGGCAAAACCCTAATACTTTAATAGTTTTGCAAATTAATCCCCGATGTAACAACCCAATTTTTAGTGGTGTCGAAAACAGTGGTTCGAGACCACTAAATCCCACGAGTGAGTTCAAAAATTTTATTATTTTTTATTTATGAGTCAAGTGTGATTTTAGAAAGATTTTTAAATTCGTGATTTGTGTTTTAGAAGGATTTACTAGGTAAAGTGGTTTCAAAAACGAGGTATCGAGACCTCGATTTTATAAACTGAGCCGTAAATATTTTTATTAATACTTATGAAGTGTTATTAAGGTAGTATTAAATTTTCGTTAGGAAATTTTAACGTTTTGATAGTTAATTAAATAAAAAAGACTAAATTGAAAAAGGTGCAAAACTTGCTAATTAAAGAAATAGTGATTAAATGGAATAAATATTAAATGAGGGAGGACTTGAAGGGTAAAACCTAAAATGAGAAGGCTGGACGGCATGAGTGCAGAAAATAAACAATGAAATAGTGTGAACTAAGGGCAAAATGGTAAATTAGTTGAAATTAAAAAAAATAAAACAATGACTAAATTGAATTTCTAGACATTTCTTCATCAATCTTTAGCCAAAAACAACTAGAGAAGAGCTCTTAAAGCCGATTTTTCATATTTTTACTTCATGTGAGTTCAATTCTTGCTCTTTTCTTGAAATTTTTGTGTTTTTAAGACTTTCACAATTAGGTCCAACTATATATGTCATTAGTTTTTGATTTTATGAGAGATTTTGAAAGTTACCATTGATGAATGCTGGATTTTTGTGATGAATTAACATGGATTTAGAGCTTTAATTTTGTTATATGATAAATTTATCAAGTGATTTTGATAGATATTGATTTTAGAACCAAATTGTGAAAAGATTAAATATTAGAGTTTGGTATTGAAATCCATGTTAATTCATCACAAACAGCTAGCACTCATCAATGGTAACTTTTAAAATCACTTATAAAATCAAAAACTAATGACATATATAGTTGGACTTAATTGTAAAAGTATTAAAAACACAAAAAATTAAAAAAAAAGAGCAAGAATTGAACTCAGAAGTAAAAATATGAAAAACCAGCTTTAAGACCTCTCCTATGACTGTTTTTGGCTGACGAATGATGAAGAAATGTCTAGAAATTCAATTTAGTCATTGTTTTATTTTTTTAATTTCAACTAATTCACCATTTTACCCTTAGCTAACACTATTTCATTGTTTATTTTCTATACTCATGCCGTCCCGCCTTCTCATTTTACGGTTATTTACCCTTCAAGTCCTCCCTCATTTAACATTTATTCTATTTAATCACTTTCTTTAATTTGCAAGTTTTGCACCTTTTTTAATTTAGTTCTTTTTATTTAATTAACTATTAAAACGTTAAAATTTCCTAATGAAACTTTAATACTACCTTAATAACTCTAAAAATTTACAGCTCGGTTTATAAAATCCAGGTCTCTATACCTCGTTTTTGAAACCACTTTACCTAATAAATCTTTCTAAAACACAAATCACCAATTTAAATATCTTTCTAAAATTACACTTTACTCGTAAATAATAAATAATAAAATTTTCGAACTCACTTGTCAGATTTAGTGGTCTTGAACCACTGTTTCCGACACCACTGAAAATTGGGCTGTTACACCCAAGCTAGCTAGATTAAGCTACTACGATCTCGAAAATATAAAAATCATAAAAAAACGAGACAAAGATTCATAGCTAATTGAGCAAAATAAGCTTGCCCAAATTCAAGCTTCTATGGCTAGGTTTTATTTTCTTTTCTTTTTTTTCATTTTGGTGGATGATGATGAGAATAGATTATTTTATTTTATTTATTATAACTTTAATCACTAATTTCCAAAATTACCCTTAATAATTTATTCAATTTCCAATGATGACTACTCATGCTTAACCACTAAGCACTTTAATGGTCTATTTTCTATATAAAGACCTCTAATTTAAAATTCTATAGCTATTTAATACCTTTAGCTATTAGACCAGAACCTTTGCAGTTAATGCAATTTAGTCCTTTTTATCAAATTAGGCATGTAAACGGTAAAATTTCTTAACGAAATTTCTATACGATATTTCTATCATACTGTAGACCATAAAATAATATTAAACTAAATTTTCTAATTTCAAATTTGTGGTTCCGAAACCACTGTTCCGATTTCACTAAAAATGAACTGTTACAACTATGTTGAGAATAGCTCATGTTTGGAACATGTTAGAAGTTAGAACAACCCTTAATCAAGAACAATTCTTGTTAGAAAACAATTCTTATTCAAGAATAAGTTTCACATGATACTACTTCACCAAATCAGAAGAAGTGGACATAACCTCAAAACATGATAGGATTCTTGGGTTATTTTAACTCTTTGAATGCTTGAAAGAGTTTAGCTTAGTAGCTCGAATATGAAATTAGTTAAAAGGTTTCTTTTTAACATTTTCTTGTAATATTAATTGTTCCTCCCTTTTCCTTTTAGAGACATAGTGACTGCTTTGTTCACTATTCACCATTATCAACAAAACTCTTTATTAATAAAAAAACCCATTAATTCTTTTATAATTGAAAAATTGATCTTAATACTCTTATTAAATGTTTGGCTTTGTAACTCTTATTCTTAAAATCTATAAATAAGAGATCATCAAAACTTGTCGAGGGTCTTTTTGGTATTTTAGCATTTTGACTCCTAAAATAAATTTGCTCAGCCTTATTTTCAGTCATGCTTAATTTATTCCACCAGTTCTTCTCTTTGTCAACTTACATGGCTAACGCGTCCATGTTTCATGGTCTATTCAAGGCCAGTTTAATATTGTTTTTCAAAAATATTTTTGAGATAAAAATATTATTAAATAAAATACTTTTGGGATAAAAAATATTTTGTAAAAACACTTTTTTAGTCAAAAATAGAAATAGAAAATTTTAATTTTTGCTCCCAAAAATACTGTTAATCTTCACTATTTGTAACGAACTCTGTTTCCATCCAATAACTTTGTTAGAAGAGAAAGAAACCTAAGTTTATATTTGAAGAATAAAGAATGACATTTGGTCCTGGAAACTTATTTAATTGAGACGGTGTGGAAGCATGGAAAAAATTCAATGAAAATGAAAAAAATAATTAGATACCCAACTTTTCGAAAGAAAAAAGGGATACCAAAAGTTGAATCTGCCGTTTCGAGGAAGTTAAGGATGGTTGGTGGTCAAAGACGGATGGATGTAGGCTCAAACCCAATATTTATCAAAATTTATTTCTGAAATAATATCTTAAGGTGGAATTGGCAGATTTCTTTGATTGCAAAAGTCAGACTGTATCACCCCTCGTTTCAGCAGTATATATGACATCTGACTAATTTGTAAAAGTAGGTGAGTCAAGTAAATTTTTTAGTCTTCATTGAATGTATAAAAAAAGAACTTGGGAATTTCTCACCTATGGAAATGCAGGGGGAAAGAACATAGAAAAAGGAAAATTATATGTAGTAGAAAACAAAGAGACCGAGACATGTTTGAATATTGGACCAGATCACAGTTTTGATTGGAAAATGGGTATTCATATATTTAAATCGAAGGCGACTTTCATATCCATATTTCTAAGACTTGATTGAGAAGTGAATATAAATAGGGTGGATTAGTAACTCTTAATTTGTAGCAGCTAGTCCTACTATCACATAGTTTTGAAGTTGTTGGCAAGTATGGCAGGGGACAACTCGACATCTGTACTGATAGCCCTTGTTATTTTCTCTCTGGTTTTGTCTCCCATGTTACCTTGTGCTATGTCTCGTCGTCATGGTAAAAACCTGTAAACCACCACATACATAGTTTGTTTCAATACATGTGTTTTAACAATGAATTTGGGTGTTGCAGTTTATTGTCCAGCGTGTGTATGTTGCGGGCCACCACCACCAGGCGGAGGCTGCTGTAGCTGCCGATGCGCCTCGGTTGAATCTACAACACCTTCCCAAACGGGAACTCCTTGAGATTGATTACTGGGATTTTAGTTGCTTCAGAAAGCGATCCATTTAGGAGCTGTATAATAAATGAAAAGGATAGCCTCTTTTTCCTTTCATTTTCAGTGTGTTTGCTTGGTTTTTTTTCTTTTCGGGTTTGTCAAATCTGGAATAAATGATGGTATCCTTAAACAGAATATGCTACTAATTTCATTCAATCCATGATGTTTGATTCTATTTTCATTATATTTAATTTGATTTTCTGTTTATAAATTAAAAGTTGTAATTAGTTTAACACAGTCAAATTCTATTTTTATTTAACTTTTAATTTTTAGAATTAATTATTAAATTGGTGAAACTATTTTAAAATCATTTGGTATTGTAAAATTATTAAAATCTTTTTTTTGATAAATATATATATATACATATAATGTTGACCATGGCATTGGAGTTCATGATATTATAGTTTTCATTTTATCGACTTCATCATTAAAGTTGGGAACTTGTCCAATATTTTTTCTTTATCCATTGCTTTTCAATACATTAATTATCACAATTCAAATTTGTAGTATCCGTTTATAAATTATTAAAGTATTAAAATTGTATTAAATAAAAATGGTCAACCTAAATTTTAAAATTTCAATTAAAATTACATTTTATTTTTATATAAATTTATTTTATAAATATTTTCACTCACATTATAATACACGATAATTTATATAATATAAAATGACGCTTCTTAATTTTTTTTTTAAAAATGATACAAACTAATAAAAATAAGTATGAATGTATTTAGTTGTCTATAGCATTTGATTTAACTTTATAAAAAACCAATTATTAGGAAGTTTACTTCAGGAAGGCTAATAAGCAGCAAATTAAATATGAGTACATCCCACCTAAATTTGCTTATGGGCTGGGCCATTTGGTTCGGCTCGAATGCTCATCTAAAAATAGAATGATTTGAATAAAAATATAGGCTCAAAAAATAAAACTCATTTAAAAAATATGCCAAACCTTAGGTATGATATTTTTTGCCTGGGCCTGGTCCGACCTAAATTTACAAAAGGATAAAAAAAATCTATTACTTTTTTGTTGTTTTCCCTATATTTTGCTACTGTTTTACTATTATGTTATTACTATTTTGTTGTTATTATTTGGATATTGTATAACACTTATTTTATTGTTAATTTTGTTATTTTTTAGAGACATTTGCTTATTAAGTTGAATCTATCTTAGTGTTATTTATGTATACATATTTTTTAAAATTTATTTTCAATTTGTTAAGAAATATTTATTTTAATATTTTTAGTATTTTTGATATATTATATATATTTAAAAATTATATAAAATAATATTAAAAAATTAATACGAGCTATAGAGCTTACAAAAAGCAAAAATTTGCATTTTCCTAGACTATAACAACATCACAATAGGCTATAGAGCTTACAATCCACTTTTAGGCAAGGTGATTGTAAGTAGAATTTTTAAGTTCAATGAACATGTTGCATGGAATTGGGAAACAAATAAAAAACATGTCAAGGAGAGTAAAAGATTTGAAATCTCAACAACAAGAGGATTTCATTCTTGATGATGATGAAATCACTGATCATGATCCGATAAGAGGAACCATACCACTTATTGACATCTATCAAAGGTCAAATGTTGCTATTCTTAAACCTGTCAACTTTAGAAAAGCTTTCAATTTTTAGAATGGAGAGATGCTATGAAGGAGGAGATTTTTATTATTGCAAAGAATCATACTTGAAAGCTAGTAGATAAACATAGCAACAAAAACACAGTTGGATTCAAATGGATTTATAGAACCAAGTTGAGTCTTGATGGTTCTATCAATAAATTCAAGCCTAGATTAGTTGTTAAAGGCTACTCTTAATAGTATGTTGTTGATTATTCAAAAACTTTTGCTCCGCTACGCAAGGTTAGACAGAATAAGACTTTTATTAGCTTCAATTAGGCTCTGCCCGAAGGCCCGCCTGAAATATGAAGGGGTTTGGACAAAAATATAGGCCCGAAAAATGGATTTGGGCAAAAAATAAGGTCCGTTTAAAAAAGGTTCGGGCCTCGGGTAAGGCATTTTTGGCGCGGGCCTGGCCAAATTCATTACGTGACAAAAAATCCTTTTTTTTAATATTTTTTTCTTATTGTTTTCTTCCTATTTTGCTACTATTTTACTATTATGTTGCTACTATTTTGTTGTTATTGTTTGGATATTGTATAAAACTTATTTTATTGTTAATTTTTTTATTATTTTAAAGACTTTTGTTAATTTTGTTATTATTTTAGAAATATTTGCTTGTTAAGTTGTATCTATTTTAGTGTTATTTAAGTATACATATTTTTTAAAATTTATTTTTAATTTGTTGAGAAATATTTATTTGATGTTTTTAGTATTTTTGATGGTTTATATATATTTTAAAATTATATAAAAACTAATATAAAAAATAATATGGGCGGGCCGGGTCGGGTCCGAGTTTTAACATTTTTATTCAGGTCGGGTTTGGGCAAAATTTTAAGTCCATTTTTCGGGCCGGGCCCAAGCCTAGCAAACGGGTCTAAATTTTTAGCTGGGCTTGGCCCGGCCAATGCTCGCCTTTAGCTTCAATACCACAAAAAGTTGGAAAATATTTCAACTTGACTTCAAATTAGATTTTTTGAATGTTTATCTTTAGGAAGAGATCTACATTTAACAACTTGAAGATTTTGTCATTAAAGGGAAGGAAGACAAAGTTTATCTTTTAAAGAAGGCTTAGTATGAATTGGAATAAGCTCCAAGAGCTTGGTATTCTAGAATTGATGATCATTTGCTATGTTTGGAGTTCAAAAAAAGTCTTTTATGCCAAAACTACTGAAAGCAATGACTTGTTGGTTGTCTCTTTATATGTTGATGACTTATTAGTGACAAGGAGCAACTCTAAATCGGTGCAACATTTAAATATAAAATGATAAAGGTATTTGAAATGACAAACTTAAAAGAGGTCTTACTTCCTTAGAATCGAGATTACTTAATCCAAACAAGGAATTTTCATTTCTCAACAAACTTGTGCCAAGAAAGTGCTGAAAAAATTCAACATGGAGAGTTGCAAAGCTGTTAGCACCCCATTGGCTCAAAATGAGAAGCTCAGCAAAGACAATAGCTCTTCCATGGTTAACGAAACCAATTACAGAAGGCTATTTGGTTTTTTGTAGTATTTGACAAGAACTAAACCAAACATAAATGTTTGATGACAGTATTCTTTCTAGATTTACGCATTGTCTTAGAGAAGCCCATCTCAGAACATGAAAGAGAGTGTTGAGATGCATCAACAGGACAATTAATTTTGGTTTTTTATTCAAAAAGTCACCTGTAGTGAAATTGTTGGGCTATGTGAAAAGTGATTAGGTTGATCTTGTGATGACATGAAAAGCACTTCAGCTTATCTATTTACATTTGGTTCAAGTGCATTTGCATGGAACTTAAAAAAGAAAGAAACTGTGGCACAATCAACTATAGAAACTGAATATATTGCAACTATAGCCACTGTAAATCAAGCAATTTGATTGAGGAAGTTGCTGATAGATTTGGAGCGGACTCAAAATGAGGCAACTAAGATTAGGTGTGACAATCAATTGATTATGGTAATGGCAAAAAATCCAGTTTTCCATAGAAGAACCAAGCACATAAAAGTCAAGTATCACTTTGTTTGAGAAGCTGAAGTAGAAAATGAAGTAAAGTTGGTTCATTGCAACTCAAAAAACCAACTTGCAAATGTTGACACCATTTTTTTTTTGGATGAAATGAAAACGGGGTCGACTTGGATTAAAAAACGAAAACGGGAGTCGCCACCAATCCTTTTTTGACGAGGTGTGATCGGGTCACCTCAAAAAGTGGTTGTTTTTAATAAATGATCTAATTTTATAAAAACAACAATTTTGGTCTACGTAATTCAGAAAAAATGAGTTCGGGAGCCGGTTACGCACGAGGAAGGATTAGCACCCTCGATACGCCCAAAATTGGTACCTAGTTGATTAATTAGTGTTTTAGTGTCGAAAATTGAAAATTTGAAGAGTTTTAAAAGATGCGATCCTTAAAAGAAAATCTGATATCGTGAATTGAGACATAAGATTCTCTTGCTCCGAAGGAATATCACATCCAGCACGTTAGGACACGATACTCTAAACCATCGAAACCAAGATCACCTTATAGTTTAATGAAACCATACTTTGAAGCTTTAAAAGGATATTTGGCTATTTAGTCAAACGAGAGATCGAAACCCAGCACGTTAGGGCACGTTTCCTCGAGTTTCCAAACGCTAAATATTGCCTCCATCGAGAATGTTTTCCCCTTTTTTGAAACATGGCATTTATATGCATAATAGAATTATAAATATGATATTGGGCACAAAATAATATGCGTAAAGAATGAAATAAATAAGTAAATAATCAATCATCGATATACAAGTAAATAAAAGAACTAAAACATTTTAAAGAATAAACATATGAATAAATAAATAAATGAACATTGAAATTAACAAATAATAACGAAAAGATTGATCCAAATTATAAAACATATATAAAATATTCATGCGCATATAAGGAAAACATTTCTATATATGTATAATTATAAAAAAAAAATATGAAAACATATATATGTATAAGTATGATTTAAAGCTATTAAATATAAAAGCTTGTATAGGTATATACATATATGTATGTATGCGTGTATAAAAAGGATAAAAGAGGATATATTAGTATATATGTATTCGTAAGAGAAATATATACGGGTCTATATGTATATATATAAATTATAAAGTATAAAACATACATATAAATGGGTACAAGTATATAAATTAAAAGAGTGTATATAATAAAAATAGTAATAAAAGATAACAAATATAATAATAATAGTTAGTTTAATAATAAGAGTCTTAAAAAAAATTAAATTAACCAATAAACAAAATATAGGATGAAATCGAGAGCAAAATGAAATTACAGGGTAAAACTACAATAAAACAAACAAGAAAGACCAAAATGGAAATGCGCGCAAATATCAGGGACCAATAGAGTAATAAAACCCTTATAGGGACACGTGTATGTTGCTCGGTGCGCCAAAGGGTTGGGGACAAAATCGAAAGACAGGCGAAAGTTCAGGGCCGAATTAAAAAGACAATAATATTGAACAAAGGAATTAATTTAAAATCGAATAAATACAGAAGGACCAAAGTTGCAAATAGCCCCTCAGGTATGGAAACACGCGGACCTTCCTCGGGTCGGGTCGGGTCGACCTGATCCATGCCAAAACGACGTCGTTTTATTTGTTTAAACTGGGGGTCCAAAACGGTGCGTTTTGACCCCCTATAAAAGTCAAAAAAATTTCAAAAAAAATCATTTGTAAAGCTGAGGGAGAAAAAAAAAGAAAAGGGAGAGAGGAGAGGGGAGCCCGGAGCGATTTTCGGCAAAGGGGGGAGTCACCGGACGGCCACCGGAGGCTCGCCGGCGCCGGCGCCGGCCACCGCACGCGGTGGCCGGAAAGGTAAAATTTTTTATTTTTTTTGTTATTCTTTTTTTTATAAGTATATGCTATGTATAGATATATATAATAGATGAATTTTCGAATAAAAATAAAAGAAACCTTAGATCTCTGCCTTTTCTGTTTCGGATCTTTTTCTCGCTTCAATCTGCCTTTTTTTTTGTATTTTAAGTAGTGTTACAACTAAAAATGAAAGGAAAAATATCCCTCTATTCCCCTGACCGATTTCGGCTTTTAAAGCCCATATATTCGTTTTGTTTCTTTAGTTTATTGTTTTCCCCATCATTTGCATGCTTTCCTTGCTGTGGTGTCTGTTCTTGTTGCAGGTGGTGGGCACGGTGGGAGTGTCAGACGCGTGGGCGTCGTGGTGGCCAAAGCTGAGGCGTGCGAGTGGGGGGGCAGACGAGGCTGAGCGGCGCGCCCTAGGCATGCTGCGCCTAGGGTTTTCTGCCGCAAACATTTTTTTATTTGGGCTAGGGTTTCGGGCTGGTGTTGGTTTTGGGCTAGGGTTTGATGTAAATTGGGCTTGGGTAATTTAGTTTGAGCCAGGCATAATTGGGCTTGTACAGCAAATATTTTGACTAAAGCCTTACCCAAGGCAAAGTTTGAAGCAATGAGGAAAACTATCAGTATTTCCATTAAAAATAGCAATGAAAAGTGTTAAAGAATGATGATGTGGACAAATATTATTGATACTTAAGATTCAATTTAGATGAAGATTTTCTATTACAAATATGTGTAAAATTGAAATAAGAAACAAAAAAATTTGTTCCAATATTTCTCTCATTCTTTTAAGTTTTCCACTCAAAGTTTTTTCCTTGTTTCTTCTCTCCCTTCCAACATAAACAAATATTATTTAAAATATTTATCAGAATAATCATGTTCTTATTTGCTTTACCGAATAAATGAATGTGCATAGTGTCGTCGTAGTGTACTAGTTTTCTTCTTTCTCGTGTTGATAATTAAGTTAAAAAAAGTCTCACGGAAGTGAGTCAAGAATAGTAAAACAAAGAAAGTGTTAAAAGATATGTTACTTAAATTCTTGTTAAATAAAACTAAAGTGGCAAGATAGGGGAATCTACGAGGGCGAAGGTCGTAGTCCATCGTTGATCCCCAATAAGCAAGATACTGGGCTAGGGTTACAACTCCGGTCCTCGCAGTATGGTACAAGTTACACAAGTGAAATCCGTATAGAAGTATGCTTCCTCTATTTGATATTGATTAAAATAAAGTGTTTTAACCTCACTACATTACTTACACTACAGCAAATTAAGCTTTTAGCGGCGATTTTAGTAGCGTTTTGATCGAAAACGCCTTAAAGGTTGAAATTCTTATGACGATTGTATTGAAAAACACCACAACTATGTACCATTAGTGGCTCTAACCGAAAAACGCCACAATAAGTCTTTATATAGTGGCATTAGTGGAAATAGCGCGCAAATAGTACATATTTAGCAGCGTTTTATGCTACGCACCACAAAGGTAGACCGAATAGGAGCAGCGTTAGTGCGTTTTTCCCATAAACGCCATAAAAGGTAAAGCAATAGTGGCATTTTTGCATAAATGCCGTAAAAAGTTAAAAATTATAACAGCGTTTTTCTCATAAATGCCACTAAAAATAAAGCAATAGCGACATTTTATCCATAAACGCCGCGAATATTTTTTAATTTTTATTAAAACAGTGTCATTTTGATAGCAGACCCCCAACCTTTATTCCCTTAAATCGTAACTTATTTTTCCCCAAATCATCATCTCTTTTTGGCTTTTACTCTCACCTATTTCAAAGAACCAAGCTTCCCCGCTACGATTGGTCGGGGCTAATTCTTGAAAGCAGCAACTCCTACACCTACCACTACTTTAACAGAACAACTATCGATTCTCCCCCAATTCCTTTTTATTTCAAGGTAATCTAATAAACTATTTTCTTTTCTTTTTTCGATTTTGTTTTCTAAATTTTTGTTTTAATTCTTGATTTTTTTCTGTTTTTCATTTCTGAAATTTTGTTGGAACCAAATTTCCATTGTTTAATATGTTCATTTTGCTGCTCTGGGTTTTTCCCCCTTAATTTTTTTTACGTATTTTCTTTGTTAATTCCATTGATTTTAGTTAAGTTAGAGCTGAATTTGTTGTTGTTTTTAATCTAATTGTACCTATGTTTAATTCCTTTTTCGCCTTTGGTATTGAAATTCCCCTCTTTCTAGGGATTTGATGTTATTGTTGGATTAATGTTCTGGCTATGAATAATTTCTTGTGTCAAGCTTTAGAATTAGTACAATATTAGTACAATACACGGTGAGGAATAATTATGATCAGAATCAAATAATTACAATGCATTGTTGGATTTGTTTTAATTATTAGACATTAATTTATAATTTCATCACTCTTAAAGGATTAAACATTTTATTAAGGACAAAATTTAAAAAAAAAAACACTTACATTTTTTATTTTTCCTTTAAGATTTACAATTAAAAAATTAGGTCGGGGAAGTTCAGTAGTAAATGGAATTGAATTATTAGGAGAGTCCATTTCTTTTTCTTTTCTTTTTAGTCCAAGTCCCATAATAATAAAGACTTAATTGATGATTTATGAGTCACTATGTTGTAGTAAGGCTAATACTAGCTACTGAATGGTTGCTCATTATTTGCTTCATTTTGTTTTTTAAGTTTTAATCTGATTTAAGTTTACTTCGGTACCTAGTACTTTTTGGTTTGATCAAATAATAGTGTTATACTAATTAATTATATGGTAAACTGCATCATTACTTATTAAATTATGAGTAAATTTTTATTTTGGTCACTTAACTAAAATAAAGTTATAATTTGGTAAATGGTTGTGTTTTTGAATCATCAGATTTTCAAGATCGACTTTTTTTTACTATTATCAAGTAGGTTGCCAGTTCGTACTTGTCATATGAAATTTGACAATTTACCTAAGGAAATGTTGTTATTTTAGGTCTTGTCATTAGGGGTGTCCAAATTTTGGGTAAAATCGAATTAATTCGGTTAACTGACCGAATTCGATTAATCGGTTGGTTAACCAAATTAATTCGATCGGGGGCCGATTAATAATTTTTTAGATGTTCGGTTAACAGTTAATTCGGTCTGAAATCGGTCGGTTAACCGAATTAACCTAATTTAATAAAGAATATTATTATATATATGTATTCGGTCAGTTCGGTTAATTTTTTTGAAATATAAATTAATCTGTCAGTTAAGTCGGTTAATCTTTTATATGTTTTATACTTGTTTTAACCAAAAATAAAGAAATATATATATAAATTTTGGTTAATCAGTTAATCAACCGAATTAATCGAAAAAGTTTGGTTCGGTTAATTTTTTTTTGAAAAAATTTCGGTTCGGTTAACGGTTAAGGGTTTAAAAAGGTCGGTTAATTTGATTAATGTTAGTTCGGTCTGTTAACCGGTTGGTTAACTGATTAAACACCCCTACTTATCATGTGAGTCTTATTTTCGTTTTTTTCTTTCTATTTGTGGCTGAATCTGAGGGTTAAAACAGTAAATGTTATTAGCTAATAGTAATAGATGCATATGGTCTTGTGAGTGCTAGCTTGGTATCATGTTGAATGTTGTAAATGATTTATGAACCAAGGAGAAATCATGGCATCTTAATCATCTGTATGGTCTCACTATTGTTTGTTACTTCTTGAAAATCTATATGGCCATCCATTGTAGAGTGTCAAATGAACTTAATACAAATTTACGGAATCATATAAATGGTATAAACACAAATCTATCAAAAGTACATCAGAAAAATGATTTGTTTTCCTATGTTATGATTTTACACTAGTGTGGACTAAATTTGGTGAATACTGAATGTTATCTTTCTTGGGACATATATTTTCACTACTGTGAAGCTTGCTTCTTCATTTCCGCTTGCATATCACCATGTGAATAGAATACTAATATTTAGATAAGAGATCATAAGCTTGCATGTTAGAACTTTGTGGTCACAAACATACTCAAAAAGCATTACTTGAAAACTTATGTCTTATGCATGTTACAGTTGTGTGCAGAAATTTTGCTTTCTTCTACAAGGGGAACCTCTGTGTTTTTATTACCTAATTTTTTAACTATTCTTGTTTTAGCAGTTATATGACATTTTTTTTAACTATTCTTGTTATACGGGATCCCTACAAAAGAAGTGTTCGATAGGCTCATTTGAATTGCCTAATCAAACAACTCCATTTTAATCTCTCCTTAATTGCATTTGTAAGTACCTCTTATTACTTACATGTTTTAATTTAATACAATATTTTTCTGAGATAAATCCATGTTAGTGATTTGAATTAAGGCATAATATCTTACATATCTCCTTGTGATATTACTACTTTAGGTTAAATGTGTTCATTTAATTATATAGTTAACACGTTTCTTATTTTTTTAAGATATAAATAAACAAACATAAATAGTAATAAACATGTTATAAATAAATAAAAGAAACACATAATCAATAATAGTATTAATTATATAATTAAACAATAGTTGATTTTAAATGATTTACTAAACCAATTTGAAACTAGCATGAAGATAATTATGTTTGGATATGTTTCATTTATATTAGGTTAATTTAATAAACAAATTTTAAATTTTAATAAAGTTTGCAATTGCTTGTAAATTTTGTATAACGAATTTAGAGTATTCAAACGTAAAATGTTGTCACTAATATATATTTTTAAAATAATTAGATATTTGATACTTGATATATATTATCTATTTTAGTACAATGACATGACTTAAATCTATTTAGAATACTTAAGTAACCGTAATTTATTGTCAACTTTAGACTTCAAGAACTACGAAATGGATAAGAGTTGGATAGATTTGTCTCTAAATTTTGCATTTCAAAATGCAAGCCAAGAGAACATGATTCTTTGCCCATGTAAGAAGTGTGGCAACATCAGTTGGCATATTTATGAGGTTGTCTACGAACATCTAATTGTTGATGGCTTTACTCAGGGGTATAAAAAATATATTTTTCATGGAGAGTGTACACTTCGTAGAACCTCTTCAACGATTAATCCGAATTATCCTCATAATGTTCACCATCAATCTGTTAGAGAAGATGACATGGAAGGTAGGTTGCGGGATGCATTTAATATGTAAAGTCATGGTTTGCAATAATTTCCACCTGAAATTATTGCACCTGATGATTGTGATATTGGTGGAAATGCTTTTACCGAAACGGGAAGAAGTGCACCTGATCAAGAGCCAATTGGAGAAGCAGTGGAGTTTTATAAGTTACTTAATAAAATGAATGAAGAACTTTATGAGGGATTGAAATTTTCAAGCCTGTCATTCTGCATTTGTCTTTTTTACTTAAAATGTTTGGGAGGGTGGATCAGAAACTCTTTTACGCTACTGTTAAAGTTTTTGAGAGATATGTTTCTATTTGCAAAAATCCCTCATTCATGCAAAGATATGAAGAAACTGATAAAGGATTTAGGCCTTGGGTACGACAAAATTCATATTTGTCCAAATGACTGCACGTTGTATTGGGGTGATCGGAAAAACCAACAGTCTTGTCATGTTTGCAGTAAATCTCATTAGATGAATAGGAATGCAGAAGATGTGAATGAGGATGAAGGTGAGGCACAATCAAGAAAGAAGCCAGTAAAGATTTTGCGATATTTTCTACTAATACTAAGGCTTCAAAGGCTTTTCATGTCGTCAAAGATAGCCGAGTCTAAGAGGTGGCATCATGATGAATGAACTGATGATGAATTATTAAGGCATCCTACGGTTTCTTTAGCTTGGAAATCGTTTGACAATAAATTTCCAAGCTTTGCAAGCGATCCTTGGAATGTGAGGCTTGGGCTAGCATTTGATGGATTTAATCTTTTTAAAATTATGAGTATTTCGTACAGCACTTGGCCTATAGTACTTGTTCCTTACAATTCACCTCTGTGGATTTGCATAAAACAATCTTCTTTTATCGTATCTATGATTATCCCCAGAGAAAAAGGTCCCGAGAATGATACTGACATAAAGGTCCCGGAATGATATTGACATTTATATGCAGCCACTTATTAAAGAGTTGAAACAGTTATGAGTAGGTGTTGAAACATATAATGTCTTGAGAAAGGAGAACTTTTATTTACGTGCAGCTTTGTTGTGGACTATTAATGGTTTCTCGGTTTATGCTAATTTATCTGGTTGGAGTACCAAAGGACGTTATGCTTGTCCTTGTTGTGCTACGCAAATATGTTCGAAGTGGTTATATAATGAGAAAAAGTTCTCTTATATGGGGTATCGTCAGTGGTTAGATAGAAATTATAGATTTACATTTCAGATGACCCTATTTGATGGTATTGAAGAGTCTAGAGAAACTCATGAGCAGACCATTGAATCTGAAATCTTGTTCATGTTAAAAGATATCAATTTCAGTTATGGGAAGATAAATGAACCACCCAATATGCAAACAAAGAAAAGACCGAGGGAGGCATATGTTGGTGATGTTGACCAGCAGAGTGATGATAAATCTGATGAAGAGGATAATCCTAATGAGGTGGACTTGTGGAAAAAAAAGTATTTTTTTAGTTGCCTTATTAGGAGTATCACATTTTGTGACACAATATTGATGTCATGCATATTGAAAAGAACGTTTGCGAGAACATCATCGGGACAATTCTCAATGTCGATAGAAAATTGAAAGACAATCTTAAGAGTCAACTTGATCTAGTTGACATAGAAATTTGGCGTGATATTCATCCCCAATTACTTCTGAATGGAAAATATTGGTTGTCGCCTTCTATTTTTGCAATGTCGAAGAAAGAAAAAAAAGTGTTCTGCACAGTGTTGAAGGATATAAAGGTCTTAGATGCTTATGCATCAAATATATCTCGATGTGTGAGTTTTAAAGATCGATGACTATATTTCCTAAAATCACATGATTATCACATCTTGATACAAGATTTATTGGCAATTGCTTTACGCTGTTGTATGCCAAAAAAAAAGTGGCGTCTTGTATAATTGAACTATCCAACATAATGAAAGCTATTTGTGGTAAAGTTTTGATTGTTGAAGAACTTGAGAAAGTACAAGATCGAGCCGCCTTGATTTTATGCAACTTGGAGAAGATCTTTCCACCTTCGTTCTTCACAATTATGATGCACTTGCTAATCCATCTCCTTTATGAAGCAAAACTTGGTAGACCAATTTTCTATCGGTGGATGTATCCTATAGAGTGGTGCTAATTTATTTTCAAAGTTTTCATTCATTCATGAATATACCTTTAATTACAACTTCTGATAATGTTGTATATCGTGTTTAAGTTCCTATGGAAATTGAAGTCTTATTGTCGTAATAAACATTATCCAAAAGGATCATTGCTGAAGGTTACGTAGTAGAGGAGTGTATGACTTTCTGCTCTAGATATTTAGAAGATGTTGAAACATGACTAAATAGACCAAGTAGAAATGCTGGGCTCACTAATCATAACTTAGCTGAAACTTATCTGTTTTGAACTTATGGGTAGCAAATCGGTAAAGTTGAAATTGCTCACTTAGATGATAGATCTTAGGTACAAGCACATCGATATGTTCTTTTTCACAACGATTCAATTGAACCATTACGCAAGTAAGCTTTAGAATTTGATAAATATTCATATTTTTCATTTGTTTATTTTCTAACCAAGTAATCCACTTTTTAACATAGTGAGTTTAAACAAGTCTTGAGATCTCATTCACATTCACGAAGATTACAACATCGAGAGATTCATAAGTTATTCACAGAATCTTTTTATAAATGGTTAAGGCAGACGTTATGCAACTGAAGCTTTCAATGACAAATAATAATGTTTCTGCATAACATTATAATTAATCAATTTACTTTCAATTCAATAGGTTTGGAGTGGAAAGGATGTCAATGAAGAAGTTAAATGGCTTTCCCAAGGTTCGAATAGAATAGTAAAAAGATATAATGCCTTCCTCATTAATGGATTCAGGCTCCATACAAAATCTCGTGAAAGATTGAGGAGGAGTCAAAATTGTGGAATAGTTATTAATTCTTCAATTACAAGTTATGCTACTGCTTGGGATCAGCAATCCTGTTGAGGGAAATATGGAGTACTACAGACTTTTTACGGGCATTATTGAGTTGGATTACTATGGCAAACAGAAGGTTGTCTTATTTCGATGTGATTGGGCTGATGTTAGTATTGAACGTAGAATTAAAAAAGATCAATTTGGTTTTATGATGGTAAACTTCTCTCCATTAATTCATACTGGACAATAATTGATAGACGAGCTGTATGTATTTTCTTCTCAATTCAAACAAGTTTTTTACTTAAAAGATCCAATTAATGAGGGTTGGTACGTTGTATTCCGTAACACCCCTAGAGACTTGTTTGACATGGGTAATAGAAGTAGAGATGACATCGACGAAAGATCAGAAACTTTTCCTTTTCTAGAACAGAACTGAAATGAAACTATCCCTAGTACTGGTACACAATTTCAATGGGTCCGCTGGTGTAACAGCCAAATTTAAACCCTAGTCGAAACGGTAGTTTAGGGACCACAAATCTGAGTCAAAAAAATATTTTAATATTATTTTTCTTGTTTAAAATATGTGAATTGATATGTGTGAAATTTTCATATGAAAATTTTATTGTTTGAGTACTCGATTTAGTAAAAGGATTAAATTGCGTAAAATGCAAAAGTTGCATTCTAATTGTTCAAGTGTTTATTTGCTATGTTCTACTAAAATAGAAGTCCCTATTTATTAATTAAACCATCATTTTATGATAGTGGAGATTGGTGGTTTGGCATATATGAAATTATGTATTATTATAAAGGATAAAAAGGTAAATGGTATATTAAAATGTAATTAATAAAAACAAAACATAAAATGGCAATGCAAATTGATCTTTGGCCAAATATTGATGAAAAAAAAGAAATCCATTGAAGCTTCCTTAGTTTCGGCACTTGCATAAAATGATTTAGGTATGTTTTGTGTTCAGTTTTTGATAATCTTTACGTTTTTGAGATCGTTGCTTCGAATACTATCCGACCCATGCTAGAATTTCTGATTTTAATGAATGTTTTGAGTTGTTCCATTGATGAATATTTGTGTTTTGTGATGTTTGATGATGAAATATTAAAAATATGTTTTAGATTAACATGTTTTGTATTGGAGTTTTTGATGATTTTGAGTAATTAGGACTAAATTATAAAAATAATAAATTGAGGGTCTAAAATGTGAAATAAATGAATCATATAGACTAGTATGAGTATAAATAATATTCGGCCTAACTATGTTGTTGTGAGATTGTGCATATTTTGTGTTTTATGAAATATGGACTAAATTGTGAAAAATGTGAAATATCAGGGGTAAAAGTGTAATTTACCCATTTGTGTGTTTTTGGATGAATTTTGTTGAATATTTTATTTAATAAGTTTAATTTATATTAATTTAGATCAAGAAAATAGAAAATTGAATTTAGATCGGAGGAAAAATAAAGTTGTAGACTAGCCGATTCGTACCGGTTTTTCATTGTCCGAGGTAAGTCTATAAGCAAATAGATATTGTTAATTTTGATTATGAATGAGTTAATATGCTGATTTGGAATTTATAGATTTATAGTAAAGTTAGTCGAATATGATTAAGCATGGAAATAATGTATTTGAGCTAATTTGGCTGAGTTATAACATCTGAAAATCTGTATGAACTATATGGTATATTTGGAATTTTTGATATATATAAATTGTTTATGAGATAACTTTTTAATAGTGATATTCGGGCTTTAAGCTTAGCAAGCCTTGTGATGGTGAATTAAATCGAGCTTTATGCCTAGCAGGCTTATTGCTGGTGTATAAAATCAAACCTTGAGTTTAGCAGGCCTTGTGTTGGTGTAAAATACAGGCTTATGCCTAGCAGGCTTTATGCCGGTGATTACTTATAAGTTTATGCCTAAAAGACTTCATGCTGATGTGGTATTTGAATACATTAAACGAGCTAAATGGCCAGGTATGAATTAACTTGTTACCTACTTAAAATAAGGTAAGTAAGTAACTTGATTATTTGTTATAAATCATGTATGATGCAAATGAAATATATATGTGATTATGGTATGTGTATTCGGTCTTATGATCGAATGATATGAATATTATGAATTTGGTCTTTGAATATGTGTATACAAGACCATGTATATTCGGCCATATGGATAGTTCATGTACGTGATGTTATATTACGATTTTTTAGCTTGTGCATATGAGTGTATGTACATTTAGTTATATATTGACAGCTTGATTTTAAAGGTTGGAAGATAATTATTTATTTTAATTATATGAGCATTCGGTCAAGGAGGAATTGTTCAATGAAATTATATGTTATATATGTATGGAATTAAAAGCTTGAAATTAAATGTGATAACAAATGTATAAGTTGAATTATTTGATTGAAATGATTTAGTATTGAGATGATATTATGCATTAATTGTTTAATTTGCTTAAGGCTTACTAAGCTAAGTTAGCTTACTTTGTGTATTTTCGTTTACCCTGTTTTATAGATTTTAGATTCAAGTTACAAGCTCGGGGATCGTCAGCAAAGTTCATCACACTATCCAGTGCTTCGGTATTTTTATAGTTGAACTTGAACTACGGCATGTATAGGCTGGAATATACTTTTTAAATGTTGGATTTTGGTTTGTATGTATATAAGCCATGCGAAAATGGCTTGTTTATTCATGATAAATTTGGTTTTAAGTTTTGAATATGCTATGGACATGTTTGATTGTGGTTTTGATGTTGCGACTATTATATGTGTTTATATGTGAACCATGGTTAAAATATTGTTAATGTTGATAAAGTTATGCCAAAGTATATGTGATTGATATAATTGGTTTGATGTGAAATTGTGGTTAGATATTTTGTTGAATGATATGCTTGATATATAAATTATATATATTAGGTAAATGGCTATGATTTGAAGTATTGATATTTGGTTATGTGATGAAGTAGGTAAGGATAATATATATATCTTTGATCATTGATTTTAAATATGACTTTAGGTGTGTGAATAGCATGTGAAACAACCATGTTTTCATTCGGCAATAAGGTGAATTAGTTTTTTGTGGATGTTAGACAAATTAGGATAATATGTATTTGATATTAAAAGTTGATTGTTTTGAATATATGGATACATATATATACATATTTAGCCGTATATGTGAATGTTGAATTAGTTTTGGAACATGAGTACTGTTACTTTGCTTGATAAGTGATAATAATGTGTGATTATTTGGTTTAGTTCTTGGAAATGTTTTATGCGAGTAAAGCGATAGAGTATAATGGAAGTTGGCATCAAATAAGGCATATGTATTTTTGCATGTTATATATATATTCGGCTATAGTTTTAGGTTTTTCATGAGTAAGTTGGTTGAGATAAAACTTATAATAAGGTTGCATGTATGTATGGTCTTAAATAATGTGTAATGAGATGTTTTAATCCTTATGCTTATTTTCAGCCTTTTAATAACGATTATGGTGGAATGTTATTTAATTTATGTGTAACCTGTAAAATTTAGTTTGATTTAGTATTTATTAAAATATGATGTATTAAGATAATTAATTTTTATATATATCTATGAATGTCCAAAAGTTATGATTCGTTTGGTAATACCTCGTAACCCCTTTCCGCCGACGGATACGGGTTAGGGGTGTTACAGCTAGGATGTGGATGAAGATATTTACGAATCATGATGTAGTAAGATTTTACATTTTTTAATTACATGTAATATTATAATTTAAATCTTAATCTTGTTAAATATATCCATTATTATTATTGTTGTAATTAGTTATTAATATTTCAACTATTTTATGTGTATTGTAGATAATATGCCTAGAAGAAGATTGCGAGATCTAAGTATTATTCAAATTCCTCCAAATTCGGAAGAAACAAATAGTGATCAACAAACTGCTATTGGATCTTTGAATATTCCCAATACAGTTGACGAACCTGTAATAATTTAAAGTAATGTTAACTTTAATTTACATGCATGTTCGATTTTATTATTGATTTTTGTTTCAAATTCTTATATTATCATATATAATTTTTTTAGCTGAAAATAGTGGGAGGCGCAAAACTCGAGGACGTACATTATTAAAGGATTTATACAATCTAAATTTTGTAGAGTGTGTCAAAGTATCTAGAAATAGTCATGGTCACCCTATTGGATTAGAAGCTCAAGTTTTAGCAGGATACTTGTGTATTATAGCACGAAATGCCAATCTCTTGCCAATCAACTACGAGTCATGGCATCATATGCCTGATAGTAACAAAAATCATGCTCAGGATAATATTAAGGTAATAACGTGAATGTAATTTATAATACTTTGGTTTAATTTTCATTTATATTTACTTTCTAAACTTGTGTTATTTGCAAGAGAGATTTGCTTTAAAGATCTCGGATAATTATGTAAAGAAAACATTAGCAAAGAAATGGAGAGACCATAAAAAGTACATTAAGAAATGAATATTTTAAGAAAAATATAAGCCTCAAAGAGAGATTGCGAAATGTGTCTTATCGGGAATGCTAAGGTACCAATAAGAAGATGCAGTTAGATTTTGAAATTCAAAGAAAGGAGAGGTATTATGTACTTCTAAACTCTTATAATTATTTTGGTTTATAGTATTTATTATATAACTAATAATAATTTCATAATGTAGGATCCAGAGGCGATTCTAAAGGGGGCTGGCATGGGCCTTGAACCCCCATAAAATGAAAAATTGTTATTTAGGCTCTCCAATTTTTTTAAAAATTTTAAATTAGTAAAAAAAATTGCACTTTGGCCCCCTAAAATTATAAAAATTTAATTTAATACTTTAAAAATTATAAAGATATAGACTATAAAAAATTAAAATTTCATTCGGCCCCCCTAAAAAATTATTTTGGCTTCGCCCCTGGTAGGATCATGAGCGAGTTGGAACTACAAGTAGGCAAAAACAAAAATTCACACACACAGCTTTGTCGAAAAGTTTTGGCTGTGTAGCTGATGACGAGATATTTTGAATTTATTAATTATGTCAAATATTAATTACTTTCTACTAAATAATATTTTTCCTACTATATTGTAGGAATTGTAGTATGGTCAAAAAGTTAGATGCCTTCAGCTTTTTGACATTACACATAGAAAGAAAGATGGATCTTCTATGACTACTGAAGTTGCAGAAACTATGGTATATTTATTTAATAAAATTTGAATTATTTTAAATATTTATCATGTTTAATTATAATGGTTTAATTTGTCGTTTGTAATGCAAATAATGCCAAGTTATGTTGCATTTGCTTGATTATATATTTTTTTCTAACTCCTTAATTGATTTATTAAGAGAAACTAAACAATAAAAGGGTGAAGTACGAAGCTATGGCTTCAAGTGATAGTTCTGTTAATCTGGACGACATTGATAACCGAGTTATTACTGAAGTTTTGGGTCCTGAAAGGTATGGTCAGGTTCGATTTCAAGGATCTTTCGTTAGCCCAACCCAATATTTTGGATCCAGCTCACAACAATACATGCCTTTGGCGAATCAGGCTCAAGCTGAAGTTCAGAGGTTAAGAGACCAGATAGCTCAGATGTAACCGAGCACAGTTGAGCAAATTGCTCAACTTAAAGCAGAGACAGCATCGAGAGTAGAAAAGGCTAAAAGAAAATATGATGAACTCCAGCTACAACTTAAAATAGAGGCAGTAACGAGGGAAGCAGATGCAACAGCAAGGGCAACAAAGGCAATAAGAATATATGACGAACTCCAACTACAGCTTCAAAATATGATGAAAATGTTTCAACATAATTCGTTTTGTTTTCTTATTTTGAGAATATCTTAACAATATAACTTTTAAATATATTTTGTTATTTCAATTATTAATTTAGATCATAAAAATATTTCTTTCGTGATAGTATCATTTAGATTTGAAGTTTTTTGTTGGATTAGAAATTACAAGAAAATATGTTGAAAGTTCGGGTTCTATATGAAATAATATGGGTTGGTAAAATCTGTTAATGTTAGAACGCTGCTATAGAACATGATCTTTAGCGGCGATTTTATTATAAATGCCGCTAAAGAACATGATCTTTTGCGGCAATTCTAGCTACAAACACCACAACATGCTTGACTCTTTTGCGGGGTTTGTAAAGAAAAGCGCCGCTAAAGATTATGTTCTGTAACGGCATTTATAATAAAAGTGTCGCTAAGGATCATGTTTTATAACGGCGTTTTTCCACATAAACGCTGCAAATTTTAGTGGTGCTTATCCAAGCGTCACAAATTGCTTTAGCAGTGCCTATAGGGCCAAAAAGATGCCGCTAAAAACCTGTTTTGTTATAGTATTATATTTGACTTTGATTAGAATATGGTTTTACAAACCTATAAATAGACGTAGTAGTCTCTTCTCTTATATCATTCGAATTCGACATAGTAAATTATCTTCTCCTCTGCACGTAAACTCGGTGTGTTCTGTTTTTTTCTCTTTTCTTGCCATTATCGACATTATGTTTTTATAAAAAGCTTAATTGCTTTGATGATTTTGTTAATTGTAATCTTGTTTGTTTATTAACAATCATCAATGTTTTCCAAACAGATTCCATTTGAGCTACATAATTGAGCAAGTAACTGGGAAGCCGCAGTAGTGTAGGACTAAACTCACTTTTTATTTTTTATTGATAGTTAATAAGAAAAATAAAATCATGCCAAAGCAAAACATTAGACTTGTATATAGGAAATAGATTCGTAAATGGTTGATATAAATTTAATTATCGTATAGGGGAATGAATGAAACATGACAAAAATAATGGAAATACATGTATAATCAAGGTGAAGCTTGGCTCAATTGGAGCTTACACAGTAGTGTTTTCTGTCTTTAATTCTCTTTTAAAACCTCATGAAGGAACAAATATAGAGAGGGAACAACAATAATTGTTTCAGGAGCAAAACATGGGAAGAACAGATTAAAAAGATCAAAAAGAAAAGTAAAAAGATGGGGTAAAATCAAGTATTATAAGAGTTGACAAAATTGCAGTTGGTTCGAATTTCGCCGACTTCATCGAGACCAGAGAGGACTTGAATGTTTGCAAGCCTTACCATGGAGGCTGAGAACTGGTGTATGAAAAGAGAAGGGGCTCCAATCAAAGAGTTGACGATAGGTGAAGTCCTTGGATCAGAATAGAGCATTTGATCGGTGGATAGAAGTCCCATATTTTTCTGAAGATTGGCATAAAACTGGGAATCAAAAGTGGTTGGGGTTGTAGCATCAAGATCAACGTAGTCGCCCGATGCACATCTGCATTTCCTTTGTAAGAAGTCCAAGTAATGATCATCAAGAGGAGGATTTGGCATGCTTGATGTTCCATTCAACCCCTGATACAGCCGGCGTTGAATTGCACCACACGATGTCCTTCCAATGGTGTGTGCTCCTGGACATATGATAGGAATGCACTGTCAATGCATGCATGAATCAACTATACATACATAAAAGAAAAGAGAAGATTTGGGTTTTGACAAGCACCTGAGAGGACTACCAAATCAATTAAATTTAGACCCCGAGATTGGAACAACTCAAGCAAAGTGGTAATGCTTTCGCGACCACTAGGCACCATCTCAGCATCTTTTACATTTGAAATACGCGAATCTTTCCTGCCATAAGGAACTCTCCAATATGGTCCTCCGAGTAAAACGGTGGCATCCCTGGTGGCTGCCGTCAGAATGTCAGTGCAAGACACGATTGCCGGGCAGGATTTCTCCACCTCCACCTTAATATCGTCTATCACTTGAAACCCTCTCAATGTTTTGCTAGCCTCGGCTCTCCTCTCACTTCCTTCGTGGTTCAAGAGAATGGAAGCGTCGCATCCCTGATCAATTAATTCACATGATCCTCAGTCTCAACCATATATAAATAAGCAAATATAAAATTACTTACCGTGGCAAAGCAGTCATGAAAGTGCAGCCTCAAAAGACTGGCGGCAAGTGTGTGATCCTTTGCAACCCATTGTTTCAGTTTTGTGTGGATAATTTGTTCAAGCTGTGGGCATCTCTGGTTGTAGTAGTCGAAGGACAAGAGATTATCAAACGGCAACGTCTCTGGTATTGGTAATGCGGAAAAGGTTGGGAAAGAGTCTTCTTCACCATGCCCACAGCTGGTTGTACATATAATGGAGAGGAGGAAAAGGCTGAGAACGGAGGATTTCATCCTTCTGTTTCTGGTAAGTCCAAAATTTAATAAAGTATTAATTCAGATTTTCTTTTTGGACGCTTATAATGATGGCTGCAATTGCGTTTTTATAGTAATTGACGATGAATAAGATATAGTTAGCATTGGCTATCGGCAAATCAGATTTGTTAAATTTATTAAATAAGTACGTGGGAGGCACCCCCACCTACATGCTAACCATGTCTGGGTATTATTTAATTAATTAAGGTACTAGTTTTGACTTTCAGTTTTAATGTCTGAAGCAAACGTGTCAGTCACTAACTTACATTATGAATCCACTTTAAAATGTCACAAAACCAATAGAAAATTCAAGTTTGCTGTTAACTGAAACTCTGTTCATTTATTGAAGTTCAAATTATTAGTCAGGTAGGTTAATTTTCAGTCGCAGTTTCTTTTTAAAATTTACTGATCAAGTCGAAAGCTGTTGGATGCTGGTATTTACTTCCATCGTTTGCATTGAAGTGTGTTGAACAAATCTTTTCATTTCCATTCATCTCCTTACACATTTTGATAAACCTTGCCTTCGCATCCGTTATGCTTGTGTACATGATATCAAGACAATAATGAGTTAGTGAACTTAATAGCATTTATTTCTCTTCTCCTCTGCAGCCGCTGATAGTTTGAGGCATTTAGGTAATTGGGTCCTTTCCGGATATTTCATCCCTTACATGATTTCTGTGAAACTATTCCTACTTTTATACCTGAGCAGTGGTTACTAACTACAACTCTTCGTGTTACACTAGATATATTTTTAAATTTATAATATTTTATATTATTAATTTATATCACATTAAAAAATAAATATATACTAAATATATAATAATATTCTAATATAAATATTAAAATAATTTAAGATGAGTATAATAAAAATTTTAATAAATAAAAAATTATTAAATTATTAAATATTAAATTAAAATAATATGCTTGGGTTAGCCTTTTGCAAATATTGGTATTTCGAGCTAGACTTAAGCAAATATAGAGTATGTTAATATCATGTTTAGGTCCAGCTCAGCTCATGAACACATCTAGTGGTTATCGTTTGACACCTAGATGATATGAATTCAAATCAATTTATCATCATTCCCTTCTCTCAATATGGTAATGATCATGTGTGTAGCTAATGCATTTTAATATATTGAAAACCCATGCTCTCACGAGTACATTTATTATGCACGACTTGACATAACTCGTAATAATGGAATCATAGCTCAAATAAAAAAAAAGTAAATAGTATTCTCATACAGACATTGTATGAATTATGAAAATGAAACATTGTTACAGATAATTTTTCTAGGACAAATGACTAATTATTATTGTTTGTAAGTAACAATCCTTTTCATTGTAAAAGAGACAATGACGACACTGAAATAAAATAAACTGAATAGATGAAAGGATTTCACCAAGAGAAATTAATAATATTTTATGAGGATAACATATATGACAAGTTCATTGAAAAATAGCTTAATATAAGTAGTTTTCCTAATGGTATATAATGGGAAGACTAGTATTTTTAATGGATTAACTATGTAATTGGAATAACTTTGTAATTAATAGATAAATAGTCGAAACTTAATTACAAATTATTTAGGCCTCAATTATATATGCATGATCAATCGTTGCACCAGCTCACTTTAACTCTAAACAAATTGCATAATAAGAATTGATTGAATGTGTGAATAAAAACAATGTATGAGAAATAGATTGTATGAATTACTCTCCACATAGATGGCTTAAGATTAATTTTATTTTTTTATTTAATTGGATAAATAAATTAAATAATTGAATCCAAAGTATGAATTAAATTAAATAATTATAGTAGTTATATTTTATTTAGATAATTAAATTAATTTACATATAGATTTTAATACAGTAAAATTGTCATAATTTTAGTGGAATTAGAATTAGATTCTATAAATTATTTAATTGAAATAATTAATTAATTTTAAAATAATCATTTAAAATAACATTTAAAAGTTAGATTAAATACTTATATAAGTTGATTTTTAATTTAATTCAAGAGAGATTAGCACATATAATTAAATCAAACTTAGATCAACCCACCTAACCTGATAAGGAACAGTTGTCATGAGACAGTGATCTCTTCGTGTCATCGGCCATAGGGTTCAGAAAGTACTACCAATACTCAAATTCTTATTAAATAATTATTTAATGCATTCAAAATTCAAGTATAACTCTTGCAAAATTTTCTTTATGAATAATGTGTAGGTGTCAAAAACCACATAGAGATATAACAAAAGAAACTTTCTCCAAATTTGTGAAAAATTTATTTGAATTATTTTTCTTTGAATTTAAAAAAAATTCTATTTTTTCTTGAGTTTTGTTTCCAGAGTTATAAAATTATAATGACAATCATCTGGCAAGTGTAATTCAATTTAGAAGTAGATTTTCGGTTTTGGATCCCCACATAGGAGGAAGTAGACATCCAATTCAAACTTTCGGATGTTTGATAAAGGTGTTGATACCTTGAGCCTAGGTATCGATACATTGTCTTTAAAATTGATACCAAATGTGAAATCAGTATCGAAATCACATTCTGTTTTGAACATTTTCAGTTTCAAGACTTAGATATCGATACTTATCCCCTTGTATTGATACCTTGGGTAAATTTTGGTAAAAACTAGTTTAGAAATTTGCTAGAAAACCCCTGCAATACATTGGTTCCTTCTGAACACTTGATACCAATTTAAAGTGCATTAAAACTACTTAAAACAACTCAAATTCGATCACAATTATCACATTATCAAACCACAGTTGCATGCATACATAAAACTTTCAATAATTCATTTCATATAGAACTAAAATAATTCAATCAAAATACAAAAATAGATCAATTTTTAAGGGTTTGCATTTTAGTCCCTAACACTTGGGAACACATTTGGTCTACTTATGTACATGTCATTTTTCCACAAAATATAGTACCTACATTTGTTGCCCTTGAAGATGTGATGAGATGAGAGATCTCTTAGCTCGACTCTAGCTCTTCAAGTCTAACTGTACCTACGCATTGAGTCGATGAAGGCTTAGTAACCACTATAAGGTAATAAATAGCTAAATAAATCATAACATAATGTTTAAACTTATTAAATTAAAACATATTTACGCACATTCAAATTTTTACAATTATACCTTAATTTAACAAAATTTAACTTACCTTTGATAGTTACTAAACTTACCACAACACTTTGATAATTCATTTTATTCACATTAGTAGACTTTTATAGAACATATCTGATATACAAAAAAAAATATAGAGGTGCATTATCATGCACTAACGAACAGATAGCACTGAGGTGCTATACAGAGAGCACCAATGTGCTAATAATTAGCAAACCCGTTGAGGTCCTTTAATAGCATGCCACTAATATCAACTTATCTATTTAGGCATTAAAGTTGAATTTAGTACAAATTCTCATAATATATATATGTCTCGAAAATATCTCACATTTTCCTTTTTTTTCACATTTTAGACCTTAATTAATAAATCGCATGTATAACACTATTTCATGTTCTTCATCTATATTTCTCTTTACAAATCTCACAGTTTCATAATTTAATCTTTTATTTACTATCTATTTATATATAATTTACATTTCTATCTAAGGAATTTTCATATTACAACATAAACATTTAGAGAAAATAAATTAAAATCTTTTAGTACTTACAACAAAAGTTGAAATGGTTTTTTCTCCTCTTCTCATTCATTGGCCTTTCCTTTTCCTTTTCCTTCAATTTGGTCCTTTCCGTTCTTTTCTCTCTTTGTTTTTTTCAATTTCATAACAAACATATAACATTTATAGGTTAAAAACTACAATCAAGTGACTTTCTTATGCTTTTTAATATAATAAACATGTATGGCATGACAATTTCATCATCTCTTACCTTAACTCCTTGAAAACCAAAACCCTATATCTTATTTTTTTTTCTCTCCTTTAACACATCTATAGAGGTTCTCTCATGAAACTAAGATGCTCACTAGCCTTCTTTATAGTTTTTACAAAAGAAATACCAAAGAAAAAGAAAGGTTTTGAGCTTGGTTTGTTCAATAATGGAGGAAGGACACAAAGGGAAAAACAAAATATGGGTAAAGGTAGAAATGATGGTGATAGTGGGCTTGGTGAAAAGATTATAAATTCTCATATTTTCTTCCACCTTTTACACTATTCTATAAAACATTATTTTTAATTAAAAAGGTCAAATTGCTAATAAGTCCTCTTGTCATCCATCTTTACACTTTAGCCCTAATCATTATGTCTAAAAATATCTACTTGGCTAATTACCAATTTATCCTTCTTCATCTTTCATAATGTCTAGGATGACTGTAACAGCCTATTTTTAAGGTTAATCAGAACAATGGTTTCGGGACCACAATTCGAAGTTAAAATATTTATTTTATTATTTTATTAAGGTTTAAAGTTTGAGAGAATGTTTGTGTAAAAATTTCGTAAAGAAATTTTACCGTTTGAGTGGTTAATTCGGTAAAAATGACTAAATCGCATAAAGCGTAAAAGTTGAATTCTATTAGAAAAAGGGTTCAATAGCTATAGAATCTCAAAATAAAAGTCCTTAAATTTAAATTATCCCACTAATAGCATAAATGGACGGTAATGGACTTGAATTAGTGAACTTTTAATGTTAAAACAAAGGTTATTTTAGTAAAATGGTTAATAATGTTATAATAATTAAAATAAAAGTAAAAGTCATCATCTTCCTTAAGGCACCAGCCAAAATTTTCTAAAGAAAAACAACCATGGGAGGGCATTAACTTCGGCCAATCTTTGATTGCGCATCTAGGAACGGTTTTCTCCCATTTTTAATCATTTTTACGTTTTTGAGATCGTTGCAGCTTAATCTAACTAGTCTGTGTCTTTGATTTCAAAACTGTTAAAGATTTTGATATTTTCCATTGATGAGCTTATGTGTTCTTTGATGTTTAATAGTGAAATATGAATATTTGATGTTAGATTTTCATATTTTATAAAGTGATTTTCGATTAAAAAAAGGTCAATTTTGGACTCAATTGTGAAATATGGTAAATTGTGTGGTAAAAGTATGAATAAATGAAAGATATGAGATTTTATGAGCATGTATGAAATTCGGCTAGCTTGGGCTATGAAGAAATTGATTAAATTTGCATTTTACAAGTTTAGGGACTAATTTATAAAAAGGTCAAAACTGTAGAGGTAAAATAGTAATTTTACCAAAATATGAAAGTGGGTTAAAATGAATAGAATATGAATTGAAATAGCTGAATTTGATTGGTTAGATCAAGTTAAGCCTTGTACGAGTCTATATCGAAGGAAAAATAAAGTTTCGGACTAGTCGATCCATTTCGACGTTTTGACGATCGACGAAAGTTCGTATGTTAATAAACGTATTTAAATTGTGTTATAAATGCCTATATATTGTTGCATTGAATTGAATTATATATGTTTATTTGTCATTGAACTGTTATGAATGTCAACTGAATAATTACGAGCAAGAAACGATAGAGTTACGACATTCGAAAGTCCCGTACGAACCTTAGGAATAGTATAGGATACAAATTTCATAACATTAAGTTATCATTTACAATGATCACAAGAGTCTCAAGTATTTTCTCACTCAGAAGAAGCTGAATCTTAGGCAATATAGATAGATTGAGCTGCTAAAATACTATAACTATATGATTGAATACCATTCTAAGAAGGCCAATGTGGTGGTAGACGTACTGAGTCGTAGAGTTATGACTGATCTGAGGGCGATGTTTGCTCGCCTCAATTTATTTGATGATGGTAGCTTGTTGGCTAAGCTTCAAGTTAAACCGACGTGGATGGGTCAGATTCAGGGTAAATAGTTAGAGAATGAGTCATTGGGTCTTTGTTTTCGACAGGTTGAGAGTGGGGATACTGTGGATTTTAGATTGAATAGCGAAAGGGTGCTCTGTTTTTGTGGAAGAATCTATGTACCGAAGGATACTGATTTGAGGTAGTCTATACTATGAGAGGCACATAGTAGCCCTTATACTATGCATCCTGGTAAAAAGTAGATGTACCGAGACCTTCATAAGTTATATTGGTGGCCGGGTCTTAAGCGTGAAGTTACCGATTTCGTGGGTAAATGTCTGACTTGCCAGCAGGTTAAGGCTGAACATCAATTACCTTCAGGGTTGCTTCAGCTAGTTAAAATTCCACTTTGGAAGTGGGAGAGAGTGACTATGGGCTTCGTTAGTGAGCTTCCTTTAGCGTCTACTAAGAAGGATTCAGTATGGTTTATTGTGGATCGATTGACCAAATCTGCCCATTTCATACCAGTTCGTACTGATTACTCTTTGTAGAAGCTGGCTAAACTGTATATGTCTGAGATAATGAGACTGCATGGGGTACCGATTTCCATAATATCTGATAGGGATCCTTGCTTTACGTCTTGATTTTAGAATAAGTTACATGAAGCACTGGGTACAAGGTTGAACTTCAGTACTACGTTCCATCCTCAGACAGATGGTCAATCAGAGAGGGTGATTTAGATACTGAAGGACATGTTAAGGAGTTGTGTGATTGATTTCCGAGGCAATTGGGAGAATTACTTGCGGCTAGCAGAGTTTGCTTATAACAATAGCTATCAGTCTAGCATACAAATGGCACCTTACGAGGCATTATATGGCCGTATGTGTTGTACTCCTCCGTGTTGGACTGAGTTGGGCGAGCGGCATGTTCTAGGCCCTGAATTAGTTTCTGATACCGAGGACAAAGTTAAACTAATTCAGGATCGACTAAAGGCGGCATTAGACAAGCAGAAGTCATATGCAGATCTAAAGCGTAAGGAGATTGAGTATTCTGTGGGTACTTCATTTTTCTCAATGTCTCGCCATGTAATAAGGTATTGAGGTTTGGATGGGAGGGCAAGTTGAGCCCTAGGTTCATTGGGCCTTACCGCATACTAAAACGTATAGGACCGATTGCCTATCAGCTAGAGTCACCTCCGGAGTTAGACCGAATTCACGATTTGTTCCATGTCTCTATGTTAAGGCGCTACTGCTCTGATCCCACGCATGTTATTTCAGTTGAGGAGTTTGAGGTTAAACCAAATCTGACTTTCGAGGAAGAGTCGGTTCAGATATTAAATCGTGATGTAAAGGTTTTAAAGAGGAAGTCTATCCCACTGATTAAGGTTCTTTGGCGTAATCACAGCTCTAAAGAGGCCACGTGGAAACCTGAGGAGTCAATGCGACAACAATACCCTCATCTGTTCTGATCAGGTAAATTTTGAGGGTGAAATTTTCTTTTAAAGGATAGAGTTGTAACACCCCAAAAATCCTTAAGTTTATTTTCGTATGTTTGTGTTACACAAATACACGTTTGTTTTAGTGGTTAAGTGTCCTAGGAAGAGTCTGAGAAGTCTTGGGTTCAAGCCTTGGCTTGTACAAAAGTTTTGTTGTTAATATGAATAAACCCCGTCTCTAGTTAGTAGGCTTTTAAATAAATGGGGGTAAAACATGTCAGAAAGGGCTTGTTGGTCTAGGGGATAGGTGGCATGTTGTTGTTCCATGAGGTTTGAGTCCTGCTTTGAGCAGTGGGAGCGTTTTATTTTGTTACTAAGACCATGTGGGAGTTCTAGTCAACCTGAACTACTGAAGAGTTGTAGTGGAATTTGAATTAAGTGGTTGACGGTGGAGTGGACGGTATGGAGGGATTTGGGGAGGAAAATATGAGATTTTGAATGAGTGGGAGAGTAGTGCTGAATTTGAACTCTTGCTCAGAGAATTTTCGGTTATGGTTGGAGAATTTTGAGGAACCAAGTGAGGGGTGTGTTTTAAGGTCATGTCGAATTAAGAGTCTCATTTTGGTCAAGAATTGGTCATAGCTCACTTTTTTTCCTTTGGTGCCGAAATTTTGTTTCTGTTCTCTTTTCTCTCTACTTCTCGTTTTATCATTTTTCTTTCTTTTTGAGATAGAATATTACTGATAATGCTCTAGAATAATGTATTTTTATGTATTAATCACGTGTTTATTCTGAGCTTGATCCTACTAATTTGAGCTATTTATGTCTTTTTATCTTTTAGGGACTGATTTGGAGGTAAAAGAAAAATTAATGGACAAAAGTGCGAATTTGGAGACACAATGGGCTGATATGCGACACAGGAAAAAGATTGTGCCAAAAGTGCAAGCATAGAAGACACAAGGACTAAAAATGCAAAAAGAAGATATTTTATTCTATAAGACTCCATTTTATTTATATTAGGATAATTATTAGTATTATTTAAATTTTAGGATTTTATTTTAATTATCTTTAATTAAATGTATTTATCTTTTTAAAATTTAAGTTAAATTAGACTATCTCCCTAGCACTATAAATAGGGGGTGAAGTGACTCTATTTAGGTGTTCATCTTTTTCCGTAAACACTCTCCCTCTGAAAGTCTAGGCTTTTGTTTCTTCATATTTTCTTTCAATAAAATTCCCTTTTCCATTTTTATATTTATTTTCTTTTCCACCATTATCATGAGCCACTAAAACCTATCTAGCTAAAAGTTGTCAATATTCCCCAAAAAGGGTTCTTGAGGCCTAGAATCCGTACTTAGCTTTCTCGCCAAGTATTCATCGTTTCTCCGCACTACAGGTTGACGCTTTCGTCTATGGCCCTTAAGAAGTAAGCTTTTCAGCATATGCAAAGGCAGCCGCTTTGTATGTTTTGGAAGGATTGCACAGCCTGTTCGTTAACTTACTGCGTCAGAGGTTGGCGAGCCAAAGAGACAAAATAGCATGGGATTCGCCATTGAGAAGCGTTGATTTAGCATAGATTACTGGTTAGAGTCAGGTTCCTTAAAAATCGTAAGTCTAATCTTTAGAGCTGGTGGTCGTAGGCGTCTTCTTCCACTGTAACCGGCTTACTTGAGTTGAGAAGGGTTATTTAAAAGCTGAAGATTGAATCAAGGCAGAATGAGACAACCGGAGGCTGGAATCTTGCCACACAAGAAACTTTCTCTTTACCCAACTCTATTTATTTTTATATTCCTCATTTTAATTTCTGTAATTTATTTAATTTCGCAATTTCAGTTCACTTTAAATTCTGTTTTATTTTTCCAGATTCTTAATTCTATTTTTTTTATTTTTTAGGAACGTAAGTTTTCTTAGCCAAGAAATTGTCCAGGATTTCAATAAACGAGCATTCGTACAATCCGGTCCCTGAGGATTCGACCCTACTTCCCCTTTACTGTTATTTTTACTATTTTACAGGGAATAGGATATTTTTGGTGCTCTCAACGACGCATAAAATTTTGGCACCGCTGTCGGGGATCGGTAACGTGCTAATCTTGTTTTTTTGTTTCTTATGACCAGATCTGCTCCAGGAACTTTTGCGTTTGATTTAGAGATTGAAAAGACTACGAGAGCTAATCGCAAGAAAACAAAGCTAAGAAAAAAGCAATCAGCGGTGGTTGGGACTCAAAGTAATCCACCGCCAAAAATCAGAATCGACGACGAAACAGAGTCTAGGGTTAACGAAAACCCTACTCAAACTTTTGAAAGTGAAAAAGTAGAAGTCGATTCCTCAGAAGAAGTGTTTAACACTAGGGTTGACGAAAACCCTGATTTAACACCTCAATATATGGCTCAGACAATTCGGCAACTGGCCGAAGCGCCGACAGAACAACCACTACTATGCATCGCGTATCCTACTATGGTTACTGATTTTGAATTAAAGTCAGGCTTGATCCAGCTACTGCCAACTTTTTAGGGGTTACAGAACGAAAATCCTCATAAGCATTTGAAAGAATTCTATATGGTTTACCTTAGTATGAAAACTCAGGGGGTAACTGAGGATCAAACTAAACTGCGTGCTTTCCCTTTTTCATTAGCAGATTCTGCTAGGAAATAGTTATTTTATTTACCTCCTGGATCTATAACGATATGGGCTGATCTGTCTCGTTTATTTCTCAATAGGTTTTTTCTAGCGTCGCGTGCAGCCGAGTTAAGAAGAGAAATCATGGGCATAAGGCAAAAAGACGCAGAGACTGTGTACGACTATTGGGAGAGATTTAAAAAGTTGTGTGCAAGTTGCCCACAACACAGTATAACAGAACAGTCTTTGCTCCAGTACTTTTATGAAGGCCTGAAAC
The DNA here is from genome assembly GCF_007990345.1 of Gossypium hirsutum. Taxonomy (NCBI): domain Eukaryota; kingdom Viridiplantae; phylum Streptophyta; class Magnoliopsida; order Malvales; family Malvaceae; genus Gossypium; species Gossypium hirsutum. The sequence continues at coordinate 7,700,750 of NC_053433.1, forward strand.
CCATGGAGATGAATATGATAGATGCCGCGAGTGGAGGAGCGTTAGTCAACATGACTCCACAAATGCAAAGATAAGGATATGTTCGCTATACCATGCAAAATAGGCCATTTGGGGATCAAAAAGGCCATGTGTGATTTAAGGGCCTCCATAAATGTTATGCCTTATTCTATTTATGAATCACTTAACGCGGGTTTTTTGACAAAGACAAGTGTTACCATTCAGTTGGCAGATAGGTCCATTGTGTATCCTGAAGGAGTTCTCGAGGACGTATTAGTCAAAGTCAATGGGCTTATCTTCCCTATAGATTTTTATGTGATAAAAATGAAGGAGGATAACGCTTCTGGGTCTTCAGACATCTTGTTGGGGTGACCTTTCCTTAGTACTGCGAATACTAAGATTGACGTACGAAGCGGAACCCTCACGATGGAGTTTGACGGGGAGATCGTGAATTTTAACGTTTATGGCACTATTAGTCACCCAAATGAAGTCTTGGACGAAAACTGTGTCAACATAATTGACTCATCACTAGAAAAAACTTTTGAGTCATCTTATGGAGATAAATCTAAGATGATGTTTGATGATTTGAATCTGTTAATAAATTATTGGCTCCTATGAATACTAAACTTCTACCTTCTGTTGTGCAGGTACCAGATCTGAAATTAAAACCACTTCCCGAGCAATTCAAATGCACATTTTTAGAGAAAAATATGAAACCAATGAAAGAGGCGCAAGGACGATTAAACCCAAATATAGTGGATGTGATAAAAAAGGAGAATTTCCAAACCCATACGAACGAAAGAATTCAGCTGGAACAGCCTCAATACTAGTTGAGGCGTCAAGCTAGTGACGTTAAACAAGCGCTTATTGGGAGGCAACCCAATTTTTATTTTTATTTTTATTTTATTTTAGTTTATTTTATTTTTATTTATTTTTTCTTATTATTTTATTATTTATTATTTTCAGATATTAATAAAATTCTCTTCTTTTGTCTAGGTAAACTGAAGCAACAATAAGAAGAACTCATTACCATAATACACGAACGACAGTAACTACACGGGGAGTTCTTCTAAACTTTTCTTCTACTTATTTATTTATTTATTTCACATCGAGGACTAAGTGTTTTAATTAGGGGGAGACATTCCTCATTATTTCTATCATTTTAGCTATTGATTTGGTTGCTGTTGCCCATATAATTTTTTTTAAAGAATATTTTGCCTTTTTTCATGCCCAAGAATTTGACCACGACTTGCCCACTGTTTGACCCACATGCATGAGTCTTATCTACTGAGTTAATTATGATTTTGCTTGATAGATTTCATCTCCACTATTTTATTTCTTTTAGTTTAAATAATTATGATTAATGGAGTTAACCCTAACTTAATTTTGGTAAATTTGATTAAGTCTAAATACAAGAGGACACTTAATACAATTGCATGCTTAAAATATGTTCATAACTATTAAGGTGGTTACTGAAACTTATTTTTGACACTTGTTTGTTTTTTCTAAGTCCTCCAAAATTAAAATTTCGTTTAATAATAATAATGTTTCCGTGGTTATGAGTGCAGCTTAAGACGTGACTAGCTGAGTAACCGGGGTAGGGTGCTTGGGTTGTGATCCTATTTCGCGTCAAAAGGTTGTGTGACCTTGTTAGGTAAAACTCCGTTAACCGGAATTAATTTCTAAGAATGTTTGGGTTGAGTAACCGGGGTTAGGTGCCTGGCTGTCATCTCTCTTCGCATCAAAAGGTTCGATATGTTTTTAGGAAAAATAAAAATTAGGAGTATGTTGGGCTGAGTAACCGGGGTGGGGTGCCTGGCTGTCATCTCTCTTCGCATCAAAAGGTTCGATATGTTTTTAGGAAAAATAAAAATTAGGAGTATGTTGGGCTGAGTAACCGGGGTGGGGTGCTTGGCTGTCATCTCTCTTCGTTCAAAAGGTTAAATATATTCCTAAGTAAAAATAAATAAATTAAATTAAAATTCTATAAAAAAAGAAAAAAAAAGAAAAAAGAAAAAAAGTCATTAATAAAATGTGAGGACTAAAGGTAAAAACGAATAAGGTGTCTTGATAGGTTTGGTAAATTACCTAATTTTCATGAAATAATCCAAGTCGATCTTAATTTTATGTGTTAATTGGAACACTTTTTCAATTTTACTTAAATCAAGCTAAAGGTTCTCTTTATTTTTCGTATGCATTTTGACTAATTTTTATAAAACTTTGGAGTAGAATTTCTTTCATGGCAGGATTTAATTTTCACGGTGGACAGGAACCATACTTAAGGGCAAGCATGGGCTAAGTAGGGGGAATTTGATAATGCTCTAGAATAACGTATTTTTAAGTATTAATCATGTGTTTATTCTGAGCTTGATCCTACTAATTTGAGCTATTTATGTATTTTTATCTTTTAGGGACTGATTTGGAGGCAAAAGCAAAATTAATGGACAAAAGTACGAATTTGGAGACACAATGGGCTGATATGCGACACAGGAAAAAGATTGTGCCAAAAGTGCAACCATGGAAGACACAAGGACTAAAAACGCAAAAAGAAGAGATTTTATTCTATAAGACTCCATTTTATTTATATTAGGATAATTTATATTAGGATAATTATTAGGATTATTTAAATTTTAGGATTTTATTTTAATTATCTTTATTTATCTTTAATTAAATGTATTTATCTTTTTAGAATTTAAGTTAAATTAGACTATCTCCCTAGCACTATAAATAGGGGGTGAAGTGACTCTATTTAGGTGTTCATCTTTTTCTGTAAACACTCTCCTTCTGAAAGTCTAGGCTTTTGTTTCTTCATATTTTCTTTCAATAAAATTCCCTTTTCCATTTTTATATTTATTTTCTTTTCCACCATTATCATGAGCCACTAAAACCTATCTAGCCAAAAGTTGTCAATATTCCCCAAAAAGGGTTCTTGAGGCCTAGAATCCGTACTTAGCTTTCTCGCCAAGTATTCATCGTTTCTTCGCACTACGGGCTGACGCTTTCGTCCATGGCCCTTAAGAAGTAAGCTTTTCAGCATATGCAAAGGTGGCCGCTTTGTATGTTTTGGAAGGATTGCACAGTCAGTTCGTTAACTTACTGCGTCAGAGGTTAGCGAGCCAAAGAGAAAAAAATGGTGTGAGATTCGCCATTGAGAAGCGTTGATCTAGCATAGATTACTGGCTAGAGTCAGGTTTCCTAAAAATTGTAAGTCTAATCTTTAGAGCTGGTGGTCGTAGGCGTCCTCTTCCACTGTAACTGGCTTACTTGAGTTGAGAAGAGTTATTTAAAAGCCGAAGATTGAAGCTAAGGCGGAACGAGAAACCGGAGGCTAGAATCTTGCCACATAAGAAACTTTCTCTTTACCCAACTCTATTTATTTTTATATTCCTCATTTTAATTTCTGCAATTTATTTAATTTCGCAATTTCAATTCACTTTAAATTCTGTTTTTGTTTTTCTAGATTCTTAATTCTATTTTTTTTATTTTTCAGGAACGCAAGTTTTCTTGGCCAAGAAATTGTTCAAGATTTCAAGAAATGAGCATTCGTACAATCTGGTCCCTGAGGATTCGACCCTACTTCCCCTTTACTGTTATTTTTACTATTTTACAGGGAATAAGATATTTTTGGTGCTCTCAACGACGCATCAATTACTTTCAGGTATCTTATCATTTTTGTTGTTTATTCTGAATTAGCACTTCTCACGAGTTCACTTGCTGATCGATTAGCTCACCTCTAACGGTCGTTCTCTCTGTTTCTTTGCTTTGGCTGAATATTTCTTCTTCCCTTTTTCCCAATCGGTTTTCCTATTTGACCGATTACTACTTCTTCTCCCCTCTCTCAATCAGTTTGCTTTAGCCGAATACTCTCTCTTTTTTCTCTCTCTCAATTCTTTTCTCCTTTCATCTTTTGTTTTGGCCGAATACTACATCTCTATCCTTTCGGTTTTGGAAATTGTTCTTTGATCAATCAGGTTCAAGTGCACGGTTATTATCTTTTCTCTCTCTTTCTGCCGTAATAGTCTTTTACCTAACGCCTTTATTTGTTGGTGATTTTTGCTAGAAGTGTGGTTGTGCTAGCATTTGCCTCTGTCGTATCGTGTGCTTTTGGTTTTCATTTGGGGTGTGGACCCATTGCTTCTTTCTCATATTCTGAGTTTGGCGCATTCGGTAAGTTGTTATGTGGTTGGAGCAAACTATTGGTGTGATCAATAATGGTTTAGGATATTAAGTTTCGGTTGTATTGCAGGTTATCTCTAAGGGGTTTGTAATCAGTCTCTTGCAATGGGTTAAGTGTGTGAGCCTCAATTGATTGATCAAGGCAAGTAATAAGTAACCTTGTGGGATAAGTGATATAAAAAAAGGATTGTTTTATCTTGCTGATTAAGGGACTGATGGTCTATCATGTTTGAATCTAGGTTTAGAGCGCTTGTAGACTATTTGCACACTCTTGCAATAAGGTGTGTAAACACAATCTCAACTATGGAAATCAGCAAAAGCCAGAATAACTAAATCATGACGCTACACGAGCGTGTGCTCACTCGTATAGTAGTCCGTGTAACTAAACATTGGCATTTGATTGTTGAGGACGACCATGAGCAATTTCATGGGCTGAGGTCGTTTTAAGCCATTTCGGGTCGAACTGGGGTGTGGGCCCACACGGGTGAACCATACGAACATGTGGAGAATATTCGGTCAGGCTGTGTAATCCACACGGCCAAGGCCATTTCTAGGCTATGTAGGCCACATGGCCTATTTTCATTGTTTGATTGTTAAGGTTGCACGGGTCGCCCGAGACGACTATGAACCTACTGTTGGGTCGGTAAGTGTACCTAGACCCCTTAGTTGATAAAATGACTATTATACCCCTAGTTGATAAAATGATTGTTATGCCCCTATGAGATGTATGATTATATTTGATCATGCCATTTTAAAAATATTGAATACATGTATGATAGTATGACATGACACGACTTGATGCATGATATGTTGCATGGGGATGGGGTTTATTATGATTGGAGGAAGTGTACTGAACGGGCAGCCCTACTGCAAATACTGTTCAATGCCATAACCGGTACTACTTGGAGTGTAGGGATGGGTAGTTGATTATATCCCCACATGGAGTGTAGGGTTGGACGGAGATAGAGTGTAGAAGCTGGTTGGGTAGGATTTCTTGATTGCATATATATACCGTTACTGTTACTGAGATGGGCTCAGGCCTAAACGATACTGATATTGTAATGAGCTAAGGCCCTAACTGAAACTGAACCATTACTGAAATGGGATTAGGCCCAGACTATATATGCTCACTGTTTGGTTATTTAATATAGGGTTACACATTGAGTTTTCATAAACTCACCCTTCAGTTTATCTGTGCAGGTAATCCCCAGTCTTAGGCAGATCGGTTGCTGCGAGGGACTCAAAGGTGGCCACACAACCGTACATACTTTCACATTTGATTTTTAAAGTATAAGTAACTTTATTTTGGGTATTTTTACTGTAATAAGGCCTTTATGGATTTTTACTTTAATTTGGGTTTTTATTTGTTTTGATTTATAACTGCTAGTAGTAGGGAAAAACGCGGGTTTTCAAAAAGATAACTGTTTTTCAAAAACACCATGAATATGCAACATGTTTTAAGAGCTTCCGCAAGAAATAATGTTTTAAATACAAATGTACTAATGATGTTTTAATATGATTAACATTTTGACAAACAACTTACATTTTGAATTAAACGAATGTCTTTAAGATCACACAAGGAGGTTAAATAGAGAATAGGTTTTCATCAAACATCACACTTACAAAAAAATACTTTAATGTGACATCGCCAGATTCAGCCATAACGTCTAGGTCGGGTTTTGGGTGTTACAAAGGGGTGTTACAATAACTCATACTTAACCTTTGGTAAAATTTCTTCTTAATCCTCCCTCCCTTTCTACGACTATTATGTGCCTCCTAACTTTTTATTTTTCCTACTTTGGCCACAACAGTTTTCTATACTCTTTCAATTAAGTTAATACTTCTATTTAAGTTTTTCCTATCTAAGGAATATTTACTAATTTTTTATCAGGTTTAAATATTTTCTAATTTAATACTTAAAATTTCTATTTGTTTTATTCCTAGAATTTCCCACTAAATCCTAACTCGATACTTCTTTGTACCCAACTTTGAGACATAACATGGTTGTTACACCTGTCATTGAATCGATAGATGTTTGATTGCTTTTGAACCCTAAGGTTATGGCATGTATATAGGAGTATTGGTATATACCTAATTATATAATATGTCTTGATGATTTGGTATCTTATGATGATTTGTTATTTTAATTCTTATAGAAAGATGAACATATAGGCATTTCATATTTAAAGGTGTGATGTTCTATGACTATATGAATGGTATGAAAAGAGATGAAATTGGTAGCTTGCTTGGTTTGTGAATGAGGTGAAGTGGAAGTGAACATATATAACTTCTACTGCTTGAATAAGGTGACCTAACATTGATAGATAATGCTCGTACTCAGTGCTTATAAGTGTAAATGTGTATACAAGTGAATAAATGAAAGTGAATTGGTAAGTTTCAAGGTTCTTTATCAAAGGTAAACTTTGGTAATTGAAATAACTTGGTTTGAGCTTGAGTTTGATTCATGGCATGAAATGTTAAATTTACTTGATATTTGATAGAAATTATCTTAAATAGATGAAAAACATGATTGTTGTACTTATTTAGCATGTATTTGGCATGTTTTTAATCGATTGAAATTGGTCATTGGAGCATATGTTGATAGGTTTGCTTGGTAAGTTGAAATAGGTACAAATTTGTATAATTTTACCAAAAACAAAGCCCTCATCCCAACGACCATATTTTCTTGTAACAACGTCGGCTAACAGTATGTGACGTCACGACGTCGTTGTTGAAGTTTTAAAACCTCACAATTTGGTACTATTTCATGCTTGGGCTATCATAAGAGTTTTTGTAAGCTCGATTAAGACTTGGGATTGATTGTTAAACCTAAAATGAAGGTGTTTGACGTTTGAATACTTACGGAAATGATTATTTTATTATGATTTTGACTATAGTTGCTGTAACAACCCAAAGTTTACGGGTATCGAAAAATTAAATTTTCGGGTCATTATTTCTGTAAAATGAATTCTTAAATATTTATTAAAAATATTTACGAAGCTAGTATTGTGGTTAATTAGATTTTGGTTAAGTGAATTAGTTTGAATTAAGGCTAATTTAGTGAAAGGACTAGATTGATTAAAGGGTAAAAGTTAAATTGTAGAATAAAGAAAAGTTAAAGGATTAAATTAGCAATTAAACCAATTGAGGAGAAATGTATGGTAAAAATTAACTACATGTGTATAAAGTATAATACATACATATGTAATAAAAGTATACGTTTACTTATATTATAAGTAAATAATAATTACTAAAATATAATAATAATATAATATAGTAGTTAAAATAAATAAATAAAAGAAAAAGAAAAAAGAAAAAGGAAATAAAGAAGGACGAAACAGAATAGGGAAAGAAAGAAAGAAAAAGGGAAAGAAAAAGAAAGGAAAAATAGGGTTTTGGGGATTGAAGCTTAATTGGTAAGTCAATTTAGTCCCTTTTCTTGTAATTTTGATGTTTTTGGAATCCTAGAACAAAGCTCTACTTGAATTATGTTGAAATTTAGGAAGTTAGTGAATTTTTAGATGTTGATTAAGTTGAACTATTGAGTAAATTATGAGATAAAGTGATAAAAATTCAAGTTAGAAGTGGGAGAAGGATTAAATTGTAAAAAGAGAAATAAGTTTTGACATAATAGGAATTAAACTGAAAGAAATTCAGAATTGATGTTTTACATTGAATATTAAGAGCTGAAACTTGTTTAAAGTAAGTATTAACTGAAAATATGAGATTTATTTGAAGAGAAAGAATAGTTATGGTGGAAGGACTAAATTGGAATTTATGTACAAGTTACATGGAAAATAAAAGAGTGTGTTATTAAATGATATGTGTTGATGATTTTAAATGTTAATATTTTTCGTAGTTAACGTAGCACCGGAAACGTCATCAAAGAAGAGGAAAGAAAAAGTGAACGAAGATAACGAATAAACTCGAGAATTACGGTTTATATTTCTATAAACTGAGTTTTTAAGTTGAATGTTGTATGTATTGCTTTATTATGTATGGTAAGTAAATTAAAGGTAGGTATTGTTAAATTTGAAATGTATTAACTGTTATATGAAAATTTGAAAGTAAAAACCCTATTAACAGTGTCGGGCTAGTCGGATACAGTTGGCATGCCATAGGATTGGAAGTGTTCAGGGATATTCCGACTCTGTGTCGATGAGGCACTATAAGTGTCGACTACTGTTACTTTTCTGGATTCGTTCCGATGAGATACTCTGTGTACCGCTACTGTTACTATTACTGTTACTATTACTGTTACGGTGTATTCTAGCTTCGGCTGATGAAACACTGTATACTATCTCGGTGAGTGGGTTGGATCCGAGTATCTGTCCAGGTCCAAGTTATGTTAATAGGGGTAATTTAATGTACTGAATTATTGAATGATTGTGCCACTGTACTGAAAATTGACTGTTTCTGATTGATATCATTAACTGAACGTTTTATTGAAAAAGAACTTTAAATATAACTAGTGCCAATAGATTTGAATTAAGTAACTTAAATGCATTTTGATGTTAATATTTGTTTAAGTGTTAGTTTATAGAAATACCACTGAGTATATACTCAGCGTACGGTTTGTTTTCCGTGCGCAGGATTAGGTACAAAAGAAAGCTAAGGACTCAGCATCCAAACCAATCCTGGACTCAAAGTGGTGAAATACTTTTCTTTTGGTAAAATGGCATGTACCTAAGTTGTTAAGATGTTATTTTGTAAATTATAGTGAATGAACATGAAAGGTGTTGAAGCATCGTATGAAATATACATATTTTGAAAGTTAAATTTACATGAATTTGATTAGTATGATAATGTAGTATAATTTCGATATGAATTATGGTACCAATGAGGGTACATTGGTTGGATGATTTATTGTTTAATTGGACATGTATTGAATGTGTTTAATCGAGTTCTGGCTGAGTTAAAAGTTGAGGAAATTATTAGCTTGAAGCTTAAGTTATGCAGGGTTGGTAAACTTGAGACAAAAGGGCTCATTTTGAGTCCACACGGCCTGGCATTGGCACACAGGCGTGTGATCAGACCGTGTGTCCACAGACGTGTGATATGACCGTGTGTCCCCTGCATCCTTAAATGTGAAGTTAGGATAGTACATGGGTAAAAGACACGGCCGTGTATCTTGGTCGTGTGAAGGACACGGGTTTCAAGCATGGTCGTGTGTCAAAATAGTGTAAAAATCGCTTAAAATGGTGAAAAATCAGTTTACCGCACGACCTAGCCACATGGGCGAGTAGTCAGGCCGTGTGCCCCTTTGATGCTTAAAAAATTGCAAGTCAGAATTACCCCCGGGCTGGCCACATGGCCATGGGAGCCACACGAGCATGTGCCCCTAACTTCAAGAATTTTTTTTAAAAGTTTTCCAAAGTTACGGTTTAGTTCCAAATCACTTTTAGAGCATATATTGGACCCCGTAGGCCCATATTAGGTCTTTATGGTGAAATTTGAAAAGTTTTGATTTGAAATGTAAATTTATGACTTGGTTTTGTACAAATGCTAGTGTATAAGTCTGGTAATGCCTTGTAACCTTATTCTGGTGACGGATACGAGTTAGGATGTTACAGTTGCTTCGAAAAATGTGGCATTCTATAGCTCGGCCCCGACGATTAGGTTGGGCGATGGGTGTTACAATTTTTGGCTATGTCACCCCATAGCTAAAAAACAAACGATGTTAATGGCAAGGATCAATTTGTGTAACGAATGCCAACTTTACGGACCAATTTGATCCAAAAAAAGTCTAAGGGTCAATTTGAAAAATTAGCATCCTATCAACCCTAAAACCCGAATTTGATGCTAATTTTTTAATTATTATTAATTTCCATCCTATCAACCCTAAAACCCAAATCAATTATTAAAAAATTAGTATAGTTAGCTTCAAGTATCAAATTTTATAACTTTTACCAAATACATATATCACATTAAAAAAGAACATAGCTAACAGCTTATCATATTAAAAAAAATTCTAATTCATATATCAAATAATGCAATAAACCTAAAGAAAATTAAAATAACATTTGAGTTGGGTTGACAAATGTAGTCTTAAATTATTTATCAAATTTAGGCTTAAGGGTATAAAAAATCCTTAAACTTTTTTAAAAAAAGTAATTAAGCCTCTATTTTTCTTATTCTTTTTTTTTTTGCAAGCACTTAGGTATTTAAACTTTCACAATGCATGAAAAAGACCCTTAAACTTTTTAAAAAAAAAAACAATTAAGCCTCTGCCTTTTGTTTGCACTCAATTGAGTACTTGAACTTTTAAAATGCATTAAAATGACCCTCAAACTTTTTCAAAAAAAAGTAATTAAGCCATTGATTTTTTTTTACACTCAATTAAGTACTTGAATTGTAAAATGCATCAAAAAGGCTCTTTGACCGATAATTTTAACAATTGACTGTTAAAGTTAACTGCCATTAACCTTTTTTAGTTAAAACCACCCCATGTCACAATCATGGCTGACATGTGGCAAAAAAATTATAAAAAAATAAAAACCAATAAAATTTATAAAAATGATTAAAATTTAATAAAAATAATAAAATTGTAAAAATATATAAAAATATTGTAAATTTTTATAAAAATCATAATAAATTATAAAATACATCAAAAAGATCCTTTAACCATTAACTTTAACCGTCGACCATTAAAGTTAACGACTCCAATTTTATTTTTCAAATAAAGCCACCATTTGTCGTAACACAATGTGACATGTGATGAAAAAGGATAAAAATAAAAATAAATAAAAGTTATAAAAAATTATAAAATGCTTTTTTTAGTACAATAATTTTTATAAATTTTTTACGAATTTTATATTTTTTATAATTTTCTTATGACTTTATAAAAATTTATAATTTTTTATATATTTCTATATATTTTATAAATTTTATTTTACCATTTTTTATAATTTTTATTAAAATTTAATTATTTTTATAACTTTTATTGATTTTTAGTTTTTATCATTTTTGTTACATATCACACTGTCGTTGTGATACGTGATGGTTTTAATTGAAAAAAATTTAGAAGCGATTCAAGTACTTAATTGAATATAAAAAATAGAAAATTAATTATTTTTTAAAAAAAAGTTTAAACAATTTTTACCCCCATAAGGCTCAAGTTTATTTTAATTAGTTATTTAATTTTAACGGTAATAATTCATTCCCACAAAGACTGGGAATTTTAGTCCTACCACCTGTGTTAAAGGTCCGACCAATTGGACACGTATCAAAATGGAGTAACAAAGTCAATATTGAAATACAATTTCTTCCTTGGTGGGGACCATATTAATTGACTTAATTATTGAAAAAGATTTGGACTCTCCGATTCAACGTAGAATTACTTCAGCTTCCTTGCGTGCTCCCCTTGTGTTTGAATACTGCCTGCTTTCTTCTTTTCTAGTTCAATTGTCTCTTTCAATACAACAGACTTTGGGTTATTTTCTTCTTCTACTGCCACTTAAATGGTTAGAGACTTAGTCTAAATATGTTAATTAAACAAATATTAACAGGGTTAGAATCGTATTAAGTAAAGCTCAAGATTAGGTTTGTGGTTCCAAAATGGAGAAATGATAAGGTGAATTTTGAAAATTACAGAAATTAATTTCTCAAAAATTAAAAATTGGGGAATAAAATGAAATTATCAATAATGTGAACAATGATGAGAATAGGGTTTTGTAATAATGTGATAAAAGGAAGTCCTGAATTGCAGGGATGATATATGGCTTCCTTCAATCTTCTCTTTCTACTAAAACAATTTGAGATATTATGTGTATATTTATCATAATAATATTATTTTTTTATCGTATAATTATATCGTGTTTAACTTTCACGGATCCATGTTGGCTCTCTATTTTAATCCTTAAAATAATACTACCTCTTTGCTTTTTATAATTTTTATTTTTAAAGACTCATAGCCTTTTTACGTAAATTATTTTTTATTTGATGTAAAGTTTATTTAGATACAAATAAGAAAAATAATATCTCTCATCCCAATTTATTTTTAGTGGTTACTTTTTAAAAAAAAATTAATTATTTTAAATTTAAATGAAGTAATTTTTCTATTTTTTAATAGTACTTTCCTTTCCCTAGCTTTTTTTTCCCAAATTGAGGTAAATAAAAACTACGTAACTTAACAGGGAAAGTAAGGGAAATTCAACTCCCTCTACGCTTTCCCCTCAAATTTGAGGTAAATAAAAATCATGTAACCTAAAAGGAAATTCAACTCCATTTACTTTCCCTAGCTTAAATAAAACAAACTATGGTAGAAGTATTAGGGAAGTTCTAATACTAGGAGTCAAATTACATTTTGCCCCCTCTACTAAAAAAATAGGTAAATTAGTCATTGTATGTTAAATCAAAGAGCAAACAGATCCTTTTATTAAAATTTTCATCTATTTCTGCTTTTAAAAACATGTCCCTATATGTCAGATGAGATACATGTGGCATGTCATGTGTAACTGCTTGGTTATTCGTCAAGTACACTAATTTTAAAAAGTGGAAATGAATGAAACTTTTAGCAAAAAGTACCAATTTGCTCTTTAATCTACAGGGACTAATTTTCCCATATTTTTAGTAAATGGGACAAAATATAATTTGACTCCTATTACAAGGACATCTATGATCTTTTACCAAGAAACTATCCAAACAAGTGAAATTAACATCTCATTTACTTTCCTTTTATTTCTTTTGTTTTAATGCAATCTAAACATAAAGTAAGGGAATCTTTAGTAGTGTATGAGTGTGGCACTGATAGGGTGAAGCTAGAGGCCTCGACATGTTGCTAGCAACTAAACACTACAGTAAAAAGTTGCCCTTTTTTCTCTGCTACTACCTGTACTTTTCTCTCTCATTTTGTAATATCGAGGCAAGCTTGTGCCATCGGGCTGTGACCTTAGGACTGGTCGTCGACCCTCTAGTATTGTCCTACAACTTTTCCTGCTTCAACCTGTCAATCGTTAACCTTAAGGTTGTCATTGTTTACCCCTTTTCCTCCTCCCCCTTTCCTTTCATTCCCTTTTTATCTCATTCTTCGTCTCTCCCTATCCTCTCATTCCCTTTTCTCCTTATTGTTCCACCTCGTGGTTGCTTATGTTGTGGTCTCCAATTTGGTTATCATTGCTGACCTCGCCAAAAATTGTTGGGACCCAGAGACTTTAATGTAGTGATTTCGTCTATATGTACTTATATTTTTCAAACAAATTATTTTAATAAAATATCCATCAATTTCGTTAATATATCCATATATTGTCCTTAATATTTTTTACATGCAAAGTAAAATGAAAGAAAATCGGAGGGATTAGCTCTTACGAGCATTAGTGTGTTTCGGATGGATTGGCTCTTATGAGCATCTGGTGTGTTTTGGTTGGATTGTCGATGTACTCGTATCCGTAAGACATTCATCAAATTGAAAATCTCAATAAGGTATCTTGTTTCATGATTTTAATGGAATTGTTATATATATACTGTGTATTGAATTGAATGTTGGTGATTTGTCGGTTGGGGTTGTGAATAACAAGAAACATTCATGGTTGGCTTATTATTATTTGAATTGTTGTATTTACTTCGGTAAGATTTATTATTTTAATGCGTCAAACTTATTAAGCTTCATTGAGCTTACTTGTGTTATTTACTGTTATTGTAGATACTAAGAAGGTTGGACGATCGAATCAATACTCAAGTCACACTATCCAGCTTAATTTAGTAGTTTTTGGAATGTTTGTTTCGAATTATATGGTATGTAATAGGTTTTTGTGTTGTTATTACTGATTTTTTGAAATAAGTAAAATGTTAAGTATGATATTATGTGTAAATTGCCAACTTATATAATGTATGTGATTAAGGTAAGGTTTTAATGCAAATATGAATGATATTTGTCAATGATATGTTTTGATTGAGGTACCTATGATAGGTACATTGGTTAGGTATTAGAATGGATGATTTGATAAGTTGTGTTTGATGTTTTATTTTTTTATATATAATTGTATATACTTGTGGTATCAATGAGGATACATTGGTTAGGCATTTAGAATGTTGATTTGGCATGTTATTGGCTTGTTTAATGTCACTTTGAATAGATTTTTTGGTTGTTAAATGGTTTGCTTAGAACCTAAGTAAGCTTGATATGGTAAAATTATTGTTTAAGGTTCATTTTAGGTTCACACGGCCTGAGACACAAGCGTGTGGCTCAGCTGTGTGTGATACACGGCCTGGCTACACAACTTTGTGTCCTCCGTAAGTTCCATTACATGCAAGTTAGGTAGCACACAGCCTGACACATGGGTGTGTGAAGCTATTTCAAGAGTTACACGACCTGACACACGGGCATGTGGGGTTATTACGAGAGTTACACGGCCTGACACATGGGCGTGTGACAAGTAAGGACACGGACTAGTACAGGGCCGTGTGTCTCTATTTCGATTGTTACACGACCTGAGACACATGTGTGTGTCTTAGCCGTGTAACCTCTGTAGTCCAAATTTTCTAACTTTTTCTTAAACTTTCCAAATGTTTCCAAATTAGTCTCAGATTGTTTCTAAAGTATTTTTAGGGTCTCGAGGGCTCGATTAAGGTTCGTTATGTATATGATTGAATATGAAATGAAAGATTTAATGTTTTGTTTGTACGGTAATGCTTTGTAACCCTATTTTGACGACGGATACAGGTTAGGAGTGTTACAATGTTTAACTAATACTAAGCGGTATTATGTGGCCAGATCGTAATACGAAAAGAAAACTTATGTTAGTAGATGAACCTAAATATATCCTTAGTCTAATAAAAAAAATGAGCAAATTGATTGAAAAAGACTAATAAGCCATCTATCAAGTCTAATTAGGGAGATGTTTTATCTTGAGCATCGATGTGGATGACTCCTAGAAGATAGAGACATAGATGTTACTAACTAGACTGACAGTACATCAAACAAGACCCAGGTAAAATAGATCATTAATTCATCTATTCACTTGTGACGCTCATAGTGTGACATACCTCAATCCTGAGTGGATGATGGACTATGTATACATGACTCGTATAGTTTGATGCAAGTGAAAATTTGAGTTCAAATAAATAAGGAACTGAAAGCTAGTGTGTCAGGTATACGACTTCTATAGTATATAGCATCATTCACAATAGTGGAATTTATAGCTCAAGAATTGGGTAAATGATATCCTCTCATTGGTATTACATGATAGATGAAAATTAAATATAGTCACGAGTAATTTTTTTTGTGATAAATGTCTTAATTACTATTTGATAGTAACTTCTCATAAAAGAAGATGTAATGGTTACTATGAGATAAAATAGGATCATAAAAATAGGATCATAATGGGAGAATGAATTTATCCCAAAGAGATTAAGGATATCCTATAAGGGTAACGCGCTTATGACAATATCATTAGATGAGCAGTGATCGAGTAGCTTTCGTAATAATATGTAATTGGGGAGAGCTCAGTCAAGATACTATAATGGAATGACTTCGTGAGTAAATGAGTTTATAATTAATAAAAGAAAAGTTGGAAGTTAATTATAAATCATTTAAGCCCTAATCACATATGTCCAATCGGTCCCTCCGCTAGCTCGTTGAAATTAGAAATGAATTGCATTTAGAATCATATGAACAAAAATAGACAAAAATGATAAAGTTAGAAAAATGACTTACATTCGGAAATGAATGTGGTTTCTCACTAAGTATGGAAATAGTCTGAGAATTAATTTAAGTTTTTCGAATTATTATTTAAGTAAATAATTGAAGTTTGAAATAGAATCAAATTAATTAATCATTGTGAATCTGTTGAATACGAAAATTAAATATATTTTCTCATAGATTCTTTTACAGTAAAGTTGCCATGACTTTAACGAAATTAAAATTGGGTTGAGAAAATTATTTAGTTTGAAAATTAATTTATTTATTTAAATTAATTTAATAATATTTATTTTGGGAAATAGGAAAACATGCATCTGCTTAGATTAAATTATAAAGGGCTGAGTTAAAAGTTTAGGAAGCACGTATAATTAGACCCAATACAGAAGATGTCCAAAACCCCTCATAATGTGTATGAGGGGCGACAACCCTAGTGTATTTAAATAGGGTTAGCCGCCCCTCCTTCTTCTAATTCAACTAGGGGATTGCTTTTCTATTAAATAAGTATTATTTGTATTCTACTAATTCAACTAGGGTTCATCTATCTCTCCCTATAAATAAATGGCATTGGTAGGGCCAAAAACACAAAACTTTGAGATATTGTTATTCTGACCGAAAATAATGAGAATTTATTTTCTAAGTATAAATTATATTTTTCGGGAATGACAACTTCACTGGTTTTTATATAAGAGAGAGATTTACTTTTCTACTGAAAGTAAGAAAATTAATTTTGATTCTCTGTTTGAGTCGTAATTGTTCGAGCCCGCACTCAAAGCGATTCGTGGTATGAGAATAGTGAAAAAGATCGTTTGATTGAAAGCCAAGAATGTCAAGGATTCGTCTCGCACAAAGCATAAGTACTTTTGGGAAAGAGTTTATTTCTATATATATATATATCACTAGATCTGTCTCACATAAATTTGGTGGCTTTTGAAGAAGTTTCTCGAAAATCCAAATCAATAGATTCTTAGAGGAGTGTTTTGATATACAAATCAAGTTAACCGGAGATTGGATGATATTGATTCAATGAATGAGGAATGGAGACTAAGGTTGGAAAAGTTAGAGGAGAAGAGTAAACATTTTTTTTTGTCATGGGAGAAGAAGTGAATAAAAAAAATTTCCTTTTAATTAAGTGAACTTTTTATATTTATTTGATTTTCTTTTAGAATTGGGATTAAATAATAGAACATGTCAACATAAATGGTTAAATTTATAGAATTAGGATCAACATGACATAATGTGCAAATGTTGAATTTTTTAGGTTACATTTTTCTATTAGTCGCTGTACTTTTTTAAAAGTTGTGGATTCAGTTTATATACTTTTATTTGATATATTTTAGTCCCTATTCTTTTTAAATTTTGAAATTTTAGGCTTGGCCCAAACAATAGCAGTTAAATTCATTTGGTTAAATTCAATTACTAGTCACATATTATACATACAGTTGTAGATTTAGTCCATTTTCTTCAATTGGACCATTCCGAGTCCCTATATTTTTCAAATTTTGAAATTTCAGTTTTAACGCAAATGACAATCGGTAATCTATTAATTAAGTTTTTTAGTGAGTAATATGTGAAAATAATAAGTTAACATGGCGTTACTCATATGATAATATATTTGGCATATCAAATAATGGAAATAGAAGAACTTTACTTAATTAATTAAACGATTATTGTTTGGTAAGGATTAAAAATTTAAAATTTGAAAAGTACAAGGACTCAAAATGACCAAATAAACGTACATGGAATAAATCCACAACCTTTGCTAAGCTCGGGGACTAATAGTAGAATTTAACCAATTTATTATTATGCCAATTGTAATATTGTCATGTCATCTTTCTGTTACCTAATTAATAGAACTGGGCCAGAAAAACAAATGTGATTAATTTGAGTAATTATTTTATAAATGTGATTAATTTGAGTAATTATTTTATAACTTTCTATAATTGACAATTAAAAAAGAAGTTTAAACATAATTGGAAAGCTATTGATATAATTTTTTTAAACATAATTGGAAAGCTACTGACATAATTTATCCTCTTTTTAAAAGTGAAAAAAAAGGGAGGAGAATGAGGAAAAGCTTCAACTTTTTTTGGTTAAATTATGCTATTAGTCTCGATACTTTGTAAAAGTAGTGGATTTTGCCTTTGTAATTTTTAATTTTGAAAAATACATGGTTTAAAAATGACCCTCTTAAAGATAGAGATTAAATTTAGAATTTTCGTAAAGTACATGGACTAATAGTAGAATTTAACCTTTTTTTGACGACCAAATACAAAAGCATAAATGTACCTGTGAGATCCCTTTATTGTAAGGACCTGATCAAATTAGTTTGTCTACTATTAAATGGATCGATTTAGTCCTTGTATTATTACAAAGAATCAACTAAGGCCAAATTAAAATAGAGTTAACATTTACTATTTAAAAAACACAATTTACAATTTAATAGAGTTAATATTTTTAAAGCTTCTATGGTTCTGTAAATGAAATCCTTTGTTCGGAATTAAACAACGATTAAAACAAATAATTTTCAAGACATTTTTTCTATAGTAAATGTTAACTGTGTTACAATTTAAACTTATTTGATTCTTTTAATAATATAAGGATTAAATTGATTTATTTAATAATAGATGAACTAATTTGATCTAATCCCTATAGTATAGGGACCTCCTAGGTGCTTTAACCAATACTAAAGTATCCCTATTCGGCTATTCCCTTTTTTGGTAGGATACTACAAGCCGAGCTCAATGAGTTGACCAGAAACGATAAGGTCTTCACTTCACAGTTGTGACTACAAATGAAAAATATAAAGAAGGTGGCTTTGTGGAAAGCGTTTGCTAGCTCCAATCTATTATTACCTAAGAAACACTTCAATTTTGAGAGAGAAGATGCTTCATAATCTATTGCTTCTCTTTGTTTTCGTCATTACTTGTTTTAGATATCTAATACTGGCCACTGCCACCGCCACCGCCGGAGTAATCAACAATAATGATCTCCAAAGAAGAAAACTGGCCACCGACGAAAATCCAGGTAATAAATTATGTTTTTGTATTTTCAATATTAATGGGTGTGTAGTAAAAAATATTTCTTATTATATACAACCAAATAATTATCTTTTGGATTGATGCAAATTGAATATTTTAAACAATCCCACATAATATTAAACGTATTTTTATTCCCATAATTTTTTCTATAAATGAAAGCAAGTTCTCACTAATTTTCTCCGGCTTTAAACAAACTTTTAGTAAAAGTTTTGTGTTTTATAGATGTTTAAAAATAATCTCAAAGTCCACTTATTGTGAAATGATATTTTTAATAATTCTCAATATTATGATAAAAAGGCTTTATTACACTGTATTAGTTTGTTTAAAAATTGATTTTTAAAAAATTGATTAATCCTTTTAGAAAATGATATTTTTATTGATGGGATGATTTTCTATAAAATATTTTTCACTGTTTAAAAAATTTTCCTAAAATATTTTTTTTAAAAATTTGTTTTTAGTTAAACAAACATAACATAAATTATATTTGTTAAACATATTATAGAAACATTTTTCTTTGATAATTAGAATTCATTTTATAATAAAATAATATTTTATATAGTCTTAATTATAGAAAATATCTAAATAGTATTTGAACTTACATGTTATATGCATACATATATATATATATGAGAGAAGATACTGACATATTAAAATACTCGTATTTTAAGCATATCATATTTTCATCCAAAAAAATTCATATTATATATTATAAGCATTTATTGCTAAATATTTATAAATTTTAATACATATTTATTATTAAAATAAAATTATAGTATTACATAATTTTTTTAAAATAATAAATTAAATTAATCATATTAATAATTTATTATATAATTAAATATAAATATGTATTTAATAATATTAAATTTATAATATTTGAGATTAATGTTTTTAAAAAAATTAAAAATTAGAATTAAAGTTTTATTATTAATATGATAACATTTGACATTAAACAATATAATATCAAACTACTCATGAGTAATTGTTTTCAAAGAAACTACTTACACTTTTTATAAGTCATTTTAAGAAAAGTGGACTTATTTTTTTATGTAAATCAATAAGTCATTTTACCTTTAAATAAATATGAAAAAATATATAATAAATAAATAAATAAATATTTTGGGTGAAATAAACACATCCTTAAATTAAATATTAATAAGATGTTTTTGTCAAATATCTTTTATGGAAATTCATAAAATATACATGAAAGAAAGAAAAACATAGCTTTCCATACTCTTTTTTGAATTAAGTAAAATTTCATTCATAGAAAAAAGAAAGCAATTTTTTGCTACAAATAGTTCAACTAAAAAAAATTCCAAAAACCCTATCCCCCTGCATATATGGTTAGAAACATTTACAGCAATCTTTATATCAACAAGCCTATCATTAACAAAACATTTAATATGTTTGAACAAGACTTGAATTGGCCTTAAGGAGCTCCCCCATGTATTCTTCTATTTCTTTCCTGCCATATTAAGTATATAAAAGCATTTCAAGCAACTTTAATAATAGTTGAACTCAAAAGATTTGCTCTTTCCATGAATAAGAAGCCAATCATATCTATCCTGCCAAGAATGATGAATCAATCACAAACCACAAGCCCCCAAAATACAATCCCAAGGTAACCTGGCATAGGAGCAGCAATCAAAGAGATGATCTCCAGTTTCCAAGTCCTCACCATTGCAGAGAACACACCTTGGATCAGTATGGTACCCCTAAGCCATCATCCTACACTTCACTGAAAGCCGATCCTATATTGTTAGTATATTAAATTAGTATATTGCTAATTTAATTAGTCGAAATAGTCAAAGTTTGTTAGAATTAACAAACTATAGTTTAGTTTGTTAATAGTCAGTTTAGTCAATTTTCTTCTCTTGTAATTTGTATAAATACATTCATTGAACGAATGAAAATACAAGTAAAAATTTTACCAAATACACAATTTCCACATGGTATCAGACGTTTAAAGATTCTTCCGCATTTTCTCTGCTTTTCTGCATTTTCTTGGCATTTTCCTGGATTCTTTTTCCATTATGCCTGTTAATTCATCAACGATTGAGCTTTCTGATCCTACAATTCCTATTTCCTGTCCTTATTATTTGCATCCAAATGAAAATCCTTCGCTTATACTTGTTTCACCAGCTCTCAATAGTTCCAACTATCATTCTTGGTCTCGTGCAATGCGTCTTGCACTTCTCTCGAAGAACAAGCTTCAGTTTGTTGATGGAAGCATTACAGTACCATCTGACACTGATTCTCTTTATCCTGCTTGGGAACGATGTAACACCATGGTAATTTTTTGGCTTAATCACTCTATCAGTTCCTTCATCTTTAGCAGTGTTCTTTGGGTTAATACTGCATTTGATATCTGGAATGATCTTCGAGAACGATTTTATCAAGGTGATGTTTATCAAATCTCTGATTTGCAAGATGAGATTTCATCTTTTAAGCAAGATGATCGGTCAGTTACAGACTATTTTACTGAACTCAAGATTTTCTGGGATGAGTTGTTACATTTTAGGCCTCTTCCTCGCTGTTCTTGCAATACACCTTGTTCTTGTGGTGTTTTGACTACTATCAAGCATTATCATGATGATGACTATGTGATTCGCTTTCTTAAAGGTCTTAATGATAAATTTACTGGTGCGCGATCTCAGATTATGCTTTTAGATCCTTTGCTATCCATTAATAAGGCTTTTTCTATGGTGATTCAACAAGAAAGACAGTTCAATACTGGAAGTTCAAAGGTGTTTGTTAATAATCTGTCTTCCTCTGATAATACCTCTAGTGTGAATGCTGTTACTAAGCGATTTGATGCTTCTTCTTCAACTGTTGACAAAAGATGGTGTATTTTCTGTCAAAGGCCTCGTCATACAATTGAAACATGTTTTCGCAAGAATGGTTATAATAATGGATACAGGGCAAAGGGTCAGGCTCATGTCAACAATGTTTATTCTGATGATGTTGCTGAGCCTCCACCTACTTCAACACTAAGTGATTCCTCATCTAATAATTCTGGTTTTACTTTGACTCAAGAGCAATATTCTCAGCTTCTTGCTTTACTCAAACCATCACCCTCTCCATCCATTCCCTCTTCTACCTCTTTAACCAACAATGTTATCCGTGACTCTCACTTTACTCTTGCTACCACTGAAGGTATATCTTTAACTCCTTTTTGGATCATTGATACTGGTGCTACTGATCATATTACCTATTCTTTATCATCTTTTGCCTCATATAAACATATTAAACCCATCCTTGTTACTTTACCTAATGGTACCAAACTTGAAGCATGTATATCTGGTACTGTTATTTTTCATGAACATTTATGTTTACATGATGTTCTTTATATTCCAGCTTTTACCTTCCATTTGCTTTCTGTAACCAAACTTACTACTACTTTGCCATGTTGTTTTACCTTTTATTCTAATGTTTGCAAGATACAGGCTCTCCCATCCTGGAAGATGATTGGTACAGCTAGAGCATATCGAGGTCTTTATCTACTTGACTATCCATCTCAAACTTTTACCCTTTCTACTACAACCTTTACTCCTACTCCTACTACAGATGTATGGCATTCTCGTCTTGGTCATCTTTCAGACTCGAGAATAAAACTCCTTTTATCAGAAATACCTACTTTACAACTTTTTGATAATTCAGCTTGTAAAACGTGTCACTTGGCAAGGCACAAAAAGCTTTCTTTTCCTGTAAGCAATTCTGTTTCCATAAAGAGATTTGATCTTATACATGCTGATATTTGGGGCCCTAATCCTCTTGTTTCTATTAATGGCCATAAATATTTCTTGACAATTGTTGATGATTACAGCCGTTATACCTGGCTTATTCTTTTAAAAACAAAGTCTGAAGTTCGAGAACATATTCAAAATTTTTTCCAAATGGTTGAGACCCAATTTTCAGCCAAAATTAAAGTGATTCGATCTGATAATGGTTCTGAATTTGCTATGCCTTCTTTTTATGCTTCTAAAGGAACCATACATCAAACATCTTGTGTGGAAACACCACAACAAAATGGCTTGGTGGAACGAAAACATCAACATATTTTAAATGTTGCTCGAGCCCTCTTGTTTCATTCTCATACACCTCAATATTTCTAGGGATATTCAGTCTTACATGCTGTCTATCTCATAAATAGAACACCTACACCTCTCCTTTCCAACTTTACACCTTATGAAAAGTTTCACCAAACCAAACCAGATTACTCTATTCTAAAAGTTTTTGGTTGTTTGACTTATGCATCTACTTTAACAGCTCATAGGCATAAATTTGATTCACGTTCTCGAACATGTATTTATCTTGGCCTTTCACCTACAGTTAAAGGTTATGTACTTTTCGACTTAGATACCAAAATCATTTTCATCTCTCGAAATGTAACCTTTCATGAACATCATTTTCCATTTCTTCACAGTTCCTTGTCTCCTTCATCACCTTCATTACCAGTTTTAGCTTCCTCTCCTACCTATGATGAACCTATATCAGATTCATCTTCTTCTATTGAAACACCATCACCACCCACAAATACTGAACCACATATTGAACCACCACCCATAAATACTGAACCACATGATAAACCACATATTGAACCACCAACTCCAAATGTAACCCGTCCTACAAGAAACAGACAACCACCTCGTTATTTGAATGATTATCAATGCTCTTCTTTGCAGGCTGGTACCAATCTTCTCCCAGGTAATAATTACTCTCTTACTCAAACTTTTTCCTATTCAAACCTTTCAGCTACACATTTACACTATACTTTAGCCATTACTGCCACTACCGAACCAAAAACATACACACAAGCCGTAAAACATTTACATTGGCGAGAGGCAATGCAAGCTGAGATTACTGCTCTTGAACAAACTAAGACCTGGATTATTACTGAGTTACCACTTGGTAAGCAAGCAATTGGTTGCAAATGGGTTTTTCGAGTCAAACATAAGGCTGATGGCTCAATTGAGCGATACAAAGCTCACCTGGTTGCTAAGGGATACACACAACGAGAAGGTGTTGATTATTTTGACACTTTCTCTCCAGTTGCAAAGATTACTACTGTGCGACTTCTTCTTGCTTTAGCTGCATCTCAGAATTGGTTTCTCCAGCAGTTAGATGTCAATAATGCGTTCTTACATGGTGAATTGAATGAGGAAGTTTACATGAAGTTGCCCCCTGGATTTGAAGGATTAGACAAGAGCAAAGTCTGCAAATTACAAAAATCTCTATATGGCTTAAAACAAGCTAGCAGACAATGGTTCTCCAAACTTATAGCTTCTCTTTTATCCCTTGGCTACAAACAATCCTCCTCTGATCATTCTCTCTTTGTCAAAAAGGAAAATGATTCTTTTACAGCCTTGCTTGTTTATGTTGATGATATGATATTGGCTGGTAATAATCAACATGAAATTTCTACAGTTAAGAGTTTTCTAGATCAGGCATTTAAAATCAAAGATCTTGGTGAGCTTAAGTATTTTCTTGGTCTCGAGATTGCAAGGTCAACTGCAGGAATTCATTTATCTCAAAGGAAGTATTGTCTTGAGATTTTGACTGATAGTGGCTTCATGGAATGTAAACCAGCAAAAACTCCAATGGCAACCAAATCAAGCTCAAAATTGTGAAGTGATGACAGTGAATTACTTGCTGATAATACACTCTATAGACAGCTGGTTGGTCGACTCATTTATCTTACATCAACACAACCAGACATTTCATTTGCAGTTCAGTAGCTAAGTCAATTCTTGGATAAACCAACTGTGTTGCATCTTCAGGCAGCTCATCATGTATTGCGCTACTTAAAGAACTCTCCTAGTTCTGGAATATTTTTCTCAGCAACTTCTTCTTTGCTACTTCGAGGCTTTAGTGATTCTGATTGGGCTGGTTGTCCAGAAACCAGACGATCTATAAGTGGTTTT
Organism: Gossypium hirsutum; assembly: GCF_007990345.1. Taxonomy (NCBI): domain Eukaryota; kingdom Viridiplantae; phylum Streptophyta; class Magnoliopsida; order Malvales; family Malvaceae; genus Gossypium; species Gossypium hirsutum. Next base: position 7,725,523 of record NC_053433.1, read on the forward strand.
TGTATTTTTCTTGGTGACTCCCTTATTAGTTGGAAAGCAAAGAAGCAAACCACAGTGTCTCGCTCATCCTCTGAAGCTGAGTATCGAGCATTAGCAGCAGCAGCTTGTGAAATTCAATGGTTGCACTATCTACTTGATGATCTTCATCAACCAGTTTCTTCATCAACAAGATTGTATTGTGATAATAATTCTACTTTACAGATAGCTGCTAATCCAACATTCCATGAAAGAACAAAACACATCGAGATTGATTGTCATATTGTAAGGGAGAAAGTTTCAACTGGTGTGATACAATTGTTGCCTTGTTCTTCTAAAGATCAGTTGGCTGACATGTTTACCAAATCCTTGGCTACTGCTCAATTTCGAGAAAATTTGTTCAAGCTAGGCATGTTGAATATACATTCTCTAGCTTGAGGGGGGATGTTAGTATATTAAATTAGTATATTGCTAATTTAATTAGTCGAAATAGTCAAAGTTTGTTAGAATTAACAAACTATAGTTTAGTTTGTTAATAGTCAGTTTAGTCAGTTTTCTTCTCTTGTAATTTGTATAAATACATTCATTGAACGAATGAAAATACAAGTAAAAATTTTACCAAATACACAATTTCCACATATATAGTTAACCATAACCTTTTCTATCTTTTCTCTTAACTTTTCCCATACTTTGCACGATTTAAAATCCTCTTGCAGACCCCCTAATGAGGGTAATGAGGATCTGAGCCTTAACAATTTTTTCCTTGCCCAGCAATGCCAAGAACAAGACTGAACTTCAAGAACACAGCAACCTCTCAACCTATATAAATCAATCGAAGCCACCCATAATGATCCTGCTTTCATCCAAATGGACCAGAGATTTCTAAGGATGCATGCTTTATTCCATATCGACAAATCTTTAATTCCAAGGTCCCCTTCACTCTTAGGATAGCAAACCCTCTCCAAACTAACTTTTACTCCCACTCCATAGGAAGGAATTGCACAATTGAGAAATCTTCTTAACAAAGGAATAAGTAAGAACCTACACTAGAAATTTTGCATACTAAAAATCACAGATTGCAAAAGTTGCAATTTGCAGCAAATGGGAGACACTTTGTTGTCCAACTCCTAATCCTCTGAGTGATTTTATCAACAAGGACTCTGCAATCACTCTCCTTTAAGTTCCTAGCAACAAGTGGAACTCCTAATTATCCAACTGGTAGTGTCCCCAATTTAATACCAGTGAGCACCACTATCCTCTCTAGATCACTTTGACTTATTCCTGAGCTAAATAACTCACTTTTAGAAGTGTTAATTTGCAATCCAGAAATATAGTAGAAACAATCCAAAATTTCTTTTGTGGCAACAACAGAAGCAATTGAACCTTTAACGAAAACTCGCAAATCATCAGCAAAGTTTAAGTGAGTTAGCTGCAACTTCTTACATTTAGGATGAAAATGAAAGACTTTGTGAGAATCTGCCAAATTCAGAAGCCTTAAGAGAAAGTTTATCCCAATGATGAGAAGGTAAGGCGACAAAGGGTTCCCTTGCCTTGCACCCTTTGCTCCAGAAAAAAAAAACCCATGGCTTAGTAACAAGCCCTGATCCATCCAAAAAATATATTAAGGAATTCAAAAGCTCTCGACACTCGCATAATAAACTCCCAATTTAAAGAGTCAAAAGCCTTTCTAAAGTCAATTTCTAGTGCACATATAGAGGATAAATGCTTTCTTCCATAACCATTAACGATCTCTTGCATATTCACTTTCATTACTTATAAAAGGTTTCGTAAGCATTGATTGTGGGGTGGAGGATGACTACTTCGACAATTCAACTGGGATACGGTTCAAGTCAGATACAGAATTCATCAGCAGTGGCGAAAACCACGACACGTTTCCAGAATACTTTTTAAACAATGAACAATTCGGAAAGCGTTACGAGACCGTGAGGAGTTTTCCGAATGGAATGAAGAATTGCTACACCCTCAAACTTGAACAAGCTACAAACAACAGCTTCCGAATCAGAGCTTCCTTTGCTTACGGGAACTACGATCGCAAGAATAAGATCCCCAAGTTCGACTTGTATCTCGGGGTTAATTACTGGACAACCGTGAATCTCACAAACTTTGAAGGGTTTTTCTACGAAATTATTCACGTTTTTCCTGCAGATACTGAGTATGTGTGTCTTGCGAACACTGGTACTGGAACTCCTTTTATTTCTGCATTGGAGATTCGACCTTCAAACATTTCAACTTATGGAAATGGGTCTTCATTGGAACTAATAAACATAGGGTTGTACGACCTAAGCTCCTACCCTGGTCAGTCGCCTGGTGTCAGGTAAGCAGTCGAATCCTTTGACACTTGTATTTGTATTATTTATCCAAAACCCTGCATCTAAATATCTGCAACAATCTCATTTCTATCAGCCTGAACCATCCGTAAGTTTGCAAATAAAAAAGGGTAAACTGCACCTATTATCGCATTTGTTTAACATAGATTACATTTTAATCATTTATGTTTGAAATGTTATGTTTTAATCATTTACGTTATCGTGTTGTAATATTTTAGTCACTGACTCGTTACTTGAAGTTAATGACTAAAAAGTAACGAGTCAATGACTAAAATATTACAACACGATAACGTAAATTACTAAAACGTAACATTTCAAACATAAATAACTAAAATGTAAAGTAAGATAAACAAAAGTGACCATAGTGTAATTTACCCAATTAAAAAAAACATAAAGATTTAGTAGCATGCTAGATTATTAACTTTTTTAGCCAAAACAAACTTCACCATCGGGGGCGGATCCTTATGGGGCCAAGGCCCCTGCCAATTTTTGGAAAATTTTAGAAAAAATTTAATTAGACCTCCTAAATTTTCCTTTGAAGGTTTTAGAAAATTCCAATTAGACTCCTCAAAAAAAACTTTGATATAATAATTAAGTATTCATAACCCTTCCCAAAGAAGCGAAGTTGAACCCACGTCAAAGTGATTACCAAATGCATGAGCTTTATATTGGGGTAATTTTATGGTTCATTTAGTTCATCTTTGATCCTTTTGGCATGGATCCTTTCTCTACTATGAATGTTTTGTGGTGAAGTGAATGAGTGTATTGTACGGACGCCAAAGTCTCTCCTGGAATAGGTACAAGGATGATATTTATGACCGTGTCTGGTATCCCTCCCAACTTCCACGTTCTGTTCCAATTAATACCTCATCGGATATTGATACTCAAGGCAGCGGTAATTTGTATAAACTACCTGTTGAGGTGTTGAGAACAGCTGTTCGGCCCTTTAATGGCTCCAATTCCTTGAGTTACTCATCCTCTTTTGCTTCTAGCTATGACTATAATCTTTACTTTCACTTTGCTGAACTTGAGTTTTTTGAGGATAAACAGAGAGAAATAAGTATAACTGTGAATGGTATCACGCAAGGACCTTTCACTCTTGAATACTTAAAACCATTGTCCATAAGTTTCCAGAGATTGCGGACAGTTGAAGGGAACATTACTTTTACTATTTCTACAACAATGGAGTCTGGCCTTCCTCCAATCCTCAATGCGCTTGAGTATTACCAACTTAAACAATTCACCGATTCCGCTACAGACCCATCAGATGGTACCTTTCTATTTTTATGAATGATTTCATTTTTCATCCTTTTCACGAAAAGAAAATCTGCAATCTGGAATTTGCTAACCATGGATTAGCAAATGAGAACATGTTTCGCTCTTATGGCTGAATGTCATTACAATTTATTTTACAGAGAGAAGAAAAAACAATTTTTGTATATTTATATTTGATTACCTGATTCCTTACATTTCTATTCTGAATTATCATAGTTAATGCTATCATGTCCATAAAGCATACATACAATAGAGATGACTGGCAAGGAGATCCATGCCTCCCAAAAGGCTATTCATGGAGTGGTCTGAGCTGCCATTTTGGCAGTCCTCCAAGGATAATCTCACTGTGAGTGCACTTCAAATTATCCAAAGAGTATTTATTGTAGATCAATTTCATTTTGAAGGCTTTTCTTGACAAATACAAAACTGTTAGATAACTGAATTATTTATGATAATGGTACACCACATTTGATTCTGTGCAGGAACCTGAGTTCAAGTAAATTAACAGGGGAGATATCTCCATCGCTGGCTCATCTCCTGGAGCTACAGTCTATGTATGTATTGTACTAAACTTATAGTGTCCAAGCTAATTCAGAACCGTACCCAACCCATAGCTGCATGATATCTGGTCTAGCAAATCCTTTTAAATCCTTCACTCAACACTTCTCTTCCATGTTTGCAGATTCTAGTTTTAGGAAGGTCATGAAGTTTGCATTCCACATTTGACATATTTCACCCTTTTTCCTGCAGTGATTTATCATACAATGATTTGACTGGATCTGTGCCAGATGTTTTAGCAACTTTGCCAAAATTGAAATCCCTGTAAGTTTTCTTGACTGAACCGATTTTTATTTATAGGCTTTGTGATATAATATATTATATATGCGCAATTCCTGTTTAAGAAAATTGTTAATGATATAAATCTAACACTTGTTGTGTAGAAATATATCGGGAAACAAGCTCAAGGGTCCAATTCCCCAATCTCTCAAGGATAAATCTGATCATGGGTCACTGCTTCTAAGGTTCTCTCTCATTTCCTACACTAGCACAAATTTTTTAGCTCACCTTACTGTCAAGTTCCTATGACGCAGCTTATCCTACATATATATATATACAGATAAAGAGAGAATATGATATTTTCTTTTCACTCTTAGGTTAAGATTAGTGGCCTATTATTTCTTATGTAGATTCTCTTTATCGTTTCACATTTCAAAATTATTTCTTATGGTATTATTGGATCATTTTGGTCATATTTTCAACTGATGCATCCCGGTATTTATCTGTTCCGCTCAATGGCAGTTTCGATGAAAACCAAACATCATGTCATAGGGATCCTTGTGAAGGAAATAGCAAGAAGTTTATTGTTCCAGTTGTCGTATCCATTATAGCTGCTGTGGCCCTTGTTATCCTCCTAAGCGTTCTATTCATCTTTCATAGGAAAAGAAAGAGAAAACAAACTGGTATTTTCACTCCTTCATGTCCATAAATTAATTTTCTTTTCCTTCTTTTGGCTGGTTGCACTTTTTTGTATAATGTGTTTAGTTTGTTTGAGCTTTAAGTAAATATCTTATTCATCCAGAAACAAACAAAGAAATGAAAGTAAAAAGGTGAATGTTGTTGCTAATATGATGGCTTGATTTAATACTGCTTCCCCAATTGTTGTAGAAGTTGTTAATAATACCACTGCATCGAATAAGGAAGAGTTTTTGAAGTCCAAGAATCAGCCATTTACTTACTCTGAGATTGTTACAATTACTGCTAACTTTAAGACCGGAATTGGAGAGGGCGGGTTCGGAAAGGTGTTCCATGGTCACCTAAACGATGGCACGCCAGTAGCAGTGAAGTTGCTTTCTTCATCATCAAAGCAAGGATATAAGGAATTCCAAGCAGAGGTTAGATGTGTTGCTATCCTTTTCAACTATAAGTTTGAAAGTTTCATTTCATGTTTACATGCTCATTTGCATATAAGATGACGTATTAATTATTTGAAATCATACAGGCGCAATCTTTGATGATCGTACATCATAAGAACCTTGTTTCTCTAATCGGTTACTGCAAGGAGGATGACCACATGGCACTTGTTTATGAGTTCATTGTTGGGTATGGGTCCCACTATGTGGGAAACCCATATTTTATGCCATAATGTTTTGTACCTTCTTTGGTTTTGTCAAAAAAAAGCCATTTTGGGTTTTTAACGGGTGTTGGGCAAAAATTTTAGCAGAGAGCTAAAGAAAAAATAGAGAGAAAGAGAATAGAAAAAAATCAGATTTTCAAGCTTGGTGCAGCAGTGATCAACTCTTCGATCGAAGGTCCATCCGTGGTTCGATTGAGCTGATTTTTGGACAGCAGCTAGGTGATAAGGTGTTCTTGACTTTGTACGCTCGGATTTTTCATCCGAGTCTTGTAGCGTCGGAAATACCCATTTTTTCAGCAGCTACGTTTTTGGTGATGTTCTCTCATTTTTCTCTCTTTTGCTAAAGATTACATGTTGTTAGCCTTGTCGGAGTTGAATGCTTGTTGTAGGCTTGATATTGTGATCTTGTAGTTGAACATTTGATGATAGTGGAGCTCTTTATCGGACTCTAAAGTCCCGTGGTTTTTACCCTTAATTTAGAGGGGTTTTCCACGTAAAAATATTGGTGTCTCTATTTATTTTTGTTGTGGTTGCATTAGTTGATTTGTGGTTGATTAAGGTTGCTAGAGAACATATCTTGTGCTATTGTGCTTGCCATAATTTTTACAGGAGTTATAAGGAGAGAAAGAACACCGGTTGTGCTTTCGCTTTGTTTCGGTTGTTCGGTTTCTTCCCAACATTCATGTCTAATGGAAACCTGAGGCAGCATTTATTTTGTATGGATGATGATATCACGTATATTCTAAGTTTTTATGTTTAGGGTGAACCGATCTTTTAAGTTATTGTCTATGCAGTTGCACGCCTAAATTCACTTTGACCACCCTAACGGATAGCTGATGTTTTTTGCTTGCAGCGACAAAAACAACTGTTTTAAATTGGAACCAAAGACTTCAAATTGCGGTAGATGCTGCACAAGGTATAGGAACTCTTTAATTACTCAAATGCTTTCCATTCTTTTGCCTCAATTTTGATCTTTCCCCTTTACAATAGCTTTAATTGACTCATCACTTATGTTGCAGGGTTGGACTATCTGCATAATGGCTGTAAGCCACCCATAGTCCACAGAGATCTAAAACCTTCCAACATCTTATTGACTGAAAACATGCAAGCAAAGATAGCTGATTTTGGGTTGTCTAGAGCTTTCTCTATGGATACCAGTACCTCTTCGATATCCACTGCCCTTGCTGGCACCCCTGGATATATTGACCCTGAGTAAGATCTAAAACTAATTGGATTTATACTTGCATTCAGATAACCCTTTCTAATGATTGCAGTAAACATCTTAGTCACGAAAAAAAAAAAAAACCCCTTTTACCCATTTTTATGTAGGTTGCATGCATCAGGAACCTTGAACAAGAAAAGTGATGTTTACAGCTTCGGTATAATCCTATTTGAGCTAATCACTGTGCTGCCTGTACAAATAACAAACACTGAGCACATCATGCACATAGTTGACTGGGTGACACCTATGATTGAGGAGGGAGATATTCGAAAGATCATTGATCCTAGATTGGGAAGTGGTTTCGATGTCAATGCCGCCTGGAAAGCTGTGGAAATAGCTATGTGGTGTGCACAACGAACTTCAAAACAAAGACCAGACATCAGTCAAGTAATAGCAGAACTGAAGGAATGTATTGGAAGAAATGATCAGAATGTCCAAATTGAGATGACTTCTTTGGAGATGGCGTCATACTCATATACGCTTCCCAGGGCTAGGTAGTGAGAGTTCTTTCGGACCAAAATTCGTTGGAATTGTAATTTCTTAAAAACACATTTTAGTAGCATTCTATGGCTAGTATCTTTATCACCAAACTCTTGGTGTGGGTGCATGCGTCCGTCTCTCTGTGTATTTCAAATGATAATTTTAACTACAAATCATCTTTGTAATAGAATTTGTAACATTTCCACATCTGAATATATATTCAATGATCAAATTTTGTTTGTATACAATGATCAAGTTTTGATTCAATACGGTATTCTCGATAACAGTGTTTGATACGTTAGGGAATAAACATGGTAATACTATTTGCCTCCAAAATTGCATCAAATTATTACTCTCGTATTTAAAGATTTTTTTTTTATTATTTTTGTAACTAAAGTTTCCAAAAGTTGGACACCTCACCCTAGTGGTTATTGCCATTACAAAAAAATTGTGTCATGTCATCTAATTTTATGTTTTTTTTAAAAAAATGGAAAAAAATCTGAAAAAAAAAAGTGAAAATCTTTAAAAAATTTTAAAAATCAAGAAAAGTTATAAAACATTTCCAGACTTTAAAAAACATACTTTTCTTTCTGAAAAACATAAAATAAAAAAATAACGAAATTTCAAAAAAATTATTAAAAATATAGAAAAAAACACACAAAAATAATATAGATATACCTATATGTATAGTGATTTTTATTAACGTTATTTTCTTTTGAAATTTTTATTTTTTAATTTATTTTCTAAAAAAATTACTCAAGGCTTGTCACCTACTGTTTTTGTAAAAAAAAAATTATGATTTCAATTCTATAAAATAAATAATAATGAAGTATTATGTAATTCAACTTGAAAGTTTATCTAAATTAATTTCAGATTTACTTTATTTTCATTTGAATCAAGTAAAGAATAAATTTAATTTAAAATAAATATCATTCAAATGATAAATAATGTTTAATATTATATTTTAATTCTAAAAATTTTGATTTATAACCAATTCATAATGAATACAATAAAAATAATAGTCAACCACCTTTTTTAATAAACTTGATCAGATCATCTCATGATGTACCACTTGACACTAATGATGTCTGCTAGTTACAGAAGGAGCATTCAAAAATAGTAGTAAATGAAATTGGGGCTACCAAACAATTACTACTGTAGCAATGATATGAGTAAGAGAATTTCTTGAATTCTATTGATTAAAAAAAATCAATATATATCCTTATTGATACATTGGATTAATGGATGTAAAGATGGAAGAAGTTCTGGTTGAGAAGTTGGTTTTTTTGGTGATAGGTTTCGGAAGAAAAAGAGTGAATAGATGAGATGAGACTTGACCTTCTCCCGTTACTATCCTCCGTTTATATAGTAGGAGATCAAGATGTCCACGTGTTTAGAGCTCGTTGTTAGTGAAATTATTATTTATTCTTCATTTCTTAAAACTGTTAAGTAATTAATGAATCTAAATATTTTATGCAGGCCGGAGGTTTGGCTTTGTGTTTCATGTGGAGGAATGCATGATGGAGGTATAACAGATTTCATCAACTTTGGCTTAACCTACTTGGTTTGCAGATATCTTTAAGAAATCCATTAAATTAGGAGTAGGTATTCTGAAACTTACAGCCTTTTTCCTGTTTCTATGTTATGATGAATTATTGTCCATATTGTATTTATATATTTATTATGGTATAAAATTATTTATAAAAGAAATTATTAACCCGGACATAATACATGTTTTAACCCATAATTTTTTTTATATTGCAAAAGCAACTATGTACTTTTCAGCACAATCAAGCTCTCATCCAACTTTATGTTGCAACGGTAATCATAACAATGGAGCTAATGCGCCTTCGAAAAGAAAAAAAAAATCTAATTCCATCAAACAGACATCTATTAACCTGGTAAACCACATGGCCATATTAATTAAGGAAGTGAAAATGCATTTTGTTGGATACTTAACCTTCTTTTTTGGGGATGAATGTGTTGTCTTTGTACCAAAACAACATTTAAAAAACTTTTTTTCCCTCCGTATTTTTTGCAAAATAACTCCTGCACATGCAGTTGCTCTTTCGTTCCACACCATGAACGTCACAGCTTTTTTATTATTATCCGGGGCGCCTGGTAAGGATTATTTAAAATTTTAAATTAATAAAAATAAAATTACACTTTAATCCTATTTAAAATAATAAAAATTTTGATTTAATCTTTTAACAATTATAAAGATATAAACTATTAAAATAATAAAAATACAATTTAATACACAATTTCATAAATGTAAGCTTTTCCCATCTATTCATTTTATGACTAAACAGAGATTTTAAAAAGGAAAAAAAATAAAAAATAAAAAATAAAACGAAAAATGAAAAACAAAAAAATGGTTAACATCTATCTATGTAAAATGTACTACATGAATGATAATAATATTCATTTGAACTACTCTCATTTATTGGCCTTTATCAACCCCCATCTTCCTTCATTCATCACATGCTACGTCTCATTCCGTAGGCTTATAAGGCCTAACTCAGTACTCAAAGCTTCCCCAATACTATCCCCTGGTGAAAGTGAAAATGGAGGTTTACGCAGAAGGCTAATGTTTCTAGTGTTTGCATTTGCATTAGTAAGTATAGTGTATGCACAACAGTCGACCCCACTGGTTCCAGCAATGCTGACTTTTGGTGACTCAGTGGTAGATGTGGGCAATAATGATTACCTCCCCACCATCTTCAGGGCTAATTACCCTCCTTATGGGAGGGACTTCGCCAACCAAAAGCCTAGTGGGAGGTTTTGTAATGGCAAGTTGGCCATTGACATCACTGGTAAGTAGAAGATGGTAGTCAAATTTCTTCCTTTTTCTTTTCTTTAAGTAGTTCAAATGGAACTAAAGTTTGATATTTTTGACTGAAACTTGCAGCTAAAACTCTGGGGTTTACTACTTATCCACCAGCATATCTAAGCCCTGAAGCATCAAGGAGCAACCTTCTTATTGGAGCCAATTTTGCTTCAGCTGGATCTGGCTATGACAATAGAGCTGCCTCTTTGAACGTGAGATTTTGATCTTATAAGTTTGTGTTGAAGTTAGTTCCCATGCAGCCCATGCAGATTCAAGCACGTGAAAATTAATGCACTTATGTTATCCGGGTAAAGTATGTGCAAGAATTCATACACACAAGTTACCCGGGTAAAATACATGCAACTGAAGGGGTTGATGCTTCTTTTCTGTCTCAGTTACATTTTGTTACCGTTTAACTATGCTTTTGTAATCTAGTTCATTTTGAACTTAGTTTAGTTTATGTTTGATGTAATTTGATGGTGATAGAGCTGATCACTAGCTTTGTTTATGTTTGCAAGCAAAATCACCTAGTCCCTATGTAATTAGTGGAGTTAGGTAGTGTTTAGGTAAAGGATTTGTTAATCTTTTGACCAGCCAAATGACTGGTATATGTAATGGCTTTAAGCCAATGTTTCAAATGAATGAAATCATCAGATTTTCTTCCATATGCTCCATCTTTCTTTGCCTTTTAAAAAACTTCTAAGTTCTGTTCTTCATTCTTGACAGTAGCTAAAAGCTTGAATTCCAAGCATTTTTCCTTCATATTTTATCCGGGTATAATACGTTGCTGCCGGTGCTCTGTTTGAAATTCTTACTTTACCCGGTTAAAGTGCACTCAAACTCCAACAATTGGTATCAAGAGCTTTCATCTTAGAGGACCTGTTGTTGAAAATTAAATGGCTTCATCAGTTTTTTCTCCTGCTGCACCACCAGTCTTTAATGGTGAAGGGTTCCACATATGGCAGGTTAAGATGAGGACTTACCTGCAGGGCTTCGATCTGTGGGAAGTTGTCAACACAGATGCTGAGCCAGCTCCACTCAGAGCCAACCCAACAGTGGCTCAAATCAGACAACATGCAGATGAGAGGACCAAAAGGCACAATGCCATGTCATGCATTCAGAACTGTGTTTCTGATGTTATCTTCACTAGAATCATGGCTTGTGAGACTCCCAAGCAGGCCTGGGACAAACTCAAGGAGGAGTTCCAAGGCACTGAAAGAACTAGGCAGCAGCAGTTACTAAACTTGAGAAGAGACTTTAAAAATCTCAAAATGAAGGAAGAAGAGACAGTGAAGCAGTACTCAGCCAGGATAATGGCTGTGGTCAACAGCATAAGATTACTAGGAGAACAGTTCAATGAGGCAAGAATTGTGGAGAAGGTGCTCTCAACATTGCCTGAAAGATATGAGGCAAAGATCTCATCCTTGAAGGATTCGAGAGACCTGGCAACAATCTCCCTAACTGAGCTCATTAATGCCCTCTATGCTCAGGAACAAAGGAGAGCCAGTAGAATGGAGGAGCACCAGGAGGGAGCTTTTCAAGCCAAAGCTAAAGCAACCTCAAGTACCACTGCCTATAAGGGCAAGAAGAACTGGAAAAACAGGCCTAAGCCTGATGCTGCAAGAGAAGGAGATCGACTCTGCAGATTTTGCAAAAGACCTGGTCATCCAGAGGCCAGATGCTGGTTCAGACCAGATGCTGTGTGTCAACACTGCAAAAAGAAAGGCCATGTTGAAAGGGTCTGCAAAGAAAAAGGCAAACCTGGCCAAAACCAACAACACAAGGCTGAAGCTCGGGTAGCTGAAGAAGGCAGTGATAATGTTAGTAGCCATGACAGAAAAGAGCTTTGTTGTGGACTGGAATAAAGGCTTTGATAATGCCTATGCTGTTTCTTCTGAAGGCTCCAAGCTTTGGCACCAAAGGCTTAGGCATGCCAACTTTAAGTCTTGGCTCGGATGGTCAGTAAGGAAATGGTTGAAAACTTCACCAAGACAGTTCAGAATGAAGATGTTTGTGAAGTCTGTCAGATGGGAAAGCAAGCTAGGCTTCCATTTCCTGCAAACACCACCTGGAGAGCATCAAACAAGCTGGAACTAGTGCACACTGATGTTTGCGGCCCCATGAGAATTGAGTCACTTAGTGGCAACAGGTACTTTATTCTCTTCATTGATGATTTTACCAGATACTGCTCGGTTTATTTTTTGAAGCATAAGTCTGAGGTTGCTCAAGTGTTTATGAAGTTCAAAGCTGCAGTAGAAACAGAAGTAGGCTGCAAGATAAAGACCATTAGGTCAGATAATAGAACTGAATACACTTCAGCTCAGTTCCAAGCTTTGTGCAAAGACGTTGGCATCAAACACCAGCTAACCAATGTCTACACACCCCAACAAAATGGGGTTAGTGAAAGGAAAAACAGGAGCTTGATGGATATGGCCAGATGTTTATTGTTTGAGAAGAATTTTCCCAAGACCATGTGGGCTGAAGCTGTCAACACTGCTGTCTACATTCAGAATAGGCTTCCAACCAAAGCACTTGCTCACAAGATACCTTTTGAAGCCTGGTTCGGGTTCAAGCCATCATTGGCTCATATGAAAGTCTTTGGTTGCCTATGTTACAGCCAAGTATCAGCTGTTAAGAGGGACAAGCTGTCCAAAAGGGCTGTTCCTGGTATTTTAACCGGGTATAGTATGGTAAAAAAGGGTTATAGGATCCTAGATCCTTTAACCAACAAAATCCAAGTGAGCAGAGATGTAGTGTTTGATGAGAAGGCTTGTTAGAATTGGGACAAGAATGAACTTGAAGCTGTCTCTGAAGAACTTGTGGTTGATCAAACAGAGCCTGAATAAAATAGTCCTGATATGGACATTGATGACATACCAGTCAGAGGCACTAGACCTTTGGCTGAAATTTATGAAAGGGCTCAAGTTGCCATAGTGGAGCCATGCAGTTTTGAAGAAGCTGAAGCTGATGAAGGCTGGAAACAGGCAATGGTTGATGAAATTGCCATGATTGAGAAGAACCAGACATGAGAATTGGTTCCTAGACCAGCCAAGAGGAAGGTTATTGGAGTAAAGTGGGTCTATCGAGCCAAGCAAAATGCTGATGGGAGCTTGAACAAACTGAAGGCCAGGCTTGTAGTCAAAGGATTCAGCCAGAAATATGGTCTGGACTACCTGGAAATATTTGCACCAGTGGCCAGGCTAGACACCATTAGATTGCTGATTGCCTTGGCAGCTCAGATGTAGTGGAAAATCTACCAGCTTGATGTGAAGTCTGCATTTCTTAATGGCTTCCTTGAAGAAGAGATCTACATTGATCAGCCACAAGGATTTGTTGTGTCTGGCAAAGAACAAATGGTGTACAGGCTTAAGAAGGCATTATATGGCCTAAAACAGGCTCCCAGAGCCTGGTATGCTCGAATTGACAGCTACTTGGTCAGTTTGGGATTTAACAGAAGTGTTAATGAACCAACACTATATGTCAAGAAGAATGAAGCTGAAATACAACTTATTGTATCCCTCTATGTCGATGACCTTTTGGTGACTGGAGGAGATCAAGATATGTTGGCTGAATTCAAAGCCAAAATGATGGACATGTTTGAAATGTCTGACTTGGGGCTAATGACATACTTTTTGGGAATGGAGGTGCGCCAAATAGAAGGAAAAATCTTTTTGGGACAGAGAACATTTGCCTTGAAGGTTTTGTCCAAGTTCTCGATGGAGAATTGTAAGCCAACAAGCACTCCTATTGTTGTTGGAATGAAGCTGTCCAGCCAAGGAGATCATGAACCAGTCAATGAGTCTACTTACAGAAGCCTAGTTGGCTGCTTATTATATTTGACAGCAACTAGGCCAGATATCTTGTTTACTGTGAGTATGTTATCAAGGTTTATGCATTGCTGTAATGTCCAACACTTTCAAGCAGCAAAGAGAGTGCTAAGGTACATCAAAGGCACTCTTGACTATGGTGTGTTATTCAACAAAGCTGAAACCTTGAAGTTGAAAGGCTATACCGATAGTGACTGGGCTGGTTCAAGTGATGATATGAAAAGCACCTCTGGATATGCTTTTACCCTTGGCTCAACCATGTTTTGTTAGAGCTCAAAGAAACAATCGATTGTGGCTCAATCAATAGCAGAAGCTGAATATGTTGCAGCTGCAAATGCTGTAAATCAAGCCATATGGCTGAGAAAAATTCTAGCTGATCTTAACCTACATCAAAGGGAAGCAACAGAGATCTTTTGTGACAACAAGTCTGCTGTTGCAATTGCAAAGAATCATGTCTTTCATGGCAGAACGAAGCACTTCAGCATCAAGTTACATGTGATAAGGGAGATGGAACAAGCTCGAGAGGTGGAGCTGATTCATTGCAATTCAGAGGAACAAGTTGCTGATATCTTCACAAAGGCCCTTGGTGTGTCAAGGTTTATAAAACTGAAAAAGCAGCTAGGTGTTACAAGCATGGAAACTAAGGAGGAGTGTTGAAGTTAGTTCCCATGCAGCCCATGCAGATTCAAGCACGAGAAAATTAATGCACTTATGTTATCCGGGTAAAGTATGTGCAAGAATTCATACACACAAGTTACCCGGGTGAAATACATGCAACTGAAGGGGTTGATGCTTCTTTTCTGTCTCAGTTACATTTTGTTACCGTTTAACTATGCTTTTGTAATGTGACAGCCCAAAACTGACCCTAGTCGGGAAGTGGTTTCGGGACTGCTAAACCGAGTCACCAAAATGTTTGAATGTGATATTATTGTCTAAAATATGTGATTATGAATGTGTGGAAAATTTCAAGCTTCGATTTAGTCAATTGCATGTGAATTTAGTCCATAGGACTTATGTGAGAAAGTTGTAAAAAAATGTGATAGGGTAATTTATAAGGACCAATTTAAGCAAGGAGTGAAAATATTGACTTTGCATGTCAAATACCCCTTTTTTTTATACATAGTGGCCGGCCATGATGGAGCTTATATTAGACTATGTGGTAAATTTCCATGAAGTGGACATTAGTTTAAGTAAAAGAAAAGAAATGATAAAAGAAATATTAAGGATACTAAAAAAAAAAAAAGAAGAAGGAGAGAGGTTATCACCTTGTTCATCTTGGCCGGTTGTAGAGAGGAAGAGAGGAGGATAGCATTCGGTCATTTGAAACCTAAGGAAGGTTAGTCTTTTGTTTGGTTTTTGATAATTTTCACATTTTTGATATCATTGCTTTGTGTTCTTTAAACCCCATGGTTCAATTTTGTGAATTGATGATGATTTTGTGTTTTGCCATTGATGAGTGCTTGAGCTTTTTGATAGTTGTTGATGAAAAATGAAAGATATGTTAAAGATTAATATGTTTTGTGTTGAAGTTTTTGGTGATTTTGAGTAGTTAGGGCTAAATTACAAAAATAAATTTTTGAAGGACTCAAAGGTGGAATAAATGAAATGTATGGACTTATATGGGTACTAGGAAGATTCGGCCCTTAAGGAGTGTGACCAAATTTTGTGTATTTGGTGTTTTGTGGAATAAGGACTAAATTGTGAAAGTGCGAAATATTAGGGGTAAAAATGTAATTTACCCATTTATGCGTTATTAGACTAAATTGAATGAAAATATGTTAAAACGAGATTTATTTGAATATGTTAAGATCAAGAAACCAAGAAATTGGATTTAGATCGGGGAAAATCGAAAGTAGTTGAGTAGCCGATCAATTAGTCGACGACATCCGAAGAAAGTTATAAGCAATTAGATATTAAAATTTCGGAATAAATGTTAGTTATATATGCTGAAATGGAAATATGGTAAATGTATATATAGCTGAATATGATATGGGTGAATTATATGTTAAATTAAGGCTTGGTAAGCTAGCTATTAAGGTGAAATGCTAATGTTAGTATTTGATTTGGTAATAATCTGTTTGGGGACAGCAGCAGTAAGGTGATTTTGGAAAATCGCCATAAATTGTAGGAGTTGAATTAGAAGCTGAGTGAATTATGTCATTAAAGCTTGAAGAGTCTATTTTCTTACAAAAGAAACTATAAAAACAAAAGAGTTACCGATCTTGAGATATTTGAAGTATTGTGGGGCTGAGTCAAAATGACTGCTGGATTCCCTGTTCTGTTTTTAGAAAATCATTATAAATTGTACAAAAATGATTATAAGATAAAATTTATATGCTTAGACTCCTTAATGAGTCTAGTTTCTAATGAGATCAAATACAACACATTTTGAATTCTGTAAAGTGAGAAATTGGATTCGTAGTGAAGAGTGGTCAGAATAGTCAAACAGTGAAACAGGGGAAACTTTAAGAAAAATCTGGTATTGATTGGCCAAGCCTAAAATTCTGAAAATTTTATGGATGGAAGATATACGAGTCTATATTCAGGGAAAATTAACGGCAAGTGATTTGGAGTTTAGTAGCTCCAGTTATAAATAATTTAGTAACTACTGCTCAGGAAAACAGCTCGTAGTGAATATGTGATTTTGTTGTAAACATTAATGAAAGTTTGCCAATGAATTATTTATTGATTATTATAAAGCTTACTATAATCTATGTGTGTGAAAGTCGGATCAATATATATATTATTCTGAAAGTAATACTTGAATAGTCGATTAATGACTATTTTAAATTTTGTTGAACTTAAGCTCAAGAGCAAAGGGGAACTAGATCCGATAAAGGGAAGGAAAAAGTAATTGAATAGCCGTTGAAGTCGTTCGACGACATTTGAGGTAAGTCTTCGAGTAATGACCCTACTTGAATTATATTGAAATGAATAGTCATACTATGACGGATAGTCGAATGTGCTTAGAGACTATGTTATAAAGCCAATTGAAATTATGCTCTTTGTGTGTGGCTACTGAGCCGAAATTTGAAAGGTTTAATAAATGTTTTGTGTTTGAGCCTTAGTAACGAAGAAATGATATGGATGTGTTATGATTATTGATATATGTGTGCATGAGCATTGGAATATATCCGGGCTAAGACCCGAAGGCAATTATGCGAGTTGATATATCCGGGCTAAGACCCGAAGGCAATTATGCGAGTTGATATATCCGGGCTAAGACCCGAAGGCAATTATGCGAGTTGATATATCCGGGTTAAGACCCGAAGGCAAATGTGTTTGCGGCTGTATTCGGTTAAATACCGAAGAAACTTGGGTTTGAATGTGAGCGTTTTGTGCTGTAACTAATTCAATAAATATGCTCGACCAACCCGAACGATAAGGTATGTTTGCATGTGCATTGGAAAAGTCGATTCGTTTTAAATAGTATTCGTGCGATCGGCTAACGAATTTTCGGCTTTTAGAAAGGTTGATACCTTGTGTATATATGTTGATGAAGTGTGAAGTAAGTATGATTATGAGAATGTGTGTTAATAAAGTGACTTAGTTAGCTATGTGAATGTAATACTGTAGTCAAAGCCGATTTCATTACTTGAGACTTACTAAGCTTAAAATGCTTACCCGGTTGCTTTGGCTCTCTGTTTTATAGATTTTGTTCGTTAGCTATCGGATTCGGGATCAGCGAAGTCGAAGTCATCTACACTATCAAAGCTCTTTTGGTACTCTTTTAGTTGAACTCTGGATATGGCATGTATAGGACTACCCCCTGTTGTTTAAGTTCTTTTGTGAGGTATGTGTGTAAAGCCATGCGAAAATGGCTTGTAGAAGTGGAGTATGGCATTAGACCATTTGTGTTTATGTATGTATATATGGTTTCACGATGTGACTATGGTTTGAAATGGAAGTGTTGGGCTAATGATCAGCCATTGGAATGGCTAAATATGATCACATGTGGACCTATGTATGGCAAACCCTAGTTGGTCCATGGTAACCACAAAATAGGTAAAGTTTACCTTGAAAACAGATGCTGACAGCAACAGTGGTGTAGATTTGAAAAATCACCAAAATTCGTAGGAGTGGAATTAAATAGTGAATAAATTATGTAATCGAACCTTGATGAACCTACTTTCATATGGAAGTAACGAAACAATCATATGAACAGTACAGTAAGAGATATTCGGGTTCTTGTGGAACGGGGCCAGAACAGTTTCTGAATTCCCTGTTCCGCCTTTGGAAATTCACTATAAATTGACCAGAGATAATTAGGGGTCATACCATATATGCATGGATTCCTCTCTGAGTCTAGTTTCCATAGAAACAAACAGCATCAGTATTGGAGCCCTGTACAAGGAGATATCCAAGTCGTAATGCGCAAAGGTCAGGGTAGTCGATCCCTGTAACATGGGAGACTTTGACTAATAAACTGTACTAATTGGCCTGACCAAAAATTCTAGAAAAAAATACATAGGTGGGGACATGAGTCTAGTTTCAGGGAAAAATCACAAAACTGATTTTCGAGTTGTGAAACTCAAGATATGATTTTTGAAGCGACTAGTACTCAGACTGGGCAGTGTCTGGAAAAATTTTTAAAAGTCTGTCAACACCTCGTATTCGACTCCGGTGACGGTCTCGGGTTCGGGGTGTTACATGTAATCTAGTTCATTTTGAACTTAGTTTAGTTTATGTTTGATGTAATTTAATGGTGATAGAGCTGATCACCAGCTTTGTTTATATTTGCAAGCAAAATCACCTAGTCCCTATGTAATTAGTGGAGTTAGGTAGTGTTTAGGTAAAGGATTTGTTAATATTTTGACCAGCCAAATGACTGGTATATGTAATGGCTTTAAGCTAATGTTTCAAATGAATGAAATCATCAGATTTTCTTCCATATGCTCCATCTTTCTTTGCCTTCTAAAAAACTTCTAAGTTCTGTTCTTCATTCTTGACAGTAGCTAAAAGCTTGAACTCCAAGCATTTTTCCTTCATATTTTATCCGGGTATAATACGTTGCTGCCGGTGCTCTGTTTGAAATTCTTACTTTACCCGGTTAAAGTGCATTCAAACTCCCAACAGTTTGAATCTCAGCATCGTATCTTTGCAGCATAACTTCTAATTTTCCCTTCTTTTTGAATGTCATTTTTGCAGCATGCTATCACGTTGAGTCAGCAAGTAGAGTATTTCAAGGAGTACCAGGCAAAGCTAGCAAAGGTAGCTGGTAGTAGCAAGTCAGCATCCATCATCAAGGATGCACTCTATGTATTGAGTGCTGGAAGCGGTGACTTTCTCTAGAACTACTATGTCAATCCTTTGGTTAACCATGCCTATACTCCAGACCAGTATGGCTCTTTCCTTATTGATGCCTTCACAAGATTCATCCAGGTACATACTGTTGCTCGTATTCTAGGAGTAAGTCTCGGATACAAGTATGTATCTGACACCAGTATGTTTAATTTTTTATAAAGTTTTTCTTTTTTTTCATATATATTTGGTTGATATAAACAGAACGTGTATGGCTTGGGAGTGAGGAAAATTGGTGTTACTTCTCTTCCTCCGTTAGGTTGCATTCCCTTAGCAAGAACATTGTTTGGTTACCATGAGAAGGGATGTGTTAGCAGGTTCAATACCGACGCTCAGCAATTCAACAAAAAGCTCAACGCAGCAGCAACCAATCTCCAGAAGCAACACTTTGATCTCAAGATTGTGGTTTTTGACATTTACAAGGTCCTTCTTGATGTTGTTAATACCCCTTCAAACTATGGTAAGGGCAGAGTTTTTCCATGTTTTAGTCTAGTGGATAAAAAAAGAGATTTCTTTAATGGTGAAGGGAATCGATATTATGTAACCACTGCAAATGACTCTGTTTTGATTTGGTAGGTTTCCTAGATGCAACGAGTGGCTGCTGTGGCACAGGGACTGTAGAGACAACTATATTCATGTGCAATCCGTATACACTGGGAACTTGTCCCAATGCCTCCAAGTATGTGTTTTGGGACAGTGTTCATCCATCGCAGGCTGCTAATCAGGTCCTTGCAGATGCATTGATTACTGAGGGCATTGAGCTCATTGGTTAGTCAGGGCTTTGATTCGCTAGGACACCATGTCTACTTGCCCATTTAAAACTGTACTAAGCTTTGTCACTACTCCTTTTAGTATTATCTAAATAAAAAAGTGATTCATATTGTAGAAGCTTGTATTTGTAGTTAAACCTTCCCTTTTCCTCAACGTATCTTTCTTATTAGATTAGTTACAATTCCTAAATGTATATTAGGACCAAGAAAATATAATATAATTCTATTCAGGTTTTAAGATAAATTTGATTAAAGTTAATTGATAATATTATTAATTAATTATCAATTTTCATCCTATTAACTTTAAAATCCAAATCAATTATTAAAAAATTAACATCGTTAACTTTAAATATCAAAATTAACTTTTACCATATACATATATCACATTAAAAAAAATAACTAACAACTTATCTTATTAAAAAATATATATCAAACTCGTATATCAAATAATACAATAAGCTTAAAAAAAGTTAAAATAACATTTTAGTTAGTTGGGTTGAGAAATATAGTCTTAAATTATTTATCAAATTTATTCTAATTACTTATTTAATTTTAAGGCTTATAATAATTTGTTCCCACAAAGAGTGGCAATTTTAGTCCTACCACCGACCTTAAACGTCTGAAAAACATGGAAACGTATAAAATGGAGTAATAAAGCACACATGCATGATTTCTTCCTTGGTGGGGACTATGAATCTGTAATGGGGAATTTAATAAGGATTCTTTGAATTAATTTTTGAAAAAGACTTGGACATTCCCAGTCTACGTTGACTTACTTCAGCTTCCCTTGTGTTTGAATACTACGTGCTTTCTTTTTTTCTAGTTTAATTGTCTCTTTCAATACAATAGACTTTGGACTGCTTAGAGATATTTGAAGACTTAGTCTAAACTCTAAATATGCTTAAATAAACAAATATTAATAGGGTTAGAATCGTATTAAGTAAAGCTCAAGATTAGGTTTGTTGTTCTAAAATGGAGAAATAATAAGGTGAATTTTGAATATTACAGAAATTGATTTCTCAAAAATTAAAAAGTGGAGAATAAAATGAAATTA
The DNA here is from genome assembly GCF_007990345.1 of Gossypium hirsutum. Classification (NCBI taxonomy): domain Eukaryota; kingdom Viridiplantae; phylum Streptophyta; class Magnoliopsida; order Malvales; family Malvaceae; genus Gossypium; species Gossypium hirsutum. Next base: position 7,746,740 of record NC_053433.1, read on the forward strand.
TTAATAATGTGAACAATGATGAGAATTGGGTTTTGTAATAATGTGATAAAAGAAAGTCTTGAATTGTAGGGATGATATAAGGCTTCCTTCAATCTTCTCTTTCTACTAAAACAACTTGAGATATATATTTATAATTGTATCGTGTAATGCCCCGATTTTTGGGCCTGGAAGTATTGGGCCTTGAGTCTGGGTTCGGGTGGAAAACGGCCCGAATAATTTGGATGTTATTATTATTTCGTATGTTTAGTTTAGTAATTAAATAAATTACGAAGGGTTTATGGTGTAGGAAAAAAGGCCCAAGAGTAAATTTAATTCGAAGCAATTCCTGAATTTTAATTTTGGGAGAGAGGGTTCTGGCGATATGGGCTTTTAAAGTTGAGGTGGTAAAATAGGACACAAAAAATTCTGTGGTAAAGTGGCATGTGGCGCCACCTAGGTGTTTGGGGAGTGACGTGTGGATGTTTAGGGGGAGCCAGAGTTCAAGTCACAAGGTAAGCATATTGTTACTTTTTTTTTGTGCATGTGCCGGGCATGTGATAGAGCTTAAGTGGAAATTCAGTTAGGGCTTTAGGAAGGTTGGGCCATGGGTCTGAATTGCCATTAGGGCAAGCTTTATTTTCTTTTTGTTTTGTCAAATTAGGGTTAGCCACCTAGAGCCTTCCCTTTCATTCTATTCTCTTCTCAGTATCTCAAAAAGCCAAAAAACGCAAAGTTCAATCTCCTGAGTGCCGAATTCTTCCTTCTCTTCTCCTCTCTTCTTCTATTTTCTTTTTCTCCTTCTTTTCTTCTCTAGCCGAAACATTACTACCATTCTACTCATCTCCTCTTTCATTCCCATTCTTTTCTAAACCTCTATAGCCGATTGCCATAAAAGCTGAAATTCCAAAAGTTGTTTCTTGTGCCGATTTCTTCTAGTCAAAATCCTCCTATTTTCTTGATCTCTTTTGGTCGATTTTCACATCCTCTAAACCTCAACCCCTGTCGGCAATACCACTGCAAAAACCACCATACCAAATCATCTTCCTCTTCACAGTTCTAAAAGCCAAAAACACCATAGTTTTTAGGGACATATAGCCGAATCTTTAAATCTCTAAGATTCAATTTCTGCAAGTGTTTAAAGGCTGGATCTACATCAGATGTGAGTAGAAACTGAAGTGGAATCGTTTTGGTTGAAAGAACCTGTGGTAAGTATTCAGATCTATTCTTTATTTCGGGTTTTAGAAAAGTCAAAATCCCTAAAGGCATTGGGAGGCTGTCGAATGGAGCTTAAGGCTCTAAGGGTTGTAACAATTGATTTGCTTTGGTGTTAGTGTGATCTAGAGGCTATTGATCGAAGGCTTGGACAAGTGGAACGACTAGATCGAGATCTAGTCACTAGTTTTGGCAAAGGTAGGATCTCAAGGGCCATATGTATTGATGGTCGATTATGGTAAGTAAGTTTATGATGTTTGCCATTATACTTTGGATCTGATATGTCTAGTGACCGATTGTAGGATATCGTGGGAGATTTCAGTAGCAGTTGTCGCAAATCAGGTGTGTAAACGACACCCACTAGTAGACTAGATCGGTAAAAGCCGAAAAGCCAAAATACCGAAAAGCCGGTATTTTGAGAACTTGCGAGCGTGCGAGCGCTCGTCGGATTGTTTGTATTGATAATTTTGGTAACTTTAACAGTAAGATTGCAAAGTGCTCAATTTCGTGCACCTCGGTGAATTTGGGCTTCGATGGGCCGAAATTGGGTAATGGGCAACGGGCCCATTTAGGTAAAAATGTCCGGTAAGTATTCTAAAGACACGTTAATAACTGTAATGAGCATGAAATGTAACGCCCCAATTTTCGGGAATCCTGTGAATGTTGGCAAAATTTCATGCTTTGATTTTGTCATTTGTGAGTGAAATTATGAAATAGGACCTATGTGAAAATGTTTGAAAATACTATAGGCTAAATTGAAGTGGCCAAACAAATAGGAGTGCAAAATAGGAGGATTTGCATGACAAACCTCCCATTTTACATGAAGTGGCCAGCCATCATGTTCTTGTAGACAAAATGTGCACTTGATATCCATAATTTATGGTACAAATTGATACAAATTGATAATAGGTTAGGCAAATGTTCCATGATAATGGGTTAGGTAAATGTTTCATGATAATGGGTTAGGTAAATGTTTCATGATAAGAATTTCATGTCGTTTGTATTAAAGAATTAAATGGATGAAATATGAAGTTTTATTAAAAGAAAAAGGGGTGAAAAGAACAAAGTTTTGTCCATCTTTGTTCATCATAGCTGAAAGTTAGAGAAGAGAAAGGAGAGGAGAAAGCTCTTGAGTGTTCAGTCACTTGGGGAAGAAAATTGAAGGTAAGTTCATGGTAGTTGGCTTCTATCTTGATGTTCATGAGTTCTTCTTGATTCTACCTTAACTCTTGAAGCATATTTTAGTTTTTAGTTGTGTTGTGAGCATTTAGTCATGAATTAAAATGAAGGAAATGGCTGTTGTTTCATTTTCTTTTGATGAAAAAAATGGAAGATAGGTGAAGTTGAGCCAAACAAATGAGCATGCATGTGCCTTAGATGTTAAAGGGAAAAATCAGCTAACATGTTGTGCTTTAAAATGATGAAATGGAGATTATTCTTAAGTAAAATCATAGATATGTGATGATTGATTAGTGATATACATGTTTAAATAACATGCATGCAAGGTATGTGTGAAAGAGTGATTTGGTAATAAATCTGCTTGGGACAGCAGCAGTAACGTGAATTTAGAAAATCACCATAAATTGTGGGAGATGAATTAGAAGCTGAATAAATTATGTAATTAAAGCTTATTGAGTCTAGTTTCTATTGAAATAAACAAGAACATATTTTGAATTCTGTACAATGAGAAATTTGATTCGTAATGAAGAGTGGTCAAATTAGTCAAACAGTGAAACATGGGAAACTTTGAGAAAAATCTGGTATTGATTGGCTAAACCAAAAATTCTGAAAATTTTATGGATAGAAGATATATGAGTCTATTTTCAGGGAAAATTAATGGAACTTGATTTGGAGTTTCATAGCTCCAGTTATAAATAATTTAGTGACTGTTGCTCAGGAAGACAGCTTGCAGTGAAATTATAATTATGTGGTAAACATTGACAAAAATTTGTTAATGAGTTGCTTATTGATTTCTTATAAGCTTACTATGATCTGTAGGTGTGGTTGGCCGAATATTGTAAGGGGTTAATACGTAGTTTGTATTTGAATAGTTAGATTAACGTGTTAGTAATCCAATTGTAGGCGGTTCGTGTGTGGATCTCGTAGCATATCGTCGCAAACAAGTGTGTAACTAACACCCTCTTTCTTAGTCTCGATTGGCAAAAGTCGAAAAGCCGAAATGCCGAAAACCGGTATTTTGTAAATTTGCGAGTGTGTGAATGCTCGTGAGGTAAATCGATTAATGTTTTTGGTAAGCTGCAAAATTTGGACTGCAAAGTGCATTATTTCTGTGCCCTCGATATTTTTGGGCTTAATGGGCCAAAATTGGAATGATGGGCCAACGGGCCCAATTCGGTAAGAAACCTCGGTACGTGATTCTGTTAGTACGTGAAAAGTAGGAATATGCATGAAAAACCCTAAAATAGATAAATTACTGAAATACCTTTAAAAGTGAAAAATTTACAGTTTTACCCCTAGTAGATAAATTACCGAAATACCCCTAGGGTTAAATTGACCTAAATGCATGTTTGACTATTGTTATTTACTGCATGCCATGTTGTTATTATCTGATGCATGGGATTGGGATATTGGCGGAGGAAGTACTGAAAGTGGCTTGTCCACGTACTGGAGGCTTTGCCTCAATTTACTGTTAACTGAGCAGTAAGGCTGCAACTGTGGAGTGTTGGGCTGGGTGGGTTGAGCTATTCCCCACATGAAGTGTATGGCTGGTACGGGTGGAGTGTAGTGGTTGGTAGGTTGAGTAGTCTCCCCAAATGGGCTTGCATATGTTTACTGATGTTGCATGTATTTTGAAATGGGCCTATGGGCCATACTGTTATCTGAATAAGGGGCTAAGGCCCAGTTTATTGTAATCTGAAAAGGGCTCTGGCCCAGTACCACTGTTACCCAAATGGGCTTGCATATGTTTACTGATGTTGCATGTATTTTGAAATGGGCCTATGGGCCATACTGTTATCTGAATAAGGGGCTAAGGCCCAGTTTATTGTAATCTGAAAAGGGCTCTGCCCCAGTACCACTGTTACCTGAATGGGCTTAGGCCCAATAGGCTTGAGCTGACTTGGGCTTTGAATGGGTTTTCCTTACACACTGAGTTTCCCCAAACTCACCCCTTTTATTTTCATCCACGCAGGAAATCCCCAACCATAGTGGGCTTGGAGCTGTGAGGGAATTCGGAGTGGCCACCCATTCTGAAAGTTTGATATTCTTCTGGTGAACTGGACATCCTTTTATTTACGTTTGAAGTTTTGGGTTTTTAAATGTAATAAGGCTGCTTAATTATTTTTAATGGTTTTAATATGTATTACTAAGATAGGTATTACTTATTTTAACTGTTGAAATTGGATAGCTTTAGGGCGCGTTTTCAAAAACAACAGTTGATTTCAAAATAATAAGACAACAAGCAAAGCTTCCGCAGTGAAAGTATTTTCCAAAATTAATCACTTTTCCTAAAAATGACTTAATCAAATCGGTTTCCTAGAAATATCCATGACGTTAAGGTGTGGCAATGGCGGTATGCATGTCTAGGATTGGATCCGAAGGGAGCTTGGTACTTAAGCAGTCCGATAGACTCACCACCTCTTTTCCGGTTTCCTACCTGGTGCACTGCTTCCATTCACTTTAACTTTTAATGAATTAATCTTTTGAATATCAAGTACGATTTTCTGGACTTAGAATGGAAAATTGTTTATTTTTTTACATTTTTGATGTGGCATGCCGGATCCGGCCATAACTTCTGGGCCGGGTTTGGGGTGCTACATGAAATCCTAAAAAGACTGATAAAATTACTGAAATACCTCTGTAAGGTAGAATTACCGTAATACCCCTAAAGGGGTAAGTTTATGATTACGCCTCTCGAGGGTAAATAACTGTTCTTACCCTATAATCTGACTGTCTTTCTGAAGCATGCCTTGTTAATTATATATATATTCTGCATATATGTCATACTGCATGGGGTTGGATTTTGTTATGGAGGAAGAACCCGTTTTGGTGGCTGTGCCACATATTCTGATATAAGCAGCTTTGCTGCAGATTATAGTTAGTGCCGCAACCGATGCTAACATTGTAAGTGTAGGGATGGCGTGGGTGATTTATTCCCCACAGGAAGTGTAGGGATAGATGGAGGCAAGTGCAGGGTTGGATGGGGTTATCATGCATTAATCATATGAGACTGTTTTGTTATGGGCCAACTGTATTGAAATGGGCTCAACTGTGTTAATATGGGCAAAGCCCAACATATCTCGACTTGTAATAGGGCTACGGCCCAGATTGACACTGATATGGGCTAGGCCCAGTATACTCTGATACTGAAAGGGGCTATGGCCCAGATTAATATTGATATGGGCTAAGGCCCAATTAACTCTGATTTCTGAATAGGACTTAGGCCCAGTAGAGCTTGAACTGATTTAGGCTCTAGTTGGGTTTACTTTACACACTGAGTTTTCCAAACTCACCCCTTTTCCCCATCTTTGCAGGTGAGCCTTAGATCGGTGGACTTGAAGTTGGAGGGATTCAGAGTGGCCATGTGGACTGTTTAAAATAAGTGTTTATACCTTCACTTTTATTTTAGATTATTTCCTTTATGTTTTCGGGTTTTAATTTGTAATAAGGCCGCTTTAATTATTTTTAGTTGTTTTTAGTATATTTTGTTAGCTTAGATATGATATTGTTTTAACTGTTTGAAATTGAATAGCTCTAGGGCGCGTTTTAAAAAGGTTACTTGATTTCAAAATATCGCGATAACAAAGTAAGGCTTCTGCAACGAAAACGTTTTCAAAATTAATAACATTTTCAAATGGTTTTAAACGAATTGGTTTTCCCTGAACAATCACTCAGTTATAGTGTGGCAATGGTTGTGTGCATGTCTCGGTTTGGATCCGTGAAGAGTTGGGTACTTAAGCAGTCTAATTGACTCACCTCCTCTTTTCTGGCATCCTACCTGGTGCACAGCTTCCATTCACTTTAATCTTTAACGAATATATTCTTTAAACACTAACAAAGACTTTAGATAAAACATGACTTTTCTAGTAACGCTTCAATGTGACACGCCGGATTCGGTCGTAACATCTGGGCCGGGTTTGGGGTGTTACATATCGTGTTCAACATTCATAGATCCATGTTGGCTCTCTATATTAATCCTTGAAATAATACTAACTCTTTGCTTTTTTATAATTTTTTATTTTGAAAGACATATAGCTTTTTTACGTTAATTATTTTTTATTTGATATAAAGTTTATTTAGATACAAATAAGAAAATAATATCATTCATCCCAAAAAAATTTGTAACATTTTTATTTTTAGTGGTTAAAATTTTTATTATTTTAGATTTGTTATTGGTAAATAATATAAAAAGATTATAACAATTTGATAGAATTAAAAAATTTTAATGAAATTTTTATCAAAAAATAAATAAATGAAATAGTTTTTTTATTATTAAAGTAAAATTATAAAACTAATTTTAGGTTTTTGTAAATAATTAAATAGGAAAGGAAGATTAAAAAAATTATATATGTTTATTTTGTTTAGATAGATAAAATTAGTAAAGGAAAGTAGAGTAATCTTTACAATATTTTTTTTGGTTAAATTGTACAAAGTAAAGAAAATGATTGATTATAATGAATTTTTTCAATCATATTTTCTTCTTTTTTAAAATAATAATATAATGAAAACGTAATTTCCCATCTTAATACCATTTTCTCTCAAATTGAGGTAAATAAAAATTAAGTAACTTAAGGGAAAGTGAGAGAAATTTAACTCTTACTTTCGACTAATTGACCAAAAAAGGCCCATTTTAAAAAAAATTTACGAAAATGGGTCATTTTTTTCAAAAATAATGGGAATAGTAAGATTTTATTAAAACGCGCTAAGCTTGTAATGGCCTAAATTCAAGGTTATCAGAACAGTGGTTTTGTAACCACAAATCTGATTTAAAGAGAAACTTATTTTAATATTTTTGCATGAATATTGATATGATAGGAAAATAGTATGAAAATATCGATAGAAAAATTTTACCGATTTAGTGGTTAGTTAGAAAAAGAAATTATTGAAGAAATTAGGTAAAAACAAGGTATCGAGACCTCAATCTCGTAAAACCGAATTGGAAATATTTTTATAAATATTTATGAAATTTTAGTAATGCGGTATTAAAATTTTGTTAAGAAATTTTAATGTTTGGGTAGTCAATTAAATGAAAAGGACTAAATTAGAAAATGTGTAAAAGTGGATGGGATGATTAAATAGCTTAAGTGTCTAATGAGAAAGGATTTAAAAGGCAAGTAGACCCAAAATTTATTTGCTCTAGTCGGCAAGGGCATAAAATCAACAAGAAAATGGATGATTTAAGGGTAAAATAGGAATATTGCATAATTAACTAAATAAAATTAGGGCTAGTATGGAAATATCTAGATTTCTAGTGATTTCTCTTCATTCTCATCAGCCAAAATGCAATAGGAGGGGTCCTTTAAGCTGGTATTTCATAATTTTTGCGCCAAGTGAGTTAATCCTTGCCTTTTTCTTATAATTTTTGTGTTTCTAGGACTTTTACGACCAGGTCCTACTATCAAACTCATTAGTTTTTGATTTCATGGATAATATTGAATTTCACCATGGTTGAGTTCTATAATTTTATGATGAAATAGCATGAAGTTGAAGCTTTAATTTGTTTATGATATGATTTTATTAGGTAATTTCAATAGAAATTGATTTTTAGGACCTAATTGTGAAAATGTTTGGAATTAAAGTCTAGTGCTGAAATTCTGATTCCCAAAGGTTATAAAGTAGTTTAAAGTGATAGAATTAACTGTTAATTGAGAAAAATCAGCTCAATTGAGAGGCTAATTGAGTAGGGACGAAATTATCATTTATTAAAAGCTTAGGGGAAATGGTAATAAACATATTGCACTAAAACAGTTTTGGATAGCAGCAGTAGGCTAACTTTGAAAAATCACCATATATTTTGGAAATCGAATTAGAAAATGAAAAAAATATGGAATTAAAGCTTATTGAGTCTAGCTTCTCATAGAATAAATGGTGTAAGCAATGGAATTATAAATCATGAGATATAATAAATTTTGTGAGACAAGGTCAGAATGAATTTGGGTTCCCCTGTTTTGACTTTTAAAAATCATCAAAAATTGAATAAAAATAATTAGGGGCTTAAATTTATATGTTTAGAATCCTGAATGAGAAAACAGAAACATCATTTGAATCTTGTATGAGGAGATAATTAATTTTTAGTGAAGAAGGGTCAGAACTGTCAGTTAACAGAATAAGAGTGAATTTAAAGAATAAACTGTACTTATTGGTTAAACCAAAAATTCTGAAAATTTAAAGGTAAGAAGATACGTGAGTCTTGTTTCAGGGAAAATTAGCGGATCTTAATTTGGAGTTCTGTAGCTTAAAATATAAATAATTTAGTGACTACGACTCAAGTAGATAGCTTTGAATAAACTATAAATAATAGTGGAATTGTAGAGAATGTTACATATGAAGATGAAATTTATTAAATTGATGATTAAATTTATTTATTTAGATCCAGAAAATTCAAATTTGAAGCTAGATCGAGAAAAAGAAAAAGTTCGGGATTATTAGATTTTTGTATACGAACAAGTATCGAGGTAAGTTCGTGTAACTTGAATTATATTCTTAAATGCTTGAAATGTATGCTATTGACGTGAATATGATTTGAATGTTCATTGCATGAAAATTGATGAAACATTGATATATTTGATAAAAATGGGAAGAAATTCCAATTGAATGGAAGGAAAATTCGATGGATCTCTGAAAAGGAATTGATGGTAAAAAGGATCTAGCCCGGACGGGTGATCCTATCTTGATATAGCCCTCCCGAAGAATATGTGGAAAATGGATTTAGCCTGGACGGGTAATCCGAATTAGGGTTTGAATTTAGCCTGGATTGGTAATTCAAATCCAAGCTCATTAGAGAAATTGTCGTTGCAGGGGATTTAGCCTGGACTGGTAATCCCGACAATATTCTATAAGTTTATATTACAGGGGATTTAGCCTAAACTGGTAATCTCGTTGTAAGGATGAGGTTCGCGGAAGTGTGCTCTCTGAAATGGAAATGCGCGCACATGAATATGAATTGACAGACCCTGAAATTGTACACTAAAAGTGTTCCTCTGAAAATCCATCAAAAATTCCGAGAAATTCAACAGGATAAATATGGAAAAAATTAACAAGGGAATGGAAATCATGGTATTGATGAGCTCATCAATCATGATATATATTATTGACACATGTAAATTATTGGACTAACTTGAATGTTGAGTTTGTGCATGTTAGGGTAATAATGCATTGAATAGATATTTGAATGTTTATTGCATTGTATTGAAAATATTAGGTAAGTATAATTCTTGTTACATGAGCTCACTAAGCACAAAGTGCTTACCCTGTTTCCTTTCCCTCTGTTTTATAATGTTAAAAGCTCAGAGGTCGGATTTGGTCGGAGACACATCACACTATCAACCTCAAGATTTCGGTATATAAAGAAACTTTATTTTTGGAAGTTAATGGCATGTATAAGCTAATAAAATAAATGTTAATGTGAAATGATTGTAAGGTCAGCCATTGGTATGACTAACAAATCTTAGTTTTGGTATGTGATGAGGTTATCTTATAAATATGTATGAATCTATCTTGAAAATATGTTGAATTGGATTGGTTGATGTGGATTGGTCTCGGTTTAAAATTGCAGGCAAGGATAGATATCTATAAAGGCATTATATTGAGTTAAAAAAATTAAATTAATTCGTAAACTCCGGTAGTGCCTCGTACCCTATTCCGGTAACGAATACAGGTAGGGGTTGTTACAGAGCTAGCGTCATTTTTAGGGGAAAGTCAGAAAAGTACATCCAACTCAACACTTTTTTCCCCCTTTGACTTGTAAAACTCGTCCAGATCGGCACGTTTTATTAAAGTTCTTCCAGGTCAACACCCTTTTGCCTGTGTTCCAATGACTAAATTTTCAAAAAAAGTCATTTTTTAAAAAATTTATGAAAATAGACTAATTTTTTGAATATTTACAAGAATGAGACTTTATATAAATCCAAAGTGGCAGCACATTTTTTTTATGCCACTAATTAGTGTGGAAATAAAACTTACGAAACAGACATTTATATATACCAACGTCTCATTTCCCTTGTTTTCTTAAGCAATGTGGGATGTAAGGTATGTGTATCTATAAACTCATGAATGAGTTTGCAGCTTGTTCCTAGATAATGTAATATTCCTTTCTCTTTTAACTAATAACATAAGATTAAAGGGTACACTATATTTTATACTTTTTTTTACAAAACAATTTCTTTTTTCATATATATTTTTTGTTAACTTTTTCTCATATTATAAAATTTCCTTTTAAGATCTTTAATTTTGTTGCATTTTAGCGTTGTTAGTATATACAAAACAACCATAATAAAAAAAGAAAAAGAAGAACAAATTGCACATTTGAAACTTGTACATGCAGTAATCTTCTATTCAATTTTAAATGTTTGAAGTTAATATCCATACAATTCTATTTTTTAAAAAAAATTTTACATTATTTCACTTTAGAAGTTATACTTTTAATTTTTATTTTATTTTATGTTATGAATGTTTGATTAATAAATAAATTGTGAGTATTTGGTACTCAGATAGTATACCTTTTTCTAATTTTAAAAAATTGATCTCTCTTTTTTAAAATATTTATTTTTTTAATATTTTACTATACTCATTAATTTTTTAATCCTAATTTTAATTTAATTTCCATCACCTAATGAATGCTGATAAATTTATTTCAGATGTATTTTGACTAGATAGATAATCTATTTAAAAATAGTATATAATTATGTTAAATAAGTTTTTTCATAAAAATATATAATATACATAAAATATAATAATTATGTTTCATATTTTTATATCTAGATTAAATTATATTAGTAGTCATGTAACACCCCTAACTCGTATCAGTCGTCGAAACAGGGTTCGGAGCATTACCGAAACTTTTAGAACATTTTCAGATAATTCGTGTAAATTACAATTCATTAATTGAGATTTATATAATTCGTGTAAATTACAATTCATTAACTGAGATTTATTCATAACGTCCCTTTAATGGACCTTCAAGGTCCAATACTAGCATTAGAATCGAGTTGGGACTTATTCGGAACCTCTAAGAATTTTTCGCGAAATTACAAAATTTTTCCAAGGTGCAGGGCTCACACGCCCGTGCTACAAGCCGTGTTCGATCCCGTGTAACTCTCTGACTTGTGCACACGGTCGTGCCACATGCCCGTGTGCTAGGCCGTGTGGTTAATTAATTCAATTCGAAATTAGGTGCAGGTTTCACACGGCCAAGACACACGCCCGTGTTCTAGGCCTTGTAGCACATACGGCTAAGACACACGCCTGTGTCTCTACCCATGTGCTCAATTCTGAGCATTCTGTTTCTCAAAAGTAAGGTGCAAGGGACACACTGCCTAACTACACACCCATGTACTCGGCCGTGTGTCACACATGGTCTAGACACACGTCCGTGTGTCTACCCGTGTAGACAAAATAAAGCCATTTCCTAGCCTCATTTGTCACCCAAATTCACCATTTTCCTGCACTAAAACATACCAAGTACAATCCAACCATTCCAAGCATTCAAATTAGGTAATTTTCATCATTCAACATAGCATATCATTGCATGCATACATAATTACCATCTTACCTTGGTTCAATCCATGTGTTAAAACATTTTTGGTCAACTACTTAACATATAGGTAGCCACCATAGTTTAACATTACAAGTATATCTAAACGACTCATTACTTGTCATTCCAACGGCTAGATTGCAAGCATCATTTACATTTACATTTACATTTACATGCCAATATGGCCAATATATCATATACATGCCATTACAACCATAACTAATTTATCATATTGTACAGACATGGGTCGATGGATAGTGTGAGTGATCTCCGCTGAGTTTCCAATCCAACAAGCTTTTGATTTACTCTAAAACAAGGAAATACAACTAAAAAAGCATAAAATGCTTAGTAAGTTCGTATAACATGGTACTTAACTTACCATTCATTCTATTTTAAGGTAACTATATAAGGCATAATCAATCAATTTGACCTCAGGCCCTACACATATTCTCATTGCCTTTGTTAGTCATATATTCCATAATATCATCAAATATATATGGGCTCAACAACCATCAAGTTTCCATGCACATATGCTTTTCACCACATGCAATCATTTAACATGTATAAATCATCTCTTTATATTACAAGTATAATTTCATAATAGTTCATTTCAAGTTCAGATCATTTCGTATCAGAACTTTACTCATATTACTCGGAATATCAAGGTCACTATTAGTACACTCAAGGTGTACAAGTCTATAATCAAGAATGAACATATATTCATCAAATAAAGTCTATGTACAAATATCATCATCTCATGTTTTCATATATCATTTTTCAAGTATCATCATTTTTCTTATATTTCAGACAGATACGTGTAATAACTCATTTTATCATTCATATCTTCTCATGTCTGGAATTGTCACCCATTGAATTTATTCGAAATATCAATGGATACGCAGGTAATACATTCGAGGTGTACGAATTAGGATCCATCAATTCATGTCCAATGGTACCCATAAGGTACTATATCAGAGAGTACACTCTCAAGTCACACATGTATACAACAGGATTATCAGTCCAGGTTAAATCCTTTTATGTCATATGCTCTAAGGAGCTTGATCTGGATTACCCGTCTGGGCTAAATCCAATCCATAACATGTGCTCGAGAGGACTTATTGTAACACCCCCTACCCATATCCATTGTCGGAATAGGTACGAGGAATTACCGGAGTTTATTGAATATTTTTAGATAATTCTGAGTCATTTATTATTCATATTTTGAAAATAATCATAACGTCTCTCTATTGGGCCCTCGAAGCCCCAAACATACATTAAAAACCAACCGGAATTAAATCGAGATCATAAAAAAATTTCGCAAAATCTTAAATTTTATTTTCATCTAAGTACTTACCATTTCAATACTTCTTATAATTAAACATGTTACCATTCAATCAATAGCTTGACACTTGTCTAAGCGTCAATCATCATTGTTAGTATACTTGCATATATTTCATATAAATTCACCGTTTATATACTTATTTTCTTGACATGTCACACTTGAGTTTAATAATTGTCTTTACTTACATAATTTCCTTGTATCAACATATCAAAGATAATCATATATGTACATTTCACGAAACATATCATTCTCTTACCGTTTCTTCATAAGTATATATCAATCATTTCATTATATCAATATTTCATGCACCATCATTTCCATATATTTTATGTATATTTATTCCGGTAAAGTTTCTATCAAACTTAACATAAATTATATTCCATGTACTTATTCTTATTTCGTTTATCTATCTTCATAATTATTTTATACAACTATTTTGTACATATATTTCCATATGACCAGTTCTTGTAAACATTTCACACAACCATTTCATATAACCATTCGTCATCTGATACATATTACCTGAATATCAATTGTTCAATAGATGTCATCGCGTCTCCCATCCACGGTCTTATTTATCTTTGACATGATGCCATAGTGTCTTTCAACTATGGTCTTATTTATCTTTGTCACGCTGCCATGGTACCTTTCAACCATGGTCTTATTCATTTTCTGTCATGTTGCCATGGTATCTTTCAACCATGGTCTTATTCATTTCATGTCACGCTGCCATGGTGTCTTTCAACCATGGTCTTATTCATTTCCCGTTATGTTGCCATGGTATCTTTCAACCATGGTCTTATTCATTTCATATCACGTTGCCATGGTATCTTTCAACCATGGTCTTACACATTTCATATCAGGTTGTCATGGTATCTTTCAACCATGGTCTTACACATTTCATATCAGGTTGCCATGGTATCTTTCAACCATGGTCTTACACATTTCATATCAAAGAGCACACTCCCGCGAAAATCATCCTTACAGTGGGATTACCAGTCCAGGCTAAATCCCCTATAATATAAATTCATAGAGTATTGTCGGGATTACCAGTCCAGGCTAAATCCCCTGCAACGACAATTACTCTAATGAGCTTGGATCTGAATTACCAGTCCAGGCTAAATTCAGACCCTAATTCGGATTACCTGTCCGGGCTAAATCTATTTACACGTATTCTTCGGGAGGGCTATATCAGGATAGGATCACCCGTCCAGGCTAGATCCTTTTTATCGTCAATTCCTTTTCAAAGATCGATCGAAATTTTCTTTTATTCAACCGGGATTTCTTCCCCTTTTTATCAAATATATCAATGTTCCATTAATTTTCATATAATGAACATTCAAATTATTTTCACATCAATAACATACATTTCAAGCATTTAAGAATATAATTCAAGTTACACGAACTTACCTAGCGAAATTGTAGAAATGTCAAGATTCAGGGACATTTTGGTAATTTACCATTTTCCCAATTTTCACCCGATCTTAAATTGAAAATTTCATTCAATTTATTAATGTAGATAATAAAACAATTCATTCCCTTCAATTTGGTTATTTTGACATTTTTACAAAATTGCCCCCTGAAGTTTTACTTTTATTCAATTTAGTCCTTAAGCCTAAAACATGCAAATCAGTCATGCTAGCTGAATATTCATATATATTTTCCTCCTCCTCCTCTCTATTCCACATCCTTAATGTATATAACACACTTGTAAGTAACATTATCTATAATCTTTATTATTTACTTTTATAAATATTCAAGCTGTCCATCTATGTCACAATCACTAAATTATTTATATCTGGAGCTCTAGAAATCCAAATTAAGATCCTATATTTTTCCCTGAAACTAGGCTCATATATCTTCTTACCATAAAATTTTCAGAATTTTTGGTTTAGTCAATAAGTACAGTTTATTCTTTAAAGTTACCCCTATTCTGTTGTCTGATAGTTGTGACCCTTCTTTACTAAAAATTAATAATCTCGTCATACAGAATTTGAATGATGTTCCCGTTTATTTCTATTGAAATTGGAACTATTCAAGATTCTAAACATATAAATTTAGGCCCATAATTATTTTTCTCCAATTTTTGATGATTTTTTAAATTCAGAATAGGGGAACCTGAAATCATTCTAACCTTGTCTCACAAAATTTATTATATCTCATGATTTACAATTTCACTGCTTACATAATTTCTTCTATAAGAAACTAGACTCAATAATATTTAATGTCATATTTTATTCATCCTATAATTCAATTTCTACAATTTTTGGTGATTTTTCAAAGTTAGACTACTGCTGCTGTCCAGAACTATTTTAGTGCAAGATATTAATTACCATGTTTATAACACCCTTATTTTCTTTTTCTACACTATTTCTCATCACTTTCTCTTATTTTCTCTTCACTAACATGACAAGAACATAAGACCATATATAAGAAAACTCTAAATCAACATCAATTCCATGCTTTTTCAACAATATTAAACTTAAAAATATATTGAAATCTAGATGTTCTTACCTTTTCTTATTGACTTCAATCTTTAACTTGATTTTTCTCTCTCCTCCAGCTTCTATTTATTGAATCCAACTTGATATTCTTGCTCCCCATCATCTCCTTGCTATCTTTCTCTCTTGATGGCTATGAAAATTCTTTCAATTTTTGGGTGAAAATAATGATTTTTTTGTGGAAGGACTAAATTGTAAAGAAAGCAAACTTCTTTTCTTTTTCTTCTCTCACGTTGGTTTGCATGGGAAAGGAAATGTGTTGTTAATTCTTCATCTTTCCTTCCTTTTATACTAAATAAATAATAATATAATAATAAACATTTCATAAAAATATTTATCTAATTAATTAATTTAAAATATCATCAACATAATCATTACATTCTAGAATTCTCTCTCTTAGTAATTGACCATTTTTCCCTTCATGATCTTTTAGAATTCCATCCTTGAGTCATCACTTAATTTGGTAAAATTGCAATTTAGTCCCTCATAAATTTTCACCTATTCAATTTGGTCCTAATTCCTCAAATTTTCTTGGTTTCTAGATCATTCCACCCTTAAAATATTTGCACCGTTAGCCCTTTAACTTTTTATATTTACACTTCAACCCTTTAAATTTTGAGTATTTACTCTTGTGCAACAAGACTTTTCTCATCTTTGCAATTTAGTCCTTTCTTGAATTAATATATCATAATATACTTCCCAATATTGACATAACTCAAAAATTCTATTTTTGTCACTTTATTTCCTTATTTTACTATATCACGGATAATATTTTACTGTAAAAATTTTTGGGATATTACACTTATATCAAGATTACCCGTCCGGGCTAAATCCATTCTGTAATAAGGTAAATAGAATTACTCGTCCAAGTTAAATCCCGTTAGCAATAAATGCAGGACCTCATTCATTTTGGGAAATCACATATCCACCGATTTTCCATTTTATTCAACCATGATTTAAACATTTTTCTTAAGCATTATCGGCATGTGATTATTTCATACATCCACAACATTCATGTAATTCAAATAAACACATTCCACATTCATTTCAAGCATATAAGTAACATTCTCATCGTTTATCCTTTATCATCTATCGGGCATTATCATTTAATTTAAACATTTTTATTTATCGGGCTTGATCGGATATGTAATCATTTCACATATTTATGAAATTTATACAATTTACATAAACACAATCAATTCAAGCATGTAAATAAACACAATTTAGTTACACGAACTTACCTTAACAAAAATTCATGTACAAACATATACTAATCCGACGTTTTCCTTGTTCTAGCTCCGAATTTGGTATATCCGAATCTATACGAGTAAATTTAACATCAAATTCACACATCTCATATACATTTGGACTCAATTTACATATTAGGGAATTACCATTTTGCCCCTAACTTTTCCATTAATTCCCATTTCGTCCCTAAGCTAGGAAAATAAAATTTGTGCAATTTAATCCCTATTCTAAGTATAACCAAAATCCCATTACAAAATTTAAAGCACATGTATTTATAAAAAATTCAGCATTTTTCTTCAATTTCACAACTTTACATTTTAGTCTCTAAATCATGTTTTCATCAAAAATCACTTTATAAAAGTTGTTTATCTATCAACAATATTTCATTTTCTACCATAAATTTATAATTTTCAGCATATACATCCACGACTCATTTTCCATACTTTGATAACTTCTCAAATTGATCCCCCAAATAGATAGATTAGACTATCTTGGTTTCAAAAATATAAAAATTACTCAAAACGGGGCTTGATTACTTACCCAAATAAGCTTGATAAGTCTTCTTCCTCTCTCCTAGGGTTTCCATGGAAATATTTGGGGAAGATGATATGAATTTTTTTTCTTATCATTTAATTAAATTATCATTTAATAAATTTTCATCTTTCCAATTTAGTCCTTAGCCTTTTTTTATTTTTCCATGGATGAGTCATACCAAAATATCTACATATTTTCTTTAATGGTCTAATTACCATATAAGGACCTCAAGTTTTAAATTCCATAGCTATTTAATCCTTATAGCAACTAGAATTCAACTTTTGCATTTTATGCGATTTGGTCCTTCACGTAATTAAGCACATAATCGGTAAAATTTTCTTACTAAAATTTTCACATGACATATCTATCATAATACGGACCATATAATAAAATAAAAAAAATTATTTTCAGCTCGAATTTGTGGTCCCGAGACCATTATTTCGATTTCACCGAAATTGGGCTAGTACAAGTAACTTAACTATGATTTTTTGGCTATAGAATTATAAAAACTTACAAAAAGATCAATCAACTATTAGTAATTTTTTTGGTTACCCAATTATGTAATACCCCATACCTATCCTAGACGTTATGGTCGAATTATAGGGGTCACATCGCTAAAAAAAGAAAAAAAAAGTTTGTTTATTCTGAAGAAAAACCAATGTTTTTAGCGAGTTGAAGGTTCTGGACTTTTTTTGTAAATCATTTTTAATTTTTTCAAATTATCAAGTTAAAACCCTCCCATAACCATGACATGCCAAAATTATTTTTAATGAAAATCTCAAACTTAATTTGCGACGGCAATTACTTGAAAACTTATTGTTTATTTTTAATCATGTTAGGTAGGATTATTAACCATTCGAGCCTTAGCTAAACGAGACACTTTAGTCCTAATGAACTGAACGAATCATAAGTTGTCACAAAACCAACAACCAAAATAAAGTTCGTAATGTCCAAAATAAACAAACAAAATAAACCATAAAATACTATGTTGAAAATATGAAGCCTGAGTCTCCAAAACACCGTCCATTACTAAGCTGGAGAATTACTTGAAACAAAACATATATGGATGTGAGCTAATAGCCCAATAAGAGACTTGGCCCTTAGTCCAAGTTCATACATTTAATAAACATTAATTATATAATAGAACATCACACGAAGCATTTATTCCAGTTATTTCATATCATATCAAAGTCCATATAGTTTATAGCTTATCATACTATAGCGTAACATACTAGTTCATATCTTATTAAAACATAAAACACATACCAAAAACCTACTCTCATCTGTTACACACCATCTCCGTCCAACCAATTACACTGTATTGGACTACAAGAGTCCATCCATCCAATCACACCAGTATGCGGCGATATGCCACTTATATATCTATAGCGGGACTAACATACATATAGTGTTGTGGTCTAGCCACCATAATTTGCAATTTGTACTATTATAAACACTACATCCGTCATACATATCCCAACCCAACACATACATATCATACACATACCTTATACATATTGTAATCTCAAACAGATGGCATATTCACATATAGCCCATGTTACATGTCATGCTCATATACATACTTATTTAACACGTATTAAAACTATTAGTTTAATCCCAGTATACATATTTACCATGCAATTTGAGTTATTCGCACGGGCTTAAATACAAATGTATAGTTTTTCGACCTTTGTGACGTCCATGGTCCCAAATGTCATTTCTCCTAAGCAACCCTTATTTAGGCCCTATAATTTGGCCCAAAGGCCTGCATGGCCCAAAATCCCAAAATGATATCCTCTCACTGGCATTACATGATAGATGAAATAATTACTATGTGATAATAATTGACTTCTCATGAAAGAAGATGAAATAGTTACCATGAGATAAAATAGGATCATAATGGGAGAATGAATTTATCTTAAAGAGATTAAGGATATCTTATGAGGGTAACGCACTTATGAAAATATCATTGGATAAGAAATGATCGATTAGCTTTCGTAATGATATGTAATTAGGGAGAGCTCAATCATAATACTATAATGGAATGACTTCGTGACTAAATGAGTTTATAATTAATAGACAAAAAGTTGGAAGTTAATTATAAATCATTTAAGCCCTAATCACATATTTCCAATCAATCCTTCCGCTAACTCGTTGAAACTAGAAATGAATTGCATATAAAATCAAATGAACAAAAACAGAAAAAAATGATAAAGTTAGAAAATTGGGTTACATTTAGAAATAAGTGTGGTTTCTCACTAAGTATGGAAATTATTTTAGAATTAATTTAATTTTTTTGACTTATTATTTAATTAAATAATTGAATTTCAAAAATAGATTTAAATTAATTAATCATTGTGAATCCGTTGAATGTAGAAATTAAATATATTTTCTCATAGATTCTTTTATAGTAAAGTTGTCATGACTTTAACGGAATTAGAATTGGGTTCAGTAAATTATTTAATTTGAAATTTTATTTATTTAAATTAATTTAATAATATTTATTTTGAGAAATAGAAAAACATGCATCGGGTTTGATTAAATTATAAAGGGTTGGGTTAAAAATTCAAGAAGCACGTATAATTGGATCCAATATATGAGAGGGCCAAAACCCCTCATAATATGTATGAGGGGTGACAATCCTAGTGTATTTAACTAGGGTTAGCCACCCTTTTCTCTCCTAATTCAACTAGGGGATTGATTTTTTTATATTAAATAAGTATTGTTTGTATTCTACTAATTCAACTAGGGTTCTTCTATCTCTCCCTATAAATAAATGGCACTGGTATATATTCTGCCTAAAAATAATGAGAATTTATTTTCTAAGTATAAATTCTATTCTCTAGAAATAACAATTCTACTGATTTTATAAGAGAGAGAAATTTACTTTCAATAGCTCCTACTGAAAGTAAGAAAATTAATTATGATTCTGTGTTTGATTCACAATTATTCGTGTAACAGCCTATTTTTCAGTGGTGTAGAAAATAGTGGTTTCGGAGCCACCAAATCCGACGATTAAGTTCATAAATATTATTATTTAATATAATTGTGACTTTAAAAAAAGTTTTTGATATAGTGATTTTGTTTTATAAGCGATTTATTAAGCTCAAGTGGTATGACTAAGTGGTTTTAGAAAATAAGGTATCAGGACCTCGTTTCTATAAATTGAGCCGTAAATATTTTATAAATATTTACAGAGTGTCATTAAGGTGATATTAAAGTTTCGTTGAAAAATATTAACGTTTCTATAGTTAATTAATTAAAAATGACTAAATTATAAAAGATGTAAAATTTAATCACTATTTGATTTGAGTGATTAAATGGTTAATTGAATAAATAAAAAGGGACTTAAAAGGTAATTAAACTATGGTCAAAGTTTCCAAGTGGTGGTGTTATGATTGAATCCACTAGCTTTTGGATTAATTGTTCTTTTAGTCCTAATTAGTTTAGGATTAAATTGTAAATAAGTTTTATTTAGTTAAAATTTAATTAAATTGAAGGACCAATTGTGAAATTAAACCTTCCTTTGATGGTAATTATGCCATATATGTATATGATGGACAAATATGGACATGACTTTGGTGTTTTATTTATTTATTTAACCAAGGGCAAAATGGTAATTTGATGAATTAAATTAAATAAAATAAAAAGAAAAGCTATCATTATCTTTAAAATTTCAGAAACTTCACAAGCTAAATTGATATGTGATTTTAGCC
This sequence comes from Gossypium hirsutum, assembly GCF_007990345.1. Taxonomy (NCBI): domain Eukaryota; kingdom Viridiplantae; phylum Streptophyta; class Magnoliopsida; order Malvales; family Malvaceae; genus Gossypium; species Gossypium hirsutum. The sequence continues at coordinate 7,767,983 of NC_053433.1, forward strand.
TTGTTTTTAACAATTTTTTTTGTTTTTGAGATCGTTGCAACTAGGTCCAGTTAGCCCATATCTTCGATTTTGAAATTGTTAAAGATTTTGAACGTTGCCATTGATTAACCTTGTGATTTTAGATTTTAAATGATGAATTTGAGATATTATTTGTTATTTAAAAGTATTTTATTAAGTGATTTTTGATGAATTTTTTGATTAGGGACTAAATTATTGAAATAGTAAAAATACAAGGGTTTTTTTGTGAAATTATTGCAAAAATGGGATGTATTGAATGTCAAGAATATTCGGATAGCATGGGTTTGCATTAAAAATGGTTAATTTGCATGTTTTAGACTCAGGGACCAAATTGAATAAAGGTAAAATGTTAGGGGAAATTTTGTATAAATGTCAAAATTACTAAATTTCATAAAATAAATTATTTTACTATCTGAATTAATAAATTTAATGAAATTATTAATTTATATCAAGGTAGAGTGGAAAATCGAGGAGAATGCCAAAATGCCCCTATAGTTTGACATTTCTGCAATTTTGCCAGGTAAGTTCGTACATTTAAATTTAACATTTGTATTAATTGGTGATTGGTATTATATATATTTTATTATTGGAAATGAATTATTGTTTGAATTATAATATTGAATTGGATATTCGGTTTGAATTGAACACGAGATTTGAGCACATTTGTGTTTTGATGTATGATGGGGGTTTGGAGTGGAGATGGTATTGGAGGGAGATATCGACATATTACCCAAGTAAACTGGGGTTCAGCATCTGTTGCGAACTTTCGCGTTTTACTTTCTGTTTAGAGTGATTTGGGTGGATAAGCTCTTAAGAGCTTCTGTTCAGCTCTCACGAGCTTTTGTTGGCGTGTTCTGGTGGACCAGCTCTATGAGCTTCTGTTAATGATGTACTTTTATCCATAAGTTGTTATTCGAATTGAAAATCTCGGTAAGGTAATTTGTTTAATGAATTTTGAAAGATTTGTTATTTATTGAATATTGATCTAAACATAAATGAATTCAATAGTTGAGATTGTGGATGATGCTTATGTTTATGCTAAGCTTATGGTTACATTATATCATGTTTAATATTAATGATATACAATGAAATGATAAATTACAAAAATGGGAATATGCTTATGTTCATGAAAAGCTGGTATGATTCAAAAGGTGATTTTTCTTATAAAATAATTTATCATGTGATTGACTCCAAATGAGTTGTATACTTAAATACACTAACTTGTGTATTGGTGATGGTGATTAGGCTTATGTCAAGCTTAAGATCATGATTGATGTTTTTACTTATATCTAGTATTATACAAATGAAATGGGTAAGAAAAGGTAATGAAACGGTAAGTTCATTATCGAAATGTGATATGTCGAAAAAGGGATTGATTAATTTGAATGATGTACTTATATATGAGAAATTACATATGTTATGGATGAACTTACCTATTATGTAAATAAATATACTAATCAGTGCATTGATGTTGTTATTTAAGTCTATGCTTCTAAATGGAATGGAAAGTGAGTAAAGGAAGTAATTCATAGTTCTATGAAAAGGTTAATGATGGCGTATAATGTTTATAAAGTCCTATTAAGTTAGGAATGAAAAATATATATATGATGTTAATAGACTTACTCATTTATGAGTTAATGGTTATGTAGTTGACGAATCTTGAGGCATTGGTAAATGTTTATATTTAATCTATAAAGTTCATTGATGAAATGGAATGTTATGTTTAAAGTTTATACGAGCTTACTAAGAATTCATTGCTTACGTAGTTGTTTTTTCGTTACTTTACAGGTTACCGGAAGCTCGATCGGGTTGGAAGCTTGTCAGAGATCTATCATACTATCCAACAATTATATCGGTAGATTTTGACATCTTGGTTAAGGTTATAATGGCATGTATAGGTGGACTTGTGGTTTATAATAGTTGATGAGTTTGGCATGTATATGTCATTTTGATTGATGAAAACTTGGTACTTTTGATGTCTTCTTGATGTGTGTTATTTTGACAATGTGTTAAAGCATGTTAAATGGCTAAAATGGTAGGTGATGAATTGACCACAACATGGTCAAGTTATGGTATGCTTTGGAAATGTTTTGAATTGATGTGCATAATTGATATATGGTATGTTTATATGTTAGTTGTTGGTACCATTTGGTACTGGCTAGATTGGTGTCATTTAAATGGTTTTGTTGCATGTGAGAAGTGTTCCAAATTGTAAAGTTATTTTGATATGGCACAAATCTAATATGGTAAGGTTGGTATGTGTCAATTGTGATATGTTTTGGCAGGGAAACAAGTTAGTTGACAAATGGATAAAAATGCACATGTTTAGGTATGTTTGTTACATTGAGTTGGAGGTGCCTTTTTGGCATATTGGTTGTATGGATAAATGACCTTTTGAATTGGTCTTATTATGCATGTTTTAAGTATGTTTTAAGGTTTGATTGAATGTGCAAATAGCTTGTAGGTTTGTGTTTGAATTGGATGAAAGAAATGGCCTAAATTTGGCCTATTTCTTGTCCACACAGCCTAAAACACGGGCGTGTGCCTCACACACGGCCGTGCGACACAACTTGTGTCCCCTATAAGTTTTAAAGGTTGTATTTCGAATGTTACATGGCTTGAGACACAAGCGAGTGTATCAGCCGTGTGAGTCACATGGCCTGGCCACATGGCCTTGTGACCCCTGCAGTGTGAATTTTTCTATCTTTTTCCATGAAGTTCTAAATATTTTCAATTTATTCCCGAATCATTTTTAAAGTGTTTCTAAGGCCTCGAGGGCTCGAATTAGGGACTTCATGCATGTTTTGATTGGATATTGCAATAATTATGAAATGTTGGAAATGAATTATTTAAGTTATGTATTTACGGTAATGCTCTGTAACCCTATTAAGGCGATATATAAAGGTTAGGGGTATTACAGTTTGACCTGCACTCGAAGCAGTTCGTAGTACGAGAATAGCGGAGAAAGTCATTTAGTTAAAAGCTGGAGTGTCAAGGATTCGTCTCGCACAAAGCACAAGTATTTTTTGGAAATAGTCTATTGTTATAAATATCACTAGATCCGTCTTGTATAAATTTGGTGGCTTTTGAGGAAGTTCCTTAAAAATCCAAAGCAATAGATTGTTAGAGGAGAGAAAGAGTAGTGTTTTGGCATATAAATTAGGTTAACCAGATATTGGATAACAATGATTCAATGAAGGAGGAGTGGCGACTAAGGTTGGAAAAGTTAGAGAAGAAGAGTAAATACTTCTTCTTCTTCTTTTTTGTCATGGGAGAAGAAGTAAACAAAAAAAAATCCTTTTAATTAAGTGAACTTTTTATCAATTTTATTTGATTTTTTTTTAGAATTGGGATTAAATTACAGAATATGTAAACATTAATGGTTAATTTTTTAGAATTAGGACTAATGACATAATGTGTAAACGTTGAATTTATTAGGTTAAAAATTTTTATTAGTCCCTGTACTTTTTCAAAAGTTGTGGATTTAGTCCATATACTTTTATTTGATCTATTTTAGTCCATGTTCTTTTCAAAATTTGAAATTTTAGTCTTGGCCCAAATAATCGCAGTTCAATTCATTTGATTAAATTCAATTGCTAGTCACGTATTATGCATACAGTTATAAATTTAGTCTATTTTCTCCAATTGGATTATTCTGAATCCCTATAATTTTCAAAATTTGAAATTTCAATCTTAATGCAAATGACAGTCGGTAATCCATTAACTAGATTTTTAGTGAGTAATATGTGAAAATAATAAGTTAACATGACATTACACATATGATAATATGTTTGGCACATGAAATAATGGAAATAGCAGAACTTTAATTAATTTAACAATTATAGTTTGGTAAGGACTAAAATTTTAAAATTTAGAAAGTACAAGGACTAAAAATAACCAAATAAACATACAGGGAATAAATCCACAACCTTTGCTAAGTTTAGGGACTAATAGTAGAATTTAACCAATTTATTATTATGCCAATTATACATGTCATCTTTATGTTACCCAATTAACATAACTAGACCAAAAAAACAAATGTGATTAGTTTTGGTGATTATTTGATAACTTTTTATAATTTGCTATTTAAACATTGGATGGCTACTGATATAATTTACCTTTTTTTCAAGATGTTAAAAGTGAAAAAAAAAGGAGCAACATGAGGAAAAGCTTCAACTTTTTTGGTTAAATTATGCTATTAGGTGAAAGTAGTGGATTTAGTTCTTGTACTTTAATTTGATCGATTTTAGTTTTTGTACATTTCGAATTTTGATTTGGTCTTAATGCAAATGATTGTTGTTAATCAATTATTTGGATTTTTAATGGATAATATTTGGTAAGCTAGCATGACATTACACATATAATAATACTTTTGTCTCTTAGATTTTGAAAATAGCATAACTTAATAAATTTAGTAGTTATTGTCGGGGGAGGATTGTAATTTTAAATTTTGAAAAGTTCATGGATTAAAAATGACCAAATTAAAAACATAGATTAAATCTAGAATTTTCATAAAGTACTTGGACTAATAGTAGAATTTAACCTTTTTTTCTAGGACCAAATACAAAAAGGTAAATGTACTTCTGAGAACCCTTTATTTTAAAGACCTAATCAAATTAGCTTGCCTACTATTAAATGGATCGATTTAGTCCTTGTATTATTACAAAAAATCAACCAAGGCTAAATTGAAATAGAGTTAACATTTACTATTTAAAAAAATATTATTTACAATTTAATAGAGTTAATATTTTTAAAGCTTCTATGGTTCTATAAATGAAATTCTTTATTTGGAATTAAACGACGATTAAAATAAATAATTTTCAAGACTTTTTTTTATAATAAATGTAAACTATATTATAATTTAAACTTATTTTATTTTTTTAATAATATAAGAATTAAATTAATTTATTTAAAAATAAATAAACTAATTTGATCCTGTCCCTGTAATACAAGAAACTCCGAGGCACTTTAACCAATACTAAAGTATCCGTATGCGGCCATTCCCTTTTCTCAGTAGGATACTACAAGCCGAGCTCAATGAGTTGACCAGAAACCATAAGGTCTTCACTTCACAATGGTGACTACAAATGAGTAATACAAAGAAGGTGGTTTGTGGAAAGCGTTGCTAGCTCCAACCTATTATTACCTAAGAAACACTTCAATTTTGAGAGAGAAGATGCTTCGTAATCATTGCTTCTCATTGTTGTCGTCATTACTTTTTTAGATATTTAATACTGGCCACTGCCACCGCCGAAGTAATCAACAATAAGGATCTCCAAAGAAGAACACTGGCCATCGATGAAAATCCAGGTAATAAATCTTGTTTTTGTTTTTTCAATATTAATGGGTGTATAGTAATTTTTTTATTATATATAGCCAAATAATTATCTTTTGGATTGATGCAAATTGAAAATTTTAAACAATCCCACATAATATTAAAGGTATTTTTATTCTTATAATTTCTTCTATAAATGAAAGCAAGTTTTCACTAATTTTCTCCTGCTTTAAACAAACTTTCTTCAAAAAAGTTTATACAATATTTAGAATTATACGAGCTTGAAGCAATGTACTTCCACAATCGCTCCGAGAATGATTATCAAATGCATGGACATTTGTTATGTTAAGCTTTGTTTTTCAAATCAAACTTTCATTCGGAATGGATTCGGACTTGATGTTTTCCATTCTTATGTGGAGTTTTGCTGTCCCCTTTTAAAGTCGTTTATTTCAGATTCAAAGAGTAAAAATCGTTGTTTTATAAATTTAAAACCCTATCCCTGGAAGTGGCTATTTTTGGGGTAATTTTATGGTTCATTTAGTTCATCTTTGATCCTTTTGTCATGGATCCTTTCTCTACTATGAATGTTTTGTTGTGAAGTGAATGAGTGTATTGTACTGACGCTAAAGTATCTTCTGGAATAAGTACAAGGATGATATTTATAACCGTATCTCGTATCCCTCCCAACTTCCACGTTCTGTTCCAATTAATACCTCATCGGATATTGATACTCAAGGCAGTGCTAATTTGTATAAACTACCTATTGAGATGTTGAGAACAGCTGTCCGGTCCTTTAATGGCTCTATTGGGAATTATCCATATTTATGGAAAATCAAAGATATGGGTATCAAATAATGGAAAGTCAAAGATATGGGTATCAAATATTGGAAAGTCAAAGATATGGGTATCAAATATTGGAAAGTCAAAGATATGGGTATCGAGATATTGGCATAATAAAATCTGAGATATTTGCAATATATGGTCCCTAAATTGTAAAGTGACTTTGCAAGTTGATCCCTGAACCTCAACTATAAATAGGCATAACCATCTCTCATTCTGTATCTCAAACTTGCCATTCTCTACTTAAGGCATTATTTTCTCTCTCTCTTTGTAAATTCTCACTTGTATTTTGGAGTGAAATATATTTGGTAGTGCCCGAGGACGTAGGCAAAATTTGCTGAACCTCGTTAAATTCTTGTGTTCTTTATTGTATTATTCTGCATGAATTGTGTGTGTGATTGTAGTAATTTATTGTGCTATTAAATTACGATTGAGGGATATTCTGGCTAGGAAAGACCTGGTACTTAAGCGATCCTTGCGATCCACCTCTCTTTCCTGGGAATTGAACTTAGTGTGATTTTTTAGTACAATAATTTTACTCTTTTACACGCTTCCGCACAACAATTGGTATTAGAGCTAGATTCGTACTTGGGGAATACGATCGTTCACGGCACTGTTCACGTACTGTAGTTGGGATTGAGGAGAAAAAAATGGAAAAGTCATCGTCAAAGACTACTGTGACCAATGCGAAATTTGAAGTAGAGAAATTTGATGGTACCAATAATTTTGGTATGTGGCAATGTGAGATCCTGGATGTCTTATGTCAGCAAGAGCTGGATATAGCCCTTGAAGAAAAACCTGACAAGATGGATGACAAGGAGTGGGCCAAGATCAATAGACAGGCATGTGGAACAATTCGCCTATGTTTGGCCAAAGAGCAGAAGTACTCTGTCATGAGGGAGACATCAGCGAAGAAGTTGTGGGATACACTGGAAGAAAAGTTTCTAACAAAAAGTCTTGAAAATAGGCTTTATATGAAAAAGAAACTTTATCGATTCACGTATGCACCCGGTATGTCGATGAATGACCATGTGAACTCATTCAATAAAATTTTAGCAGACTTGCTAAATTTGGATGAGAAATTTGAAGATGAAGACAAGGCATTACTGTTGTTGAATTCTCTTCCTGATGAATATGATCATCTTACCACCACATTGCTTCATGGGAAGGATACAATCACATTTGATGCAGTCTGTAGTGCGTTGTATAGATCTGAGACTCGAAAGAAAGATAAAAAAGATCACAGAGATACAACTACAGAAGTCTTAACAGTAAGAAGTCGTTCGCGCAGCAACAAATCTGGTAGAAGGAGTAAGTCCAAAGGGAGACCTGCCAAAGATGAATGTGCTTTTTGTCGTGAGAAAGGGCATTGGAAAAATAATTGTCCTAAGTTACAAAAGGGTAAAGCTATTTCTGATGCATGTGTAGCAAAGCATGATGAGGAGTCAGACTTTAGCTTGGTTGGCATGGCAATGGCATGTCATACAGATGAGTGGATTTTGGATTCAGGATGTACTTACCATATGTGTCCTAATAAGGACTGGTTTTCTAGTCTTAAAGAACTAGAAGGTGGAGTTGTTTTTATGGGCAATGATAGCGCTTGTAAGACAATGGGAGTAGGTACAATCCAATTGAAGAATCACGACGGCTCAATTCAAGTCTTGACAGATGTTCGCTACATACCTAGCTTGAAGAAAAATCTTATCTCATTAGGGGTCCTAGAATCTAAAGGGCTCACAATCACTTTGAGAGATGGATTACTAAAGGTAGTAGCTGGGGTATTGACGGTGATGAAAGGCACAAGAAGAAATAATCTGTATTATTTAAATGGAAGTACAGTTATTGGATCAACATCAACAGCTTTTACGGAAGATGCAGATTCAGAGGCTACCAGGTTATGGCATATGCGATTGGGACATGCTGGTGAAAAAGCTTTGCAGACATTGGTGAAGCAAAGCTTATTGAAAGGTGCAAATTCTTGCAAAATGGAATTCTGTGAACATTGTGTTCTGGGCAAGCAGAAGAGGGTAAAATTTGGTCCAGCAATTCACAATACAAAAGGAATTCTGGACTACGTTCACAGTGATGTGTGGGGACCTACCAAAGTAGTTTCTTTGGGAGGTATGCACTATTTTGTTACTTTTGTTGATGATTATTCAAGAAAAGTATGGGTGTATCTAATGAAAAGAAAAAGTGAAGTTTTGGATGCATTTCTGAAATGGAAGAAGATGGTGGAGACTCAGACTGGTCGAAAGGTCAAACGACTTCGATCAGATAATGGTACGGAGTACAAAAATGATCCATTTCTACAAGTATGCCAAGATGAGGGCATTGTGCGACACTTCACTGTTCGGGATACACCACAGCAAAATAGGGTGGCAGAACGAATGAATCGAACTATACTGGAGAAAGTTCGATGTATGTTGTCCAATGCTGGATTGGGCAAAGAATTTTGGGCTGAGGCAGTTACATATGCGTGCCATCTAATTAACCGTTTGCCATCAGCTGCAATAAATGAAAAAACTCCTATGGAGATGTGGACTGGTAAATCTGCTACTGATTATGATTCTTTGCATGTATTTGGTTCCACTGCTTATCATGTAAAAGAATCTAAGTTAGACCCAAGAGCAAAGAAAGCATTATTCTTGGGTATAACTGATGGAGTAAAAGGATATCGTCTCTGGTGTCCTGATACAAGGAAGATTGTTTTCAGTAGAGATGTGACTTTTGATGAATCAACCATGTTGAAGTACAAGAATTCACAAAAGGATGACAAAATCAGTAGTACTTTGCAGCAGGTGGAGCTTGAAAAGGTTAACGATGATCCAGCTAATATTGAAGGGACAAATGATGAAGAGGTTCCTACCCAAGAATCTCTACAGCAACAAGATTCAATTGCATATAGAAGGCCAAGAAGAGAGATTCGTAAGCCTGCTCGCTTTGATGATATAGTGGCCTATGCACTTCCAATTACAGATGATGATGTTCCTTCTACTTACACAGAAGTAATAAGTAACCCTGATGGTGTAAAGTGGAAGCAAGAAATGAATGAAGAAATGCAGTCTCTTCATAAAAATAAGACCTGGGAGTTGGTGACACTACCCAAGGGAAAGAAGGCAATTGGATGCAAATGGGTATATGCAAAGAAGGAAGGATTTCCTGATAAAAATGAAATTCGATACAAGGCTAGATTAGTAGCAAAGGGTTACGCTCAGAAAGAAGGAATAGACTACAATGAAGTGTTTTCTCCAGTTGTGAAGCATTCGTCTATTCGAATTTTGCTAGCCTTGGTTGTGCAATATGATCTTGAACTAGTTCAGCTTGATGTGAAGACCGCGTTTTTACACGGTGATTTGGAAGAGGAAATCTATATGACTCAGCCAGATGGATTCAAGGTTGCTGGAAAAGAAAATTGGGTTTGCAAACTGACAAAGTCGCTTTATGGATTGAAGCAATCTCCGAGGCAGTGGTACAAGCGATTTGATCAGTTCATGAAAGGGCAAAGGTACACAAGAAGTAAATTTGATCATTGCGTGTATTTTCAGAAGCTACAAGAAGGAACTTTCATATACTTGCTCTTATATGTTGATGATATGCTAATAGCATCTAAGAGCAAAGTTGAGATTGAAAGATTGAAGACTCAACTCAATCTCGAGTTTGAGATGAAAGATCTAGGAGAAGCTAAAAAGATTCTCGGCATGGAAATATGGAGAGATAGAGCTCATGATAGAGTTAGCTTGTCTCAGAAGCAGTATTTGAAAAAGGTACTACAACAGTTTGGCATGAACGAGCAGACAAAACCTGTAAGTACCCCGTTGGCTTCTTATTTCAAGCTTTCTGCACAACTATCTCCTTCGACGAATACGGAACGAGAATACATGTTGCAAGTTCCGTATTCTAATGCAGTGGGTAGCTTGATGTATGCAATGGTGTGTACAAGACCCGACATTTCACAGGCAGTTAGTATAGTGAGCAGGTATATGCATAATCCTGGAAAAGGACATTGGCAAGCTGTGAAATGGATTCTACGGTATATTCATAAGACCATGGATATTGGATTACTGTTCAAGCAGGATACTACACTTGGTAAAGGTGTTGTTGGGTACGTTGATTCTGATTATGCCGGTGATTTGGACAAACGAAGATCAACCACTGGTTATGTGTTTACTCTTGCTGGAGGACCAATAAGTTGGAAGTCTACACTGCAGTCTACAGTTGCGTTGTCAACCACAGAAGCTGAATACATGGCTGTAACAGAGGCTGTAAAGGAAGCTATTTGGTTACAAGGTATGGTTAAAACCTTGGGATTGGTCCAGGAGCATATTAATGTGTATTGTGATAGTCAAAGTGCTATTCATTTAGCAAAGAATCAAGTCTATCATGCACGTACAAAGCATATCGATGTACGTTTCTACTTTGTGCGGTAAATTATTGATGAGGGGAAAATTCACCTTCAGAAGATTAAGACTGCAGATAATCCCGCAGATATGATGACCAAGGTGGTAACAATAATCAAGTTCGAACATTGTTTGAACTTGATCAATATTCTGCATGTTTAACAGTTGAAGAAGGCACTATCAAGTGTTGTTGACAAAGGCAGAGAGAATTGTGTGAAGATAAGATTACTCGAATCAAATCTTCAAGGTGGAGATTATTGGGAATTATCCATATTTATGGAAAATCAAAGATATGGGTATCAAATAATGGAAAGTCAAAGATATGGGTATCAAATATTGGAAAGTCAAAGATATGGGTATCAAATATTGGAAAGTCAAAGATATGGGTATCGAGATATTGGCATAATAAAATCTGAGATATTTGTAATATATGGTCCCTAAATTGTAAAGTGACTTTGCAAGTTGATCCCTGAACCTCAACTATAAATAGGCATAATCATCTCTCATTATGTATCTCAAACTTGCCATTCTCTACTTAAGGCATTGTTTTCTCTCTCTCTCTTTGTAAATTCTCACTTGTATTTTGGAGTGAAATATATTTGGTAGTGCCCGAGGACGTAGGCAAAATTTGCTGAACCTCGTTAAATTCTTGTGTTCTTTATTGTATTATTCTGCATGAATTGTGTGTGTGATTGTAGTAATTTATTGTGCTATTAAATTACGATTGAGGGATATTCTGGCTAGGAAAGACCTGGTACTTAAGCGATCCTTGCGATCCACCTCTCTTTCCTGGGAATTGAACTTAGTGTGATTTTTTAGTACAATAATTTTACTCTTTTACACGCTTCCGCACAACAGGCTCCAATTCCTTGAATCACTCATCCTCTTTTACTTCTAGCTATTAATATAATCTCTACTTTCACTTTGCTGAACTTGAGTCTTTTGAAGATAAACAAAGAGAAATAAGTATAACTGTGAATGGTATCACGCAAGGACCTTTCACTCTTGAATACTTAAAACCATTCCATAAGTTTCCAGAGATTACGGACAGTTGAAGGGAACATTACTTTTCCTATTTCTACAACAATGGAGTCTGGCCTTCCTCCAATCCTCAATGCGCTTGAGTATTACCTACTTGAACAATTCACCGATTCTGCTACAGACCCATCAGATGGTACCATTCTATTTGATAATGGTACACCACATTTGATTCTGTGCAGGAACCTGAGTTCAAGTAAATTAACAGGGGAGATATGTCCATCGCTGGCTCATCTCCTGGAGCTAGAGCCTATGTATGTATTTTACTGAACTTATAGTGTCCAAGATAATTCAGAAACGCACCCAGCCCATAGCTGCATGATATCTGGTCTAGCATCTCCTTTTAAATCCTTCACTCAACACTTCTCTTCCATGTTTGCAGATTCTAGTTTTAGGAAGGTCATGAAGTTTGCATTCCACATTTGACATATTTCACCCTTTTTCCTGCACTGATTTATCATACAATGATTTGACTGGATCTGTGCCAGATGTTTTAGCAACTTTGCCAAAATTGAAATCCCTGTAAGTTTTCTTGACTGAACCGATTTTTATTTATAGGCTTTGTGATATAATATATTATATATGCGCAATGCCTGTTTAAGAAAATTGTTAATGATATAAATCTAACACTTGTTGCGTAGAAATATATCGGGAAACAAGCTCAAGGGTCCAATTCCCCAATCTCTCAAGGATAAATCTGATCATGGGTCACTGCTTCTAAGGTTCTCTCTCATTTCCTACACTAGCACAAATTTTCTAGCTCACCTTACTGTCAAGTTCCTATGACGCAGCTTATCCTACATATATATATATACAGATAAAGAGAGAACATGATCTTTTCTTTTCACTCTTAGGTTAAGATTAGTGGCCTATTATTTCTTATGTAGATTCTCTTTATCGTTTCACATTTCAAAATTATTTCTTATGGTATTATTGGATCATTTTGGTCATATTTTCAACTGATGCATCCCGGCATTTATCTGTTCCGATGAATGGCAGTTTAGATGAAAACCAAACATCATGTCAGAGGGATCCTTGTGAAGGAAATCGCAAGAAGTTTATTGTTCCAGTTGTCGTATCCATTATAGCTGCTGTGGCCCTTGTTATCCTCTTAAGCGTTCTATTCATCTTTCATAGGAAAAGAAAGAGAAAACAAACTTGTATTTTCACTCTTTCATGTCCATATATTAATTTTCTTTTCCTTCTTTTGGCTGGTTGCACTTTTCTGTATAATGTGTTCAGTTTGTTTGAGCTTTAAGTAAATATCTTATTCATCCAGAAACAAAGAAAGAAATGAAAATAAAAAGATGAATGTTTTTGCTAATATGATGGTATGATTTAATACTGCTTCCCTAATTGTTGTAGAAGTTGTTAATAATACTATTGCATCAAATAAGGAAGGGTTTCTGAAATCCAAGAATCAGCCATTTACTTACTCTGAGATTGTTACAATTACTGCTAACTTCGAGACCGGAATTGGAGAGGGAGGGTTCGGAAAGGTTTTCCGTGGTCACCTAAACAATGGCACATCAGTAGCAGTGAAGTTGCTTTCTTCATCATCAAAGCAAGGATGCAAGGAATTCCAAGCAGAGGTTAGATGTGTTGCTACCCTTTTCAACTATAAGTTTGAAAGTTTCATCTAATGTTTACATGCTCATTTGCATATAAGATGACGTATTAATTATTTAAAATAATACAGGAGCAATCTTTGATGATCGTACATCATAAGAACCTTGTTTCTTTAATCGGTTACTGCAAGGAGGATGACCACATGGCACTTATTTATGAGTTCATGTCTAATGGAAACCTGAGGCAGCATTTATTTTGTATGGATGATGGTATCATGTATGTTTAGGGTGGAAATAGCTATGTGGTGTGCACAACAAACTTCAAAACAAAGACCAGACATCAGTCATGTAATAGCAGAAGTGAAGGAATGTATTGGAAGAAATGATGAGAATGTCCAAAGCGAGATGACCTCTTTGGAGCTGGCGTCAAACTCATATACGCTTCCAAAGGCTAGGTAGTGAGAGTTCTTTCGGACCAAAATTCGTTGGAATTGTAATTTCTTAAAACACATTTCAGTAGCATTCTATGGCTAGTATCTTTATCACCAAACTCTTGGTGCGTGCGTGTGTCTCTATGTGTATTTCAAATGATACTTTTAACTGCAAATTATCTTTGTAATATAATTTTGTATATTTCCATATCCGAATATATGTAGAATCATCAAATTTTGTTTGTATACAATGATTAAGTTTTGTTTCAATATGATATTCCCGGTAACATTATATGACACTGTTTGTTATGTTACGGGAATAAACATGGTAATATTAAAATGTTGGGTTATTGTTATATTTGCCCCCAAAGTCGCATCAAATTATTATTTTGGTATCTAAATTTTTTTTTATCAGTTTGATATTTAAAGTTTTGAAACATCGGACACGTTGACTCAACCGTTACTGCCATTACAAAAAAAAATGTCTCATATCATCCAATTTTATGTTTTTTTTTTTAAATAAGTGCCAAAAAATTACAGAAAATAAGAAAAATAAGATAAAATTAAGGAAAAATCTAAAAAAAATTAAAATCAAGAAAGACTCTAAAACTTTTATAGAATTAAAAAAACATGCTTTTCTTTCCAAAAAAACATAAAATACAAAAAAATATTAAAATGATAATTGAATGTAATCTATTCCTATTACACTCAACCAAACATACTGTAATTGTCTTAGCAATCCATCAATGGATATTTGGAAGGTATTGCTGAATAATGCTTTATGACTGACTTTGAGATAGCATTTGTGTTTTATAATTCCTGATTGATGTAAGAGATTACATCTTTTATTACCAAAATGGTAAAAATGTGTAGATTTGTGTGGAAAGATATTATGCATGCTCTAGTGAGTGTTAAATTTATGATCATATTTTTGTATTTGATTGAATTAAGTCAAATTGAATAAAAAATTTTGAGTTAATTGAGTTGATAAGTCTCGCTTTATTATTTTAACTTAATTTAAAATCTTTAATTAAGTTAATTAAAATAAAATTTGAAACAAGTTAAATAAATTTTTTAAAATTAAATTTAAAAAAAAGGACAAAATTGAAATCATATTATGACTAAATTTAAAAATAAACAACATAATTTTGATATCATATATATTTAAAAATAATAATTTAACACATAATAAAAACAAATTTTACAAATAAATTTAATATTTTGTAATTAACAGGCGGCATAAAAAAAACTGGTAAATACTATAGCAATAATAACAAAAATCAAATTGATACAAGTTGAATTTTAAAAAAGTATATATAATTAAATTAATATTTAAATTTCAATCACTTCAAAGTTCAATAATTAAATATATATATCTATATATATATATATATATATAAAATTTTAACCACTCTGACCAAATACTAAAAGTAAAACTTTAATGATTTAAGTTTAATATAATATCGCAAAATTAAACGAAATATCAAAAGCAAAACTCAATGATTGCTTTTATTTATCACAAAATTTTCAGGCCCAAGTTCATTTTTTAAACCACTCCAAAATCTCTTTTCATTATTTTAAATATTAATAATTAAATATATTTTAGGTTAATATTTATATATTGTAAATAAATTTAAATTTTAAAATATTTTATTATTTAAATAGAATTCAGGTAAAACCAAGCAAGCCGAGATAAAAAAATTTGTTCAAATTCAGTATAAATCAAATTAGGCCTATTAGATAGAGTAGGCTACTCGAATTCTGTATAAAACAAGAAAAGTTTAATTATTTTAAATTTCATCTTTTATTTTCATATTATTTGGATTTTTGTAATTTCTAAGTTTTAAAATGAAAATTCAAATCCAAATTATATCGAGATCCAAACAAAATATTTGGATTCAAAAATCAAAATTTAATTTTTTTATTTTATTTTGCATGAGTGATTTTGAGCATCACTTTTTATAAAGGTTTTAATTTCAAAGTTTAAGAAATTTGAATCCCCGAAACATTTTATTTTAGTAATAAATCAAAACAATAAATTTTAGTTTTCATTTCGGTGTAAATTTAAGTTGATACTAATTGTATCAATGTGTTTAAGTCCATTTTAGTATGTATCGATACTGATTTGTACAAATTTTAATATTTTAAACTAATTTTTAATATTTTTATTTTAATTATTTGTTCATAATTAAATTTAAAAATAAAATGTAATTATTTAATGAATTTAGCATAATTAATAATTTTAAAATTAATATTTTGATATGTAACAAAGCTATATTTACAATAATATTATATATATAAAAAATATTTAAAAATTTTAATTAATTCAAAACGATACACGGAAACATGTCAATACTAACATGTACTAAGAGTAGAATAAAAACACTACATCTATTAATACAATACAAATTATCTTTCTTTTGAATAAGTCAAATTTCCTATTCAAATTTTATTTGAAGAATGCTAATTGAGTTTTAATTTGGTTGGCATGGACATTGTTGCTAATATAGGATGACGTGAGTTTAAATATGCTGAAGCGCATTATGCTCTTATTTATGGATTGAAAAGGGATCATGAATTTGAATACATGTGTTCTCATTATAATTTATTTTTAATGTTATTAATTTTCTTATTTTCAAATTTTTTTAACTTAACGAAATTTTAATAACCTTAAATTTTCTAAAATAATTATTTATTAATATGCAATAATCACAAATAAGCAATTTAAAATGCTAAAAAAATTAATTTAATTTTTTACCGAAACACACTTAAAATTTTGAAATTATAGCGATGCATATGCATGGCTTTAACTCAAATCCAGAATCTATGAAAATCTATTTGGAAAGCGAAGGGATACCCTAAACTGCAATAATGAGAGACCACAGGCAAAGCTTTAATTCTACATTGAAAAACGGCCTCTATCCCACCAATTTCATTTCTATCCTCTAAAACCTGCTATTTACAGGTAATATATATATATATTATATAGCATCAGATTTATAACTCTAAATCAGATACAATTTATGTGTACCATTTTAGGGAAAAAAGAGAGTTTTTTTGTGTCCTAATATACTTCCCTATGGTTACATAATGATGTAAGGAATGAAGTTCAGTTCAGTAGTGGGCCCTTGGCTTGACTTGGATCCTCACTATACGTACATCTTTATCTACACCTTTAGATGATCTGTTCTGTTTCAACTAAATGATTCAAAAGATATATATTAAAGGTAATTAGAGTTTAGGACATTGATTCTAAACTCTAATAAAAAAAAGTGCCAAAGAGACATCTATTAACCTGGTAACCCACGTGGTCAAATTAAAGAAATTAATTAAGGAAGCCGCTCTGGAAAGTCAAGTGAAGATGCATTTTGTTGGATACTTAACCTTCTTTTTTTCTGTGAAAAGGTAATATCTTATTTGTATCTATCTATGAGAGGTGGATGAATTTCTTGTCTTTGTACCAAAACTACATTAAATAAACTTTTTTTCCCTCTGTATTTTTTGCAAAATAACTCCTGCACATGCAGTTGCTCTTTCGTTCCACACCATGAACGTCACTGCTCTTTTATTATCATCCCAACTACTTTTCTTCGTTTTGATTAAATACACACACAATTTCATAAATGTAAGCTTCTCCCATTCATTCATTTTATGACTAAACAGAGATTTTAAAAAGGAAAAAGAAAAATCTTAAAACGAAAAACAAAAAAATGGTTAATATCTATCTGTAATGTACGACATGAATGATAATAATATTCATTTGAACTACTCTCATTTATTGGACTTTATCAACCACCATCTTCCTTCATTCATCACATGCTAAGTCTCATTCCGTCGGCTTATAAGGCCTAACTCAGTGCTCAAAGCTTCCCCAATACTATCCCCTGGTGAAAGTGAAAATGGAGGTTTACAGCAGAAGGCTAATGGTTCTGGTGTTTGCATTTGCACTAGTAAGCATAGGGTACGCGCAAGAGTCGAACTCGACCACTCTGGTTCCAGCAATACTGACTTTTGGTGACTCAGTGGTAGATGTGGGCAATAATGATTATCTCCCCACCATCTTCAGGGCTAATTACCCTCCTTATGGGAGGGACTTCGCCAACCAAAAGCCTACTGGGAGGTTTTGTAATGGCAAGTTGGCCACTGACATCACTGGTAAGTAGAAGATGGTAGTCAAATTTCTTCCTTTTTCTTTTCTTTAAGTAGTTCAAATGAAACTAAAGTTTGATATTTTGACTGAAACTTGCAGCTGAAACTCTGGGGTTTACTACTTATCCACCAGCATATCTAAGCCCTGAAGCATCAGGGAGCAACCTTCTTATTGGAGCCAATTTTGCTTCAGCTGGATCTGGCTATGACGATAGAGCTGCCTCTTTGAACGTGAGATTTTGATCCTATAAGTTTGAATCTCAGCATCGTAGCTTTGCAGCATAACTTCTAATTTTCCCTTCTTTTTGAATGTCATTTTTGCAGCATGCTATCACGTTGAGTCAGCAAGTAGAGTATTTCAAGGAGTACCAGGCAAAGCTAGCAAAGGTAGCTGGTAGTAGCAAGTCAGCAGCCATCATCAAGGATGCACTCTATGTATTGAGTGCTGGAAGCGGTGACTTTCTCCAGAACTACTATGTCAATCCTTTGGTTAACCATGCCTATACTCCAGACCAGTATGGCTCTTTCCTTATTGATGCCTTCACAAGATTCGTCCAGGTACATACTGTTGCTTGTATTCTAGGAGTGAGTCTCGGATACAAGTATGTATCTGACACCAGTATGTTCAATTTTTTATAAAGTTTTTCTTTTTTTTCATATATATTTGGTTGATAAAAACAGAACGTGTATGGCTTGGGAGCGAGGAAAATTGGTGTTACTTCTCTTCCTCCGTTAGGTTGCATTCCCTTAGCAAGAACATTGTTTGGTTACCATGAGAAGGGATGTGTGAGCAGGTTCAATACCGACGCTCAGCAATTCAACAAAAAGCTCAACGCAGCAGCAACCAATCTCCAGAAGCAACACCCTGATCTCAAGATTGTGGTTTTTGACATTTACAAGGCCCTTCTTGATGTTGTTAATACCCCTTCAAACTATGGTAAGGGCAGAGTTTTTCCATGTTTTAGTCTAGTGGGTGAAAAAAGAGATTTCTTTAATGGTGAAGAGAATCGATATTATGTAACCACTGCAAATGACTGTTTTGATTTGGTAGGTTTCGTAGAAGCGACGAGAGGCTGCTGTGGCACAGGGACTGTAGAGACAACTGAATTCTTATGCAATCCGCATACACTGGGAACTTGTCCCAATGCCTCCCAGTATGTGTTTTGGGACAGTGTTCATCCATCGCAGGCTGCTAATCAGGTCCTTGCAGATACATTGATTGTTCAGGGCATTCCCCTCCTTTGATTCGCCAGGACACTGTGTCTACTTGCCATTTTTAAACTGTACTAAGCTTTGTCACTACTCCTTTTTCTATTATCTTAATCAAAAAGTGACTCGTATTGTAGAATCTTGTATTTGTAGTTAAACCTTCCTTTTTCCTCAACGTATATTTCTTTTTAGATTATTTACAATTCCTAAATGTATCTTAGGACCAAGAAAATGTGATACAGCTACAGTGTTGGCAAAAAAATGAACAACAAAGAAAAAGATGTTGAAGGAAATAAGAAAGAAGAAAACTGTTTTTTGTCCCTTCTAATTTTGGATACAGGGAAAATATATTCCAGACAACATATAACACTGTCTTATGCATAAGCAGCAAGTGATTGGCAAAACTGAAAAGCTACCTAGGCAAAGAGTAGGCATGTTAGGAATGTCTAATGACACCGGCTAATAGCTCAAGCAACGGGCAGATTTAGGGTTGGTAAAAGTAACAGCATCGGTGCTAGTCCTGGCATTTGCCTCCTTTAGCACTTGGACTGGCTTGTCTTTAATGGCCAAGGAATTTGGAGAATTAAGTAGCTTGAGTACATCAGAGTTCATCTCCAACAGCACTCCTGATACCTTCGCGGTGTGTTCTGGCTGAGTGATAGAGAGCTTATTACAAAGCACAATATTAAAACGAAACAAAAGAAACATTCTCCTAAAAGAAGTCTACTGGGAACTGAAATTGCAAACCTTAAGATTCTCTACAAATGGGTGAGTTAGATTTTCATTGTTTTCAGAGTTTCCAGGGGATGTTGCTGCAGTAACAGGTTCGATAGCTGCTAATGCTACCGAAGAGTTTTCCGCAGGTTCAGACCTTTTGTTCCCCTTCTTTCTGAAACCTACTTTCTTACTCCCAGAATTGACATGGTCCAGCTCTCGGAGCCGAACATTAGAGTTATATGTCATAGACTGTAACAGAAGGGAATAAATGGTCAAGTGGAATCCAAGCTTAATCTTGTTGGAAAAGACAAAACCAATCAGTCACACAAGTAAACAAACAACAAAAGAAAATGTTATACAAAAAACGTGCTATGAAATTCCATTAGCAAATATCAAGAATTAGAAATTAAAAATCTAAGGGAAAAAATGGTAGCTCATACATGCTGTTTGTACATGCATTCTCTTCTGATCCCAGCAATGCTCGGGTGCACGTGTCTCATTTGATCCTGTTGCAATTCAAGAATAATAGTCAGAACAGAGATGCAGAAAAAAAGTCTAGTTTCCAAGAAAAATTAGACATGCTTACATATGAGAAGTTTTGTTGTTCATCTGTTGTTGATAAAGGATACTGGCCCACGTTTGTAACAAAATGCTGATATAAGGATGGCTGGCACAGGAGAGGGGAGACAGTAGGGCAAGGGGGGAAATTGAAGTAAAATGAGTGAAACTGAGGGGTACCACCATTGCAACTAGATTGATATGAGGATTGTATTGGGGTGTTTTGCATAAAGTAGTACTGCAATTCCTTGCAGCGATCCTCTTTACGTTGAGCTACTGCTACGTATAAAAACTTTCCCTCAAAAAAGGTTCCTAAGCAATTTCAACATTCAGATTAGTAACAATAAACTGTTCCTCAAAAGAAATCGAAACTTGAACTATTAGGACAAAGGAAAAAGGACATGGAGAACTGTCTTACCATTAAGCCCATGTAAAGCTGCCGTCGCTTCTTCAGGAGAGGAAAAGCACACAAAGCCAAATCCCTTACTCCTTCCACTTTCAAGGCGCATCACCCTAGCTGAGGTTATTCGTCCAAAGCGACCAAAAACTTCTTGTAATCTTTTGTCATCAATGGACTCATTAAGGTTCTTCACGTAGAGATTCGAAGCCTTCAATTTCTCAAAACGGCAGTTGAACACATCCTTGTACTTGTTCTTCAATAGCTTTGTCCTTTCAGCCTTCTTCTGAGCCCTTCCCACAAACAAATTCTTTGAACCTGATCAACAAATCAATTTCATATGTGTACCTGATTACAATTTTGGATGAACTACTAAGTTTTAAAAGGTAAAAACATGAACATGATCATTCATTTTTACCAAGTTGTAAACCGTTCATAGCCTCGAGAGCCTTCTTAGCATCATCTGGGGATTGGAAGTTGACAAACCCAAAACCTCTTGACATCCCATTGCCATCCTTCATGATTACAACACTGCAAACCTTCCCATATCTAGAAAACATTTCTTTAAGAAGATCCTCTGTCATGTCATCAAACAAATTTTTCACATAGAGATTAGTGAACTTTTCTTCTTCAGAAGTAGTTGTCCTCTCGCTCTTCCTGACAAATTTGGCCACATATCTGCCAAGGAAGTGCAACAAACAGAAATTATACTGAAATCCACAATAAAAGTCTAACAGTTAATTATACTATACAAGGATAGATAGTCTTACAACTTCCTCCCTTCAAGCATAGTATCATGGAGTGCGGTCATGGCAGCCATAGCTGATCCCTCTGAATCAAACTGTACAAATCCAAATCCTTTACTCTTGCCATTTTCTTCAGCGATTTTACATGAAAGAATAGTCCCAAAACGGCAGAAGACTCCTTCCAAGCAAGCGCTGCTTATAGAAGGGTCCAGGTTTTTGACAAAAAGATTACCGATACCAATCTTTCTTGGAAAAGGATCTCTCTGAGACCACATTATCCTCATTGGTTTCCCCTTTAGGTCAGTGTGGTTTAGACAAGCGAAAGCTTTACGTGCTGATAAAAAACAGAGGATAAACATTAAAAACACCTCAAGACCTCAGCTGAAAAACAAGATTTATTAAAGAAACCAGAAATACAGAGGAATGGAATTACATGTTAGAAAAAAAAATACCCATCACATAAAGGGGCAAGAAAAAACTTAAGCAAAACACTAAAAAGGGAAAGTTCGCAATAAATAGACCAAACGGAGCAAAAAGAATGTCTATAGATTATGCACAAAACAGAAACACGCAAAATTGGAAAAACAAGACATGAATGATAGATAAGAAATCTGGAAATCGTAAAACTAGCCAAGAAAATAAATCGTAGAAGGAAAAAGGAAAGAAAAAAAAAAGAAAGGGAAACAAGCCAGGAACTCAGCAGAAAAAATGAACAACGAAGATAACACGGTTAGTTGAAGAAAACAATATGAACCAAATAAAAATTTATGGGAAATGCCTTCTTTTTTAACCTAATGAAGTGAAATCCATGTAAAGAAATAACGTAAACACTTTAGAAACAGAGAAAACAGAGCATAAAAGAGCTTTTGGAAACTCTTTAAGAGTAGGAGTTCCAAGAAACGAAAGCATGCAAGAAAATAAACGAACTAAAGAGAGACAAACAAAAAAGAAACCCAAATTCTTAACATGAAACAAAAATGAAGGGGGGGAAAACAAAAACTTCAAGAAATTTGAGAAACAGAGGTTTCTGAGAAAAAGAATGTAAGAAAAGTAAGAGGAGGAAATAAAAGATACCATGAAAATGAGAGAAGAAGTTGATGTAAGCGTAACGCAGAGACTTCCTAGTACGGAGGCAACGGCAAAGGCGAAGAGAAGAGACGGGAGCAATAGCAGAGAATTTGTTAATGAGGTCAGTCTCAGTAACGTCCGGGTCTAAATCACCCACGTACAGTGAAGCTCGTTGAAGAGAATTCCACCCTCCTCCTGCAACATTCGACGACTGTAGTGGCAGTGGAAGAGACGGTGGCTGTGCTGCTGACGCCATTTTGCTTTGATTCGTTTAGTTAAACCCCGAGAGAAAGAGTGAGTGAGAGAGAGAGACGAAGGGCTTTTCTGGTTATAGTTGGTTTCGTTCTAACGGTGAGCTGTGTAGTAGTACGCTACGCTATATATTGATATTTTTTGGATTATTTGTTCGTACGGCTTCCTGACGCAATTTAAGGTTTTCTTTTTTTTCTACAACATTTGGATACTCGCTTTCTATATTGACACGTGTTACTTACTGGGGTTTTAACTTTTTCTTAACAATGCCCATCTTCATTCGAAATTTAAAAGATTTAGGATAAAAATATTAAGTTTTAAAAATAAATTGAGATAAAAAATTAAATTTATTTAAAATATGAGTCAAGTTTAATGTTGTTTTTGCTTGACTTGTTTTTAATTTTATAATATTTTATTTTATATATATATATTTTGTAATTTAAAATATATTAAAAAAATAAACTTATAGTATATAATTCTATTTTGCACATTAAAATAATGATAAGATGATTATATAAAAAAATTCAATAAATAAAAAATATATAAAATATTAAAATATTAAAATAAAATAAAAATAATTTTTTAAAAAATATTATTAAAAATAATATTGATGGACATAAAATAAATTTAAGTTAATTTTTTACAAATATGGACGAATTTAATTAAAATTTTAAACTGATACTTTGAATTAGACTTAAACAAACATAAAATATATTAATATCATCTTAAACCAGACCTAAAATCTATCCGATCCATAAATACCTCTAGATTGATGAAATATTCTTAAGCTTCTCAATTTCATAATAACTGAATCGGAATCAAGTCCACCCTGCATGAACATGAAATTTGTTAATACTTTTTACAACTTACAAATTTGGTACTTTAAAAATTCACCATCAGCTTTCCTATTTATCTATCTGCTCATTTTTTTTTTCATTTAATGCTTTTGCATTTGTGCGCAACCAAAAAACAACCACCTCATAATTAGGAAGGATTGAGAATATATTGTCTGCATTTTCCAATTATAATTCGCATAATACTTATTTTACCTTCTTCCCGATTATTTTTAAGTAATTCTAAGTGTTACGTTTAAAAAAGTAGATATAATTAAATTTTATAATGAAATTATTTAAAAAATATTTTCTTAGCTCTAATTTAATTTTACTTATCGTTTTATTATTAAATTTGTATTATTTATCAAATCGTTTCAAAATAGATGAAAATTTTTGTTGATTTAACATTCATACGTATGCTACATTAATAATTAATTAAAATTTAAAAATAAAAATATCGTTTATAATTTGTATACTTCTTTAATAATTTTTATAAATAATTTTATAATTTTTTAGAATATTTTAAATTTTAAAAAATTAATTAATTATTTACGTGATATATATTATATTAAGAAAATTAATAAGCCGTTAATTTATCCATCTATTTTTGAATGATTTAATAAACAACATAAATTTAATTGTTAGAAGATAGAAAAAAATTAAATTAAAATTTAAATGATATTTTTTTTTGTAAAATTAATGGATCAAATGAGCCATTATATCAAAATTTTGTAAATTAGATTCTAATATCATCCTAGTGCTACTTTTTTGAATGTGATTTATTCTTGATGATGAAATACGTCATCTCAATCAAATAAACTTGAATTTAATAATTTACACTGCTTAAAACTATTTTCCAATCTAACTAGTACGGACTTTAAAATCATTTAGTTTATTTTTTTCAATTTCCATTTTTTATAAAGGGAAAAATAAAAAAATTTAATTAATTAACTTTTTTTTTTCAATTTTCTTTCTTTTAATTTTTCATCCATAGTTTCTTCCTCTCCCAACACCACCGTTCACAATTACCATCATCTTTGTTCCGCCGCTCAAAACCCCACTCAGCATCGTTCACACACCTCCACCAGCGCCATTTTCCAACTGAATCTCCAGTTCATTTTCATCACTGCTAAGCAACAAACTTGCATCTTTGAGCTTATTCAAACATTTTCTAGCTTCTTCCAATGTGCTAGCATTCATTGCTATTCTCAAACTCAAGCTGTGTCTTAGCAAATTGGATACAAGAATGTCAGAACCCTGGGGTAGCATACCCACCAAACCCATTGCCCCCTAACAGAACCACGATACCCATCTGCCATCGCCCCCTATCCCTAATAGAACCCACTTTCCCATTGTTGAACCACCACGCCCAAAACCCTCATTGTTACCAAAAACCCCACAATACAATAAACTAAATAGAACAAGACAATAAAACTAGCAGCCAAAAAAAGACAAGTCTTAAACCCGAGACCAAGACTAGATTGTCGGAGGGTTTCCAGGTGTCCGTTCGACAATCCGAACGGTAAGAAGAAAGAGTTCAGCGAGAGGAAATATATACTAAAAAATAGAAACAAGGAAGGTCAAGGCTCAAGGATGGATTTCGAGGTTTTCAAAGAGTTTTTATGAGAAAACAAATTGGAAAGAAGGGAAAGAGAGTAGTATTTTGGAGCAAAGCGGATTGAACGGCGTTGGACAATAGTGACGGTGATGATGATGAACGATGGAAAGAAACTGTGGAAAGACAATGAATTGATTAAAATGTTTGTAGTTTTATTTTATTTGAAAGAACAATAACATGGGATTTTTATCCAAAATATATTGTATTTAAGTATAATCAAACCATTGATAAAACAATAAAAAATTAATTTAATTAAAAGATAAAATATTATATTTAAAATTGGACGTAAATTAATTGGTGGGATTGATAAAAACAAATGGTGTTTTTAATTTATCGTTTCTAAGTTGAAGTATAGTACGAGTCGGGAGTAGCCCAAGTATGAATCCACACATTGGCGGGGTGTTTTCCTTTTTATCTCTCTTGCTGTTTCAATTTCCACTAAAACCCTAAGCTAAACCCTGATTTATGGAGAAATAAAACCGTCCTGCTCTCCCTTCCCTTTCCATTCTACTTCACGGCTTCTCTTATGCAGATCATAGAAATGAAAGTGTTGAGATCAATTTACTACACCCATACTCACTTCCTTCATCGCAATCTCTCCAGAACCCCTGTTTCCCTCTCCTTATTTTCCCGCCATTTCCATTCCTCCAATCCGCGCTTCTCTCTAAATTCCCTGGAAACCGATGGGACCCAAAGAGCACCGCATGCCTGGACCGCCTACGAGGGACTCACCCCCGACCTTTCTACGCCTACCAACAGACACAAAGGCATTACCCAGGGTAACGAGTCGGCTTCAGGAGACGAAACCGATGCGGATTTTGAGACCCATAGGACTTATGGGAAGGCAAAAAATGCTAATTTGAGCGATGGAGACAAAACCCAGATGGCCAAAAATGCTCGTTATATCCCCAATGAAAACACTGATGGGATGAGTCGAAAGAAGGCGTTCTCGGTTAATGGGTTGGGATTGGGGGACATAGTTGGGAATAAGAAGAAAGGAAAAAGTAGAGTTAAGTGGGTTTGTGAGAATTGTGGGTACTCAGATGGACAGTGGTGGGGAGTTTGCCGTTCTTGCGATTTTTCCGGGACGATGAAGAGGTTTTCGGAAGTGGAGACTAAGAACAGAGGGTTGGAATTTTCGGAAACTTTGGCGCGGTCTTGGCTACCAAAGGATACAGGGGATGTGGAACCTGTAAAATTGATTGATGTTAACAGTGGGGTTAAGAAGACGGATTACCGGATTCCACTGTGGGTTCCCCCCCCCCCACCCGAGAAAAAAAATGTTAAAGGATTTGATTGTGCTTAGTTTTGTATTGATATATGTTTTTTGTTTGGTGATATGTAGGTTTGGACCCTTTGGAAGTGAAGTTGCTAGAGTGCTTGGAGGTGGCCTTGTTCCTGGTCTGCATAATCCCCGTGCTGATTAATTTTTCGATTATTGCTTCAAAAAAGTTTGAAAAAGAAAGAAAGAAAACATGACAGTGTGATCCAATTTTGTCTTTAACTAATTGCTTAAAATTGATATATTGAGTTCATAGTGGAAGCTTATGTCTTATTTCTTGTGTGCATGTTTTTCCTGGTTTACAGGTTCCTTGGTTTTGATTGGTGGTGATCCTGGTGTTGGAAAGAGCACCCTTCTGTTGCAGGTAGAGTTTTTAGCATTTGGGGTGTTCACGCTTCTTTGTTCTGGATTTTTTTAAAAAGAAGGTTCTTCTGTCATCAACTTATATTCACATTTTTTAATTGGTAATACCCATCTTATACTGCTAAGTCCTATCCTTCCTTGAAAGATGGCTGCGCTAATTGCTGAAGGGCATGACTCTGGTCAACCTACTTGTGTTGTATATGTATCTGGTGAAGAGGTTAGTTTTGGTGCAGCCTCACACTCATCTATCTATATTATCACGCTCAACTGTCAAAGCTTTACTAGTTTATAGTTGTACATATAGATGAGTCATTGACCTTAGCACTATAATCATTGTGCCTGTTTTACCACGTGCATGATTTATTTGGTATATAGAGAGTTAAATCTGTGTCTGGGTTCCTCATGGCAGAGTGTTGAACAAATTAGCAGCAGAGCCGAACGTATGAAGATTGGAGCAAATGAACTTTACCTTTATGCTGGTACTGAGATTGAGGTAAATGATTCTGGTTAAATGCTTATAGTTGAGAAATATTATTCATAACTTTTTCCCACGTAATTTTTCTGTCCACATCTTCCAAATTGAATGAATGTTACTGATTTACTCTAGTGAAAATGAAATCTACGATTTTCCATGTACAGAGAACCAGTTGGTGAATCCTAAAATAATTGGTGGATTTGCTACCTTTCAGGACATATTGACGAAAATTCAGTCCCTCTCACCACGGGCTCTAATTGTTGATTCAATTCAGACGGTATACTTAAAGGAAATTACCGGAAGTGCTGGAGGTCTCTCTCAGGTTGGAATATTTTCTCACCATGACCTTTATGGAGTCCCTTAATCTTGCATTACATATGGAAATGTTTTACTTCTGAGTCTTATATGTTTCAAGTAATTGGCACTACTTATAAACCATTTTCCCTTGGTAATATTTTGTTCTTCCTCAAGTAATCCTGCATTTTTCAAATAAAGTCCAACCAGTTTCCTTTTTAAGGTGTTAGGATTAACAATATATGTGTAACTTTTAGGGAAGGGGAGGTCAGCATATTTGCTAAGTAGTGACACTAGTTAGTCAATGACAGGTCAGGGAATGTACATCAGCTTTATTGCGGTTTGCAAAGAAAACCAACATCCCAGTTCTTTTGGTAAGCATAAAGTTCTTACTCTCAAATAGGCTGATTTACCTTTTTTAAAAATATATTTGTTTAACTTGTTAAATGAGATTTAGTGGTTTGATTAATCTAGAGATAGTTTTTATGAATGTGGTTTGGATGGCTCTTAAGCGTTTCTCTTTTTGGCTGTTCCTTTATTTTAGCTGTTTGAAATCTGAAATTTCCTATAACATTGCTTGGCTTTTTGTAATTTTAGTTTTTATGCATGTGGTTTTGGATTGATTTTATTTTAGCTCTTTTATTTCTAATAGAAGTGTTTGATGCGTTTTGGCTTTGAAACTGCTCATAAGCTGCAAAAGTGAGATAAATACTGGTTATTTATTTTTATTGCTAAGCTTTTTGGTAAAAAATGGAAAGGAGATAAGATGGCTGATCATCTGTAAGGAAAAGAGGGATGTGAAAGAGTTAGGGATGGAGAGGGTTATTTCTGAGAACATTCATAGTATTTGCAGAATTTGGCCATAAATTCGGTTATAACACTTTGTTTCTATGAAAAAGGTGCTCAAGTAGTTTACCTCCTTAGTCTTCACTTCACTTTTAGAAATATTAAAAAATTGTTGAATGAATATGTTGCACAAGTAGCCTGATATATGTATCATACTGAATTTTTTTCAGCTCTAATTTTATCCAGTCACACTATTGGTTCTCAAGTCTACTTTTCTATTCTTCTAATCCTTTTTTATGATGTCAGGCTGGACATGTAACAAAATCTGGTGATATAGCAGGACCTCGTGTCTTGGAGCACATTGTAGATGCTGTCTTATATCTGGAAGTTGGTACCTTTGCCTCTTTTCTTTCACTATTACTAATCTTGTTGTCTTTGTGTGGATTTCTTTCTTTATTATATCTCTCATTTTCTTAATCTTTGTTGAGCTTATTCCCCCCTTCCATTTTTTAAGAAGAAATCTTGTAAAGTGGCATATTTTGGTGCTTGTCCATATTCAATAGCTTGTCTCTCGGGGAACCTGCATAAGTAAAATGAGCATTCATATTTCAATAAATATCTGCCTTTTTATGGACTTGCAAAGTATTTGCAGCAAAAAATGGAGAAAATTTAGCACGGATTTTAGAAGGGAGAAAAGTTCTCTTTTTTTTGAAATAGAGTGAAATCCTGACACAAATCTACAGGTTATTGCAATTTAGGACTGTTTTTTAGTGCCCTGTTATTATAAAACAGAGAAAATAAAGCATATTTAAATAGTTCATTGTCGGTTGTTAACTCAAATCTAAATAGCGTAATGTTCCTCAACTTTGCAAAAGTTTGGATGCATTCTCTTTAATCTTCATGGATGATGAATAGGATGCTTCTGTTTTCCAGGATATTTGTATTAAAATATAACAGATTAGATTATCTTTTTTTTTGCTTAAATTTGTAATTTTGGAATTGTTGAAAGTTTCTTATGCTGATTGCAACCTATTGTACTATTTTATACTCTTCAAAGATTTGATATATTTCATATTTCAGAAGTAGTATGCTTTGCTCCACAATTTAGTTCTTCAGATCATATTCTTTGGTTCTGATAACACTTCAATCATTTCTAGGGGGAAAAGTGCTCATCACATCGTTTGCTTCGATCTGTGAAGAATCGTTTTGGGTCAATTGATGAGGTACCAGTGACCGAGATACTATTCTTTTTGTTTCAATTTTAAGATGAATGACTTGAAGATGCTCAACTTGATTGTATCCTATCATCATCATTCTTTTAGTTTTTCTGTGTTAAAGATCTTGTTAAGGGTTTGATTTATTTCTACTCAAAATATTTCATGTGAACCAATCACTGGTTTTTGTCTTGATGGGCTTACCTACTATCAGCTAGGAATATTTGAAATGTCACAACTGGGACTGCAAGTTGTTTTAAACCCCAGTGAGATGTTTTTAAGTGACCAGAACTCTGATTCGGAGTTTTTAGCTGGACTTGCTGTTGCTGTAATTATGGATGGATCTCGGGCTTTCCTTATTGAAATTCAGGTACTTTCTTCTTTTGCTTTTTTTCTTTTCTCATTTGCTTCATGTTTCTAACAATGTTTTGTCATCCAAGAGTTTTGACCCTTTAGTGAATGCAAAGGGTATAGGCTCTATTCTTTTGTTGACTATCGAGTAATATATTTAAAATGATCATCTGGAGTTCAGGAGAAGCAGTGAAGTTAAATAATTATACTTTAGATTTTCTTCCCTTGCGTGGGGATTATGATATATGAAGGATAGTTTATTTTTATCATGTACTTCTAGAATTGCATCCTTTATTTGTTGAAATAAAATATCATTGGTTATTTCCTCCATATAACTGTAACTTTCAACTGGGTTCTTTCCTTCCCAATCCTCCCATTAGAAGGATTCACTAAATACGAATTTGGAAGGTTTTGTGGGGTTAGTTTTCAAAATCCATATACCAGTGAAGATATTACCTCTTATTACCTTCCATTTCTGTCAGTGGAGCTTTTGTACATTAAAAAAACTGCCCCTTTTTCTTTCTTTAAACAAGTGTTTTTTTTTCTCAGACCAGTCCTTGGACATTAATAGTACCAAATTGAACCACAATCCAATTCAGAAACAGCAGCATAGTTAGTGATTTGTGGTAAAACAGGTCTAAACAACTTGATCTCTTTCCTTACTGGAGTGAATATATATGGGGGAAAATCCTTCTGTGTTTGGAGTAGGGTTTCCTGGAAGATTTGGTAGAAAAATGTTTTCTTGCAAAGAGTTCTTCAACGAACAAATTAAAACATTGCTTTGAAGCTCTTATTTTACCAAGAAGAGCTATGATTGTGTATATTTATGAAAAATGAATCTGATGACGTTTGCTTGTATTAGATTGTAAATCTTTAATTTTTTCAGTTTATTGTTGATGGTTTTTAGCAAGCATTGAAAAGGGTGAGGCATACAATAAATACATGAGACATTGAATAAATAAAGGGGAAACTTTCCAGTATTCTTTATAGCCATAGTTTTGCTATGCTTCTTGTTAGTATCTTTGTCCAACAAATGATGTTAATGGACTTCTATAATCATGTTTAGGCCTTGTGTGTATCTAGCTCAACGGTTTCTAGACATGTGAATGGAATCCAAGCAAGTAGAGCTGACATGCTTATCTCTGTAAGTGCTATTTCATTCTCCTGTAAACATTTCATCTATATGCCTTGAAGTTTGTCTTTTTCAATACGTTACTTTTAATTATGTAGATTTATAAGTTTTTTCTGCAGAAGAATGTAGTTGTATCTGATGTTGTATCCTGTGATTCCTAGTCTCGTACCTCAATTGAGGTAGTTAAATGCTCATTTTCTCACTGCTAGTCTCTGTCGTCATGTTCTGGTTTATTACTTTAATTGCAATGCTGGCAGATCCTTTAGTAAGATAATGAGGCCAACCTTCAAATGTTCCATAACCTCAAGGCTAGGCAATTGCCCACTTATTAACATGTAAGAAATTTGTCAAATATAGAAGTTAGGAGTATTACTCTGAAAGTATCCCTCTTTTATCTCTGCTGGCAAGCATTGCTAAAGGCTTTCCTAAATGTCAATCATGAATGAAAGTTGAGGAATGAAGTGCTCTGATCAGGATGTGGATAATTTTTCTTATTATGAATCTCGGAAGTAAATTCTCTTATAATTAATTTAATAGTTTAATATTAGCTGAACAACTTAAATTACTTGACTTTTCAGTTTTCGTCATCTGGATTAGGACTTTTTCTTTGACATTGGCATTTAAGTCAACTCATATCAGAAAACTCTCCTCTCCTCTCCTCTCCTCTACTCCGGGGGGCTAGGACTGGAGACTTATTTTCATATTACTCAAAAATATATCAGAACCATTTAAGAGTTATTTGTTTTATTCCTTTATACTTTCTTCTCAAAAATTAGGCTAATCAATTGCTATAACTTGAGTATGGAATCAATCATATAGTGTGCTTTTACAATTTTTGGTAACACTGATATTACTATCCTGCTTTACAAGGTTGCAATTCTGTATATTTTACTATCCTGCATTTACAAGGCTGCAATTCTTTATTGACTCTTTTAATATAGGTCCTTGCCAAGCAAGCTGGTCTAAAGATCCAAGAGAATGTAAGTTACTATTTTACTGTTTGTCTTTTATGGTGTGCTCTCCAGTTCTGGTTTAAAGTTCTTTTCCTTCTTCACCCTTATCAAAAGAGATTGTTAATTTTGTTTGATTGTGATCCATTGCGTTTTTAGTGTGTTTTGTCAGTCATTGTCAATATGTTGAAATTTAACTTCCATTTTGCAGAGTATGGTGACCATGTGGTTCTTTTAGTTTTAGAAATAGATGAATTAAACTTTGTTTAATTCTTAACCATTGTTTTTCATTTGTTAGAGAGTATGTTTGACTATGTGGTTCTTTTAGTTTTAGAAAAAGATGAAATTAAACTTTGTTTGACATAAGTTGCTCCGTACTTCTTTGCCATTGTATTTAATTTTGTTTAATTCTTACTCCTTCATCCAAGTATGGTTTATATTCTTTATTAGATGTTCTTTCTTATAAACTTGTGTAACTTTAGTTACTCTTTCAACCAGGCTGTTTTTCTAAATGTTGTCAGTGGAGTATCATTGACAGAGACTGCTGGGGATCTTGCAATAGCAGCTTCAATTTGTAGCAGGCATGAGTTTTTCTTTTTATTAGATGATGGTTCTAGAATATACATTTTTACTTGTTTCTTTATTTCACTTCCATTATATCACATGTCTGGTTCATATAATAACGTGGCTATGTTCCATTTTATTAGTAATGACACCATAGTATAGTACTTGGTAAACCAGGCCCTCAAGTTCCTGAACACAGCATCTAAACAATTTATCTTTACCTGTTTATTGCGACAAATTCTTGATATATATATAGAGAGAGATCTAAATTGATAAGCAAGCATGTTTCTCATGTCTTGATCAGCTTCTTAGAGTTTCCTATTCCCAGTGGAGTTGCATTCATTGGTGAAATTGGCCTTGGTGGTGAGCTTCGCATGGTAAACATTTACTTTCCCTATTACGACAATTACCTTGTCAATCGCCCCTTTTTTATTTTGGGGGGGGGGTGGGGGTGGGGCAGAGGCAGTGTTACTTAAGTTTGCCTATGCTGAATCTCAAATTCTATTTTCTAATGAAAACAGGAATCTAGTCTTAGAAAATCTATTTTATACCATAGTTGATGAACTTTGATATTGTTTGGAGGGTAGTGTTGTTGAGCTGAAATGCTGAAACTTTTTGGTACTGCATTGACCAGTGCGGCTATCATCTTTTATTGTTCGGTTAACTTGAGGCTACTAAGAAGACCCAAGTTCAAGCTATTTTTCGTTCCTTCACAGACCCTACATTGACAGGTGCAAAACATTGTTTTGTTGCTTATGATTTAGGTATCAAGGATGGACAAAAGAGTAAGCACAGTGGCAAAACTAGGATATAAGAAGTGTATAGTGCCCATGTCAGCTAAAAAATCATTAGCAACTCTGGATTTGGGGGAGCTGGAGATTATTGGCTGCAATGATTTGAAGGGGGTCATCAATACAGTGTTTACTAAAAATTGAACAGAGTTTAGCAAGCATTGCTTCACAAATTATGTAAAATATATTAGATCTGTATGCTTAAATTTGTGATTTGTGAGTGTAATGATTCCCCAGGAACAAACAAGGTTGGAGGTAGAACATGAAAAATTGTTAATATAATTATCACTAGGTTGTGTTCTTATGTTGAAATCAAACTTGTTGAGTTGATAATATTTGCTATAAATCTCCCGTATGTAAGCTGCTAGTTGCCTCCTTTGTTAAAGGATGTGTAATCTCAATATATTGCTATAAGGATTTTGGTTTTCATACAAGATGTTCTCTTAATGATAACACTAACAAGAGAAAGACCAAGCTCCTCTCACTGTAGCCTATTTTAACGCTAACGCAGGAGCGGGACAGTATTTTTCGTATTTTATGTGATAATTAATTATTTTTTTCGTATTGAGTACAAAATCAACAGCGAAGCTCGCCCATTAACGCATTCCTCATCTACGTGAATGAATATATATATATAGTATTCTTAGAAAAAAATGAAAAGTAGTTTTTTTTTTTTAAAATTTGTAGTTTTCCAAAGATGTTTTTCCCAAAAGAGTTATTAAATTAATTTTTAAAGTATTATTGTATACAAATTAAAATACTGATATTTTTATAAATATTAACTTTATTTTTTTAAAATAAATTTTTAGTTGAGTTGAAATTGCTCCGGTCAATAGCAAAATTCCATTAACTATAAATAAGGTTAAAATATGTTTAAATTTTTGTACTTTTCATATATTTAAAATTTGGGTTGATATAATTTGTCCGTTGAACTTGTTCAAAAGTACTTAGTTGGTATTTGAAATTTTTTATTTTTTAAATTACAAGAGGAAGGCAAAGCTAAGAAATTTTTTTAATTTATTAATTTATAGGTTAAAGATACTCTTTTTTTTATTAATTTATTTAAATTTAAAGAAAATTTAAATATTTTTTAAAAATTTATGCTCGTCACATAGCCTACTAAAAAGTTACCACATGCCAACACTAGATTGGCTATTAGTGCCACGTCAACACAAACAAGAGATGTTAGTGCATAGGTACCAAACTTGGTGATGGAATACAAGTTCTGGTACCAAGTAGGTACAAAAAGAAGTTAAGGTACCAAGTAGGTACTTTTGGACAGATTTAGGGTGCAAACTACATATTAACCCTTAAATTTTAGTCTATTTGCTTTTGTTTCAAGAAAGTTTGTCTTTTACTTTGTGGATTTAAAATGTAAATGCTATTGTTAACATCATTAAAAATTCTTATGTTAAATTCAGGTTCATCGCACCACTTTTTTTACATGATGATCGAGTAAGTATTTTTTATTTCAAAATGACACATTATTGAATTTAACAAAAGAATTTTAACCATGTAAAGAATTGGATTTGAATTTAAAAATTTTAAAATTGAAAAAACTAAATTCCAAATGAAAAAAGAATACATGAACTTTGAGCATATTGTAACCTATATTTAATAAAAGTAATTGAACACACGAATGCATGTTATCTCTCAAACGGTCAGAGTGTGTTAGTGGTGCGCAAGTGGGATGATCGACGTGCAATGGTGCCAAGCAAGTTGAATGATCAAAGGCTTGTATGAATTATTTTTTTAATAAAAAATACATTGCCAATGTACCACATATTAACCCTATTTATATTTATATGGAAAAATATTTGATACACTACTAGGTTTTTAGACTCCACAAGCGGGATTAGGAGGTTGAAAAATATCCTATAAAGATTTAGTAACATATATAATAAATAAATATTCTAAAAAAACACATGTTTAAAGTTATTTGTAGAATAAATACCAAATATTAACACATTTTATATTACTTTACTATTTTTTAGGGTTAAATATAAAATTGATACCCGAACTTGCCCACTTCTCCTAGTTTGGTACTTATGATTTTTTTGTCCTATATTAGTACTCGAACTTTTTTTTTGTCCATCATATTGGTGCTCGAGCCTAACGCCATTACTTTTTTGCTAACATGGTAGCACTGGCCATTCGTGTGCCGCCATGTGTCGCCCTCTTTGGCTGCAAACCGACCCCCTTTTAATTATATTTCCTTTTATTTTCCTTTCACCGTCGTCTTTTACCTCACTTCTATCTCTTTCGTTTTTTCCTTTCACCATCTGTTTTATTTTCTACTTGACCTCTTTGTTTTCTATCTCTTTTGTTTTATCTGTTCATAACACATCTTTAGAAGGAAGAAAACAAGCAAAAATGTCTTCTTCAACAAACAAAAAATCAAGTGCTCAAAAAAGAGTTTTGTACTGCTATTGCGGGTTAAGGGCTCCCGTTTGCAACGCGTTTACTCCACGAAACAAAGGAAGAAAATTCTTTGGGTGTGTGAACTTCAAAGAGGTAAATTAGGGTTTGTGTTTTGGTCTGCCATAGCTAAGTGTGCGACAAACAAAAAGTTTTGTGATTTTAGTTGAAGATATTGTGCAATTTTTTGTATTGACATTTTGTTGCAATTTGGGTTGAAGATATATTCTTAGAATTTTAATATTCTGATTTTTTTGAATATTAGGGTTTTGATTTTTTCTGGTGGGTTGAAGGTAACAATGATGGGACGAGTTCAACTATAAAAGAATAATGATGCATAATCGATGAAATGATTATTCAAAATAAGATGTTATTGATAGAGAATAGGAAATTAAGACTTGAGAACAATAAGCTCAATATTGATGAAATGCAAAGAATGTGATTGAAGGTAACTCATTTGGAGGAGAAGATCACATTGTACAAGGCTAAAAATGTCAAGGAATAATGGAGTAATAGTTGCTTATAAGATGTTAATTGTATCATGGATGATTTTTTGGGTTATCTTGCTTGTGGATTGTGAAATGTATTTGTTGCATTAGTTGTTAAGAATGAATGAATTAAATGAAAAAACTTTTTATTTTGTTGTAAAAAAATCTACATATACCAAAATTGAGGTCCATGAAAAACACATGTTTGAATAGAATCATCATATAAAGGATTCTTGGACATGCAAAATTAGATTGACATCAACAAAATACAACCATGAAATTATCCATAGTATGCTAACTAACTGACTCTAACTGGGAGGTATAAACAACAAAATAGAATCCATAACTCATCCACGAAATCAAATTAACATCAATAAAACATGTTTGCTTAGGATTCTAGACTCAACATGTAACACCCCCTAACTTTAAACCGTAGCTGGAATAGAGTTACGGAGCATTACCGAACCTATCGGACAATTTACATAAAACACCTATGTTTAACCAATCTAAACACATTTAAATATTGCTCAAAACTTGCTAAATTTACACATTTTATATATTATCCAATACTCAATTCTAATTACTTATCAAATATTATCAAATAAATCAAATTCATACTAAATTAGTCAAATCTTATTATATACCATTACCAAAATCTAAATCTACTTATTTCACTTTTACATTCACCATTCAGAATAACACACATAAGATACCCTAGGTACATGCCATTATCAACAATTAACACGCTTTACCTTGTTGAATTCGGGATCGGCCTGGGATGCTGATTCGACATTCTCACTTTAATTTAACCTGCGCACGAAAATAAACCGTACGCTAAGTATGAGTATACTCAGTGGTATTTCTATAATCCAAACGCTTAATAAAATAAAATATAACAAACACTTAAAATCATATAACAATCATGACTATTCAATTATTTAATTCAGAGATAAATTTATTGTAACTTGTTGACACCATTTTTTTGATGAAAACGGGGTCGACTTGGATTTAAAAAAAAGAATGAAAACGGGAGTCGCCACCAATCCTTTTTTGACGAGGTGTGATCGGGTCACCTCAAAAAGTGGTTGTTTTTAATAAATGATTTAATTTTATTAAAACAACGATTTTGGTCTACGAAATTCAGAAAAATGAGTTCGGGAGCCGGTTACGCACGAGGAAGGATTAACACCCTCGATACGCCCAAAATTGGTACCTAGTTGATTAATTAGTGTCTTAGTGTCGAAAATTAAAAATTTGAAGAGTTTTAAAAAATACGATCCTTAAAAGAAAATCTGATATCGTGAATTGAAACATAAAATTCTCTTGTTCCGAAGGAATATCACATCCAGCACGTTAGGACACGATACTCTAAACCATCGAAACCAAGATCACCTTATAGTTTAATGAAACCATACTTTGAAGCTTTAAGAGGATATTTGGCTATTTAGTCAAACGAGAAATCGAAACCCAGCACGTTAGGGCACGTTTTCTCGAGTTTCCAAACACGAAATATTGCCTTATTTAGAAAAATTTTCCTTTTGGTGTTTAGTGTCAATGCTTGACAAAACAATAACGAATACGACAAGGTGAGCAAAGTAAAGTGAGTAACAACAATGCAATAGGCAAAATGAAATGACGAGGCGATTACATAAACAAAGCATACAAATAAATAAATAGAACTAACATTTAAAAAAGGCACAAGTGTACACGAATAAATAAACAAACACCAAATAACAATGATGACAATAAATACAATTATGTAAAAATGTATATGCATGTATAATTTAAAGCCATAAAATAAGAAATGCATATAAATTATAGAATATGAAACATAGATAAATATATACATATATATAAAATCGGTAAGTATTATAAAAATAAAAATGTAAATGTGTTTATATATATTTACAAATTGTGATAATATAAAATATATGTATGTGAATTATAAAATATGTGAAATATACAAAAAGCATTTTTAAGAATATAAAGAATATATATAAGTATGTATGTGATGTAAAATATGCATAAATATATGTAAGTATATAAGAATTATGAAATATGAAAAATATATTTAAGTATGTATAAGTACGTATATATACATATATATGAATTAAGATGTATGTATTTATGCTTATACCTATGTATACATAAAAATATGAGATATAAAAATATAAAAAAATATATTTATAATAAATGAAAAGTATGTACGTAAATATATTATAAAAATGTATCAACAATTTGAAATTATGAATATTAAAATATTTTAATATAAATAATATATAAGATGATGAGATATATATTTAGCGATATTAAAAATCCATATAACATACATAGAACATATATAGTATATGCATACCTTAGAAATGATAAGAATGATAATAAAACTATTTCTACACTACATAAATACATACACGTATATATATAAACGACAGTATATACAATATAATATTAGAAAAATATATATAATAGTGTAAAATATAACTAATAATATTAAAATATATACAATGATAATATATATAAAAGATATATGTATATATAATTATATAATATAATATTAAAATATAATAATACGATATAAAAAACATGACACAAATAAAGTATAGTATTAAGAACACATATATAATACATGAAGAATATACATAATACTAAAATATTTAGGTAATATATGCGTATATTAAAAACTAGTAATAATATTACCGAGGTATATACAAATATGTCAAGTATATATACGTATTATAAATATATAAATATATAACAAAGCATAAACTAATAAAAATAATAATAATAATAATAATAATAATGATAACATTGGAATATAAAAGAAACAAACATAAGATTAATAAAATATTAGAATAAAAATGAAATAAAAGTATTAAATATGAAAATATATATATATGTATACACGTACATAATAAAAATATATACTAATACATAATAGTAATACTAATACTAATAATACTAATAATATAAAAATAACAAGGATATTTAATAAAGATATAAAAATAAACGAAAAAAAAAGACTAAAATTGAATTAAAAACAAAGTTGTGGGGCCAATTTGAAATGAAAACAAAGAAAAGGGACTTAATTGTACGCGCGTGAAACGTTGGGGGACCGAAACAACAATTATTCCTTTCCATTAAAACGCAGCACATTGGCGGGGACTAAATCGAAAAGCGCGAGAAATTATAGGGCCAAATTAAAAACCATAAGAAACTTAATTGTGAAGCATCAGAAAAGCGGAAGGACTGCGCGCATAAATATCCCATTCAAATGAAAACACGCGGATCCTCTGCGGGTCGGGTTGGATGGGTCGGGCATGGCCAAAACGACGTCGTTTTGGGGCTTAAGTGTAGCCCCCAAAACGACGTCGTTTTGGAGGGCTATATAAGGCCTAAACTAACCAAAAAAAATCATTTGGGGAGAGGGAAAGAAAAAAAAAGAGAGAGGGAAGAGAGAAGGGAGAGAGAAGGGAGGGGGGAAGCGGAATCCGGCCAGGGAGGCCGGTCACCGGACGGCCACCGGAGGCTTGCCGGCGCCGGCGCCGGCCACCGCACGTGGTGGCCGGAAAAGGTAAAAAAATTTATTTTTTTGTTTTTTTTTATTTTTCGATTTTATGTGTATATATATGCTAGAAATGAGAAAGAAAAAGGAAAAAATGGATTTAAGAAGATAATAGAGAAAAACAAAATCACCTTCCGATTTATATTTTCGTTCCTTGTTTCCTTTTTTTTGTGTATTTTCTCTGCTTTTTGTATTAAAATGCCAAAAAAAAAAAGAAAAACCCCCCTGAATACAGTGTTTCATTCGGCTTTTTATAGCCTGTTTTGTTACACACTTTGTTATTATTTTACTATTCTTGCTTCTGCTTTGCTTGTCTGTTGTTCTTGCAGGGCATGGCCGGTGTTGGTGGTGGGAGTGTCAGACGGTATGGGCATCGTGGGGGCGAGGGCGCGCATGCGATGCTGGGGGGCAGACGAGGCTGAGCGGCGCACATGGGCATAGGGCTGCTAGGGTTTCTGTCATTTTTTGATTTGGGCTAGGGTTTATTTTTGTTGGCCCGTTGGGTTTGTTTAGTTAGGGTAGGTTAGTTGGGTTTTGGGGGTGGGCCAAAATTGGCCTGTACAGCTGCCCCTCTTTGCTTGTTGTCGTGTAACGAGAACAGAGCAAAGACTAAGAAGGCCAATTTTGCCCGGTCTCACCGAGTCTTGATTTTATGGTGCTTATCTTCTTCAAGTAACCTCATTTCAGTCCACTGCGTCTTCTTGCTTTGATCCACTTCACGACAACTTCAGATACGCCTTGTAGCTTCAATCTACTTTGTTACGACTTCATGGGGATGAGATTTGTGTTTTTAGTCTGCTCCACTACTGCTTAAGGGAATAAGATCTGTCATCTTCACTCTATTCCACTATTGAATGCAGGGAGATAGAGTTATCGGCTTCAATGTACTCCACTGTAGTCAGGGAGGTAAAATCCGCCATCGTCGATCTGCTTCGCTGCCAAATACAGGAAGGCAAGATCTGCAATCCTCAATCTATTCCACTGTCAAATACAGGGACAAGATCTGCTTTCTTCGATCTACTTCACCACCAGTATGGGAAGACAAGATCTGCATCGTCGATCCACTTCCTATCAATATAGGAAGATAGGACCTGCTATCTTCGATCTACTTCACGCCAATACATGAAGACAAGATCTGCTTTCTGCGATCTACTTCGCCACCAATATGGGAAGACAAGATCTGCATCTTCGATCCACTTCCTACCAATATAGGAAGATAGGATCTGCTACCTTCGATCTACTTCACGCCAATACATGAAGACAAGATCTGCTTTCTGCGATCTACTTCGCCACCAATATGGGAAGACAAGATCTGCATCTTCGATCCACTTCCTACCAATATAGGAAGATAGGATCTGCTACCTTCGATCTACTTCACGCCAATACATGAAGACAAGATCTGCTTTCTGCGATCTACTTCGCCACCAATATGGGAAGACAAGATCTGCATCTTCGATCTATTTCCTACCAATATAGGAAGATAGGATCAGCTATCTTCGATCTACTTCTTGCCCCGGGAGATAGAACTATCAGTTTCAATGTACTCCACTATAATCAGGGAGGTAAAATCCGCCGTCTTCAACCTGCTTTGCTGCCAAATACAGGAAGGCAAGATCTGCAATCTTCAATCTATTCCACTGCCAAATACAGGGAGATAGAGTTATCGGCTTCAATGTACTCCACTGTGGTCAGGGAGGTAAAATCTGCCATCTTTGATCTGCTTCGCTGCCAAATACAGGAAGGCAAGATCTGCAATCTTCAATCTATTCCACTGCCAAATACAGGGAAATAGAGTTATCGGCTTTAATGTACTCCACTGTGGTCAGGGAGGTAAAATCTGTCATCTTTGATCTGCTTCGCTGCCAAATACAGGAAGGCCAGATCTGCAATCTTCAATCTATTCCACTGCCAAATACAGGGAGATAGAATTATCGGCTTCAGTGTACTCCACTGTGGTCAGGGAGGTAAAATCTGCCATCTTTTGATCTGCTTCGCTGTCAAATACAAGAAGGCAAGATCTGCAATCTTCAATCTATTCCACTGCCAAATACTGGGAGATAGAGTTATCGGCTTCAATGTACTCCACTGTAGTCACATGGAGGTAAATTCTGCCATCTTTGATCTTCAATCTATTCCACTGCCAAATACAGGGAGATAGAGTTATCGGCTTCAATGTACTCCACTGTAGTCAGGGAGGTAAAATCTGCCATATTTGATCTTCAATCTATTCCACTGCCAGATGCAGGGAGATAGAGTTATCGGCTTCAATGTACTCCACTGTAGTCAGGGAGGTAAAATCTGCCATCTTTGATCTTCAATCTATTCCACTGCCAAATGCAGGGAGATAGAGTTATCGGCTTCAATGTACTCCCCTGTAGTCAGGGAGGTAAAATCTGCCATCTTCGATCTTCAATCTATTCCACTGCCAGATGCAGGGAGATAGAGTTATCGACTTCAATGTACTCCACTGTAGTCAGGGAGGTAAAATCTGCCATCTTTGATCTTCAATCTATTCCACTGCCAAATGCAGGGAGATAGAGTTATCGGCTTCAATGTACTCCACTGTGGTCAGGGAGGTAAAATCTGCCATCTTCGATCTGCTTCGCTGCCAAATACAGGAAGGTAAGATCTGCAATCTTCAATCTATTCCACTGCCAAATACAGGGAGATAGAGTTATCGGCTTCAATGTACTCCACTGTTGTCAGGGAGGTAAAATCTGCCATCTTTGATCTGCTTCGCTGCCAAATACAGGAAAGCAAGATCTGATATCTTCAACC
Organism: Gossypium hirsutum; assembly: GCF_007990345.1. Taxonomy (NCBI): domain Eukaryota; kingdom Viridiplantae; phylum Streptophyta; class Magnoliopsida; order Malvales; family Malvaceae; genus Gossypium; species Gossypium hirsutum. The sequence continues at coordinate 7,810,545 of NC_053433.1, forward strand.
AGCTCTGCTACAAACGAGAGAGGCAAGGTTTATCTTCGATCTGCTTCGCTGTCAGTGTAGGAAGGCAAGATCTGCTATCTTCAACCAACTCTACTACAAACGAGAGTGGCAAGGTTTGTCTTCGATCTGCTTCGCTGTCAATGCAGGAAGGCAAGATCTGCTATCTTCAACCAGCTCTACTACAAACGAGAGTGGCAAGGTTTGTCTTCGATCTGCTTCGCTGTCAATGCAGGAAGGCAAGATCTGATAACTTCAACCAGCTCTGCTACGACCGAGAGAGGCAAGGTTTATCTTCAATTTTACTGATCTGTTCTCTAGGGAACATGACCTGTATAATGAACCTAATTATGCCTAATGATTAGGATGGCATGATCAAAATGAATCAAATGCTCCTAACTAGACATGTGTGAATGCTATTTGAATGAATGCAGAATGTCATGAAAATAATTCCTTAATGCTTAGGTTATCATCGCTCAAAAACTTATTGAGGCTTTATCACTAACGTGTCGCAATGCCTTCTTGACCAGCCGGTATTTCCAAAGAAACACGTAATCTGATTGCCCCCACTGTGAACATCGTAGTTCAATCCATTGTGACATAAAATTTGTACCATCAATCTCCTACTGTAACCCAAGGGTAGAAAGATATGGCTTTTTTCAATCTTCTCCTATCGTAATTCAAGGGTATAAGATTTAAATCCTTCTGGTCCCTTACATCGTTCCCAAGGTGTCGTACCAAAGACTCATGCGCAAACAAGGGCTCTCCTTCCCGAGGTAACCTCTTCCTATTGCCTGAAGATCATCACTTTCTTGTTTATTCAAGCTTTGTCACCAACATGGCATCTTGTCAATCAACGCATTTGACAACAAAAATCCAAAGAGAAAGTCTAAATTTAGACTATTCCTTCCCAAATTTCCAACCTTTAAATTTGGAGTGTTCTAAACAATTGTCCTACTTCAGGCTCCTATATTATTTAGAAACTTTTCAGAGTAATATGCAAAACTTCCTTCGTGAAAATTTTATTAGTCCATTAATCATTATTCCAATGCAACATGCTTGCAAAAGATCATAACGATAGATAAAATAGAATTGATTTGAGAGCATAGCTCAAAATGGATAAACTATCAAGGATAGCAAGAATAAAAGGGGAATTAATTGGGAACATGTATCTTGAAAAAGAATGAAGTATTCCAAGAGAAAAAAAAAGTATGAGGACAAGATGCCCCAGATATCGTAGCTTGAACTTCTCTGTACCAACTCTTTGAAAGACCATTTTGTGTTTGACATGTGTTTAGGAGATCTACAAGACTTTGTCGATGCCCGAAGATGCTACCTACCCTTTCCTGTTGAATCAGGTATAGCAAGATCATTACATGCCCTGATTTGATCAAAATTTGAGCTGTTCTGATCGCCTCATGCCCCAATTTGATCCAAAATTTGAGTCGCCCTTTTTTGGGTTTTCAACTCAAGCCCCTCTGGTCTCAAGGCGCCCTTTGTGGGTTTTCACCTTGGCCTCTCCTTTTTCTTTTTCTTTTTTCTTTTCTTTTTTCATTTTTTCATTTTTCTTTTTGTTTTTTTCAAGTGAAGCATTTATTTCTTGAATCAGAATTCTCGAGATTAGGCAGGTTCTTGCCATCCATCCTGTCAATATCAACGCTTTTTCAGATAAGGCCTTCCACATAAGGTCCTTTCCAGTTCGGCATCCATTTTCTTCTGAAGTCCTTTTGTATGGCAAGAATATTCTTCGATATCAGGTCTCTGGGGCGAACTTTTGGTGAGCTCGCGTATTTTATTTTTGGTACTTTTGACCAAGACGGATAACCTTGAATCTTTCCTCTTCAATCAAATTTAACTGATCATATCGGGTTTGGATTTGCTTCATCCAGATTCAGCTCTGACAAGACTTGAAGGGTAGAAATATCAACTTTGATGGGTAAAACTACCTCTATTCCATATACTAGTGAGAACTGAGTTGCTCCAGTAGAGGTTTTTCTTTTATTTGGTTTTTTTTGCTTTTTATTTTCTCGTTTTTTTACCTTTTTGTCTTTTTTTGTCCTTTTTTTTTTGCCTCCACTGAACTGTTCATTTTGGGTGGCATTGTGTTAATCTTGAACAGACTGCAAACTTCTGATGTCGTACGGTTGTTCAAATTCAATGCATTGTCTAATATGATCCTTTTTGGCGTTTTATATTGACATATGATTCTTCAAGAAATTTGTTGATTGTCAGCTTTGTGATATTGGCATATGAAGCAGCTTCCACCCACCTAATGAAGTAATCGATGACTACAAAGATGACTCGAAGACCGCTAGCTTTTGGCGAGATTAGCCCAATGACCTCCATGCCCCCACATAGAGAAAGGTCATGGAAAAGTCATAACATGAATAGATGGAGGTACATGAATTTTGTCCCCGTAAATTTGGCCCTTGTGGCGTTTCTTGGTATAACTTATGCAATCCCCTTCCATGGTGGACCAGAAGTACCCATATCTCATGATTCACTTGGCCATTGCAAAATCAATGCATGTGTTCCTCAGACACCCGTATAGACCTCTTCCAAGATCTTATTTTCCTTAAGGGCGTCCATACGTCTTTGTAGCTCAAGCATATCTTGATAATGTGAAAACATCTTTGAATTCTTGGAGTAACTCAATGACATCTCGCTTCGTCTCTGCGGTGATACAGGCTCTGATCTTCACCTTTTTCTCTTCTCCTAAGCTCACAATTTCCAACTGATTTTTTGTAAGGTAGGATTTGCTTTTCGACTTACTCTACCATCCTTAATAAATCAGGAGATAAATTACAGTCTCGATCATCTTCGAAGTCTTGAAGTTCCCCTAGACACATATCTTGCTCAAAAGGAGATTCTGAGTCAATAGCAGTGTCGCTCATATCATTGATATCTGGAGACCTATTCTAGGGACGAAGGAAGTCTCAAAGAGCTAACGAATCAAAGGGTAATTACCTGGTGGTATGAGTATGAGTGAATTGGAAGGAACAAAAGAATATTTGCCAAAACAAGACACACAGATGCATTTCGTTGAAATAAAGAATAGTGGACATGTGCCTTTTCACAAAAGGATTTTCTATTGCTCCCAGGCTTAGAACAATAAGAGCGTTCCAAATATTACTCTGAAATAGTCCTAAAAATTACAAGAATCTCCTCCACGGTCCAGTTGTTTAAAACGCCTCTAGGGATGCAGAAACAAATTCAAGATAGGTTTTTTCATTTTTTAGTTCTTTTTCAAAGGCATACACATATTCACCTTTCGAACCATCGATATATTCAAAGAATTCCAATCCATCTGGTTTTGTACTAGAGTTCTAAACTCGACGTACTTTTGGATTTTAGGAAATTTATTGTATGCAATGAAATGTAATGTTGATGCATGAACGCGTATTTTTGGATTTTAGGAAATTTATTGTATGTAATAAAATGTAATGTTAATGCATGAACGCGTATTTTTGGATTTTAGGAAATTTATTGTATGTAATGAAATGTAATGTTAATGAATGAAGAGATACATGCAATGTAATGCAGATGTATGAATGCAAAAAGAGACATTGATTCTTGATTCAATTCTATTAGAACAACTTTACTAGAAAACAAATCTCTTTACATAAAGCGGATACATATACGGCTTTGCCCTCATATGCGGAGACATTCTATCATTTTCTTCGTTCGAGCGTTAAGATAAGTCTCACGAACTCTTCAAAAGGGACGTATCTTATATCTCCTTTTTACTCAATCCGGGCCGTGACTCGTTGCTCACTAAACCTCATGGTGCTCGTTGGCTTCTCTTTTAAAAAAATTCAGCGGCCCTCGAATAATCCTTGTCACATTAAATTCTCGGGCCACGGAGCAATGGTTGTGTGGTCCTCCATTAAACTATCATCCTTCATACGGCTTTGCCCTCATATGCGGAGACATTCGATCATTTTCTTCATTCGAGCGTTAAGATAAGTCTCACGAACTCTTCAAAAGGGACGTATCTTATATCTCTTTTTACTCAATCCGGGCCGTGACTCGTTGCTCACTAAACCTCATAGTGCTCGTTGGCTTCTCTTTTAAGAAAGTTCAGCGGCTCTCGAATAATCCTTGTCACATTAAATTCTCGGGCCACGGAGCAATGGTTGTGTGGTCCTCCATTAAACTATCATCCTTCTCTTATCACGTTTTCTTGGACCACATTCGGACAACCGTATTATTATCCACTTTATCAAGAAACCCATTTCCTTATGACAAGCTCTCTATTTAACAACTGAACGTGAATCAACACCTCTTTTTATGATGAAAATGCAATGCAATCATAACAAAAAGAAAACAGGTTAGTACAAAGCAAAAGCAAACAAGAATAAATAGAACACCTATTTGGGTGAATACTAGGGGTTCGAAGTGGTTCTACCTAGGGTGGGCTCCTAAGGTTCACTACATGAGGTTTGGTTCTAAAGTAAGGGTACCCGAACCTGCAGATTCCTCGATCCTCACCCATTATAGGCTCATGCGGACCGAGTTCGGTTCAGGGGGATACATTTCTCTATGGCCATGCGGAGATGAAAATCTCACGAAGACATAGGTACGGATGTATCCCGGAAGCGATTCACTATCCCATGCGGAGGTGAAAACCTCACGAAGGCGTAGTTTCTCACTCCCACTTAAAAGGTGTGACCAACGGTCATGCAATGGAATGTGCAGAAATATACACCTAAACTCTAAACAAAGCAGTAATTATAAACAAATAATAAAAGCAAAAATAAAGGCAAAAAGCAAGTTTTCAATTTTTGACACAAAGACAAAAAGCAATCAACTCGTGGCTTGACTCTCTTATTTAAAGTCCCCAGTGGAGTCGCCAAGCTGTTGACACCATTTTTTTGATGAAAACGGGGTCGACTTGGATTTAAAAAAAAAAGAATGAAAACGGGAGTCGCCACCAATCCTTTTTTGACGAGGTGTGAGCGGGTCACCTCAAAAAGTGGTTGTTTTTAATAAATGATTTAATTTTATTAAAACAACGATTTTGGTCTACGAAATTCAGAAAAATGAGTTCGGGAGCCGGTTACGCACGAGGAAGGATTAGCACCCTCGATACGCCCAAAATTGGTACCTAGTTGATTAATTAGTGTCTTAGTGTCGAAAATTGAAAATTTGAAGAGTTTTAAAAAATACGATCCTTAAAAGAAAATCTGATATCGTGAATTGAAACATAAAATTCTCTTGTTCCGAAGGAATATCACATCCAGCACGTTAGGACACGATACTCTAAACCATCGAAACCAAGATCACCTTATAGTTTAATGAAACCATACTTTGAAGCTTTAAGAGGATATTTGGCTATTTAGTCAAACGAGAAATCGAAACCCAGCACGTTAGGGCACGTTTTCTCGAGTTTCCAAACGCGAAATATTGCCTTATTTAGAAAAATTTTCCTTTTGGTGTTTAGTGTCAATGCTTGACAAAACAATAACGAATACGACAAGGTGAGCAAAGTAAAGTGAGTAACAACAATGCAATAGGCAAAATGAAATGACGAGGCGATTACATAAACAAAGCATACAAATAAATAAATAGAACTAACATTTAAAAAGGCACAAGTGTACACGAATAAATAAACAAACACCAAATAACAATGATGACAGTAAATACAATTATGTAAAAATGTATATGCATGTATAATTTAAAGCCATAAAATAAGAAATGCATATAAATTATAGAATATGAAACATAGATAAATATATACATATATATAAAATCGGTAAGTATTATAAAAATAAAATGTAAATGTGTTTATATATATTTACAAATTGTGATAATATAAAATATATGTATGTGAATTATAAAATATGTGAAATATACAAAAAGCATTTTTAAGAATATAAAGAATATATATAAGTATGTATGTGATGTAAAATATGCATAAATATATGTAAGTATATAAGAATTATGAAATATGAAAAATATATTTAAGTATGTATAAGTACGTATATATACATATATATGAATTAAGATGTATGTATTTATGCTTATACCTATGTATACATAAAAATATGAGATATAAAAATATAAAAAATATATTTATAATAAATGAAAAGTATGTACGTAAATATATTATAAAAATGTATCAACAATTTGAAATTATGAATATTAAAATATTTTAATATAAATAATATATAAGATGATGAGATATATATTTAGCGATATTAAAAATCCATATAACATACATAGAACATATATAGTATATGCATACCTTAGAAATGATAAGAATGATAATAAAACTATTTTCTACACTACATAAATACATACACGTATATATATAAACGACAGTATATACAATATAATATTAGAAAAATATATATAATAGTGTAAAATATAACTAATAATATTAAAATATATACAATGATAATATATATAAAAGATATATGTATATATAATTATATAATATAATATTAAAATATAATAATACGATATAAAAAACATGACACAAATAAAGTATAGTATTAAGAACACATATATAATACATGAAGAATATACATAATACTAAAATATTTAGGTAATATATGCGTATATTAAAAACTAGTAATAATATTACCGAGGTATATACAAATATGTCAAGTATATATACGTATTATAAATATATAAATATATAACAAAGCATAAACTAATAAAAATAATAATAATAATAATAATAATGATAACATTGGAATATAAAAGAAACAAACATAAGATTAATAAAATATTAGAATAAAAATGAAATAAAAGTATTAAATATGAAAATATATATATGTATACACGTACATAATAAAAATATATACTAATACATAATAGTAATACTAATACTAATAATACTAATAATATAAAAATAACAAGGATATTTAATAAAGATATAAAAATAAACGAAAAAAAAAGACTAAAATTGAATTAAAAACAAAGTTGTGGGGCCAATTTGAAATGAAAACAAAGAAAAGGGACTTAATTGTACGCGCGTGAAACGTTGGGGACCGAAACAACAATTATTCCTTTCCATTAAAACGCAGCACATTGGCGGGGACTAAATCGAAAAGCGCAAGAAATTATAGGGCCAAATTAAAAACCATAAGAAACTTAATTGTGAAGCATCAGAAAAGCGGAAGGACTGCGCGCATAAATATCCCATTCAAATGAAAACACGCGGATCCTCTGCGGGTCGGGTCGGATGGGTCGGGCATGGCCAAAACGACGTCGTTTTGGGGCTTAAGTGTAGCCCCCAAAACGACGTCGTTTTGGAGGGCTATATAAGGCCTAAACTAACCAAAAAAAAATCATTTGGGGAGAGGGAAAGAAAAAAAAAAGAGAGGGAAGAGAGAAGGGAGAGAGAAGGGAGGGGGGAAGGGGAATCCGGCCAGGGGGGCCGGTCACCGGACGGCCACCGGAGGCTCGCCGGCGCCGGCGCCGGCCACCGCACGTGGTGGCCGGAAAAGGTAAAAAAAATTTATTTTTTTGTTTTTTTTTTTATTTTTCGATTTTATGTGTATATATATGCTAGAAATGTGGAAGAAAAAGGAAAAAATGGATTTAAGAAGATAATAGAGAAAAACAAAATCACCTTCCGATTTATGTTTTCGTTCCTTGTTTCCTTTTTTTTGTGTATTTTTCTCTGCTTTTTGTATTAAAATGCCAAAAAAAACAAAGAAAAACCCCCCCTGAATACAGTGTTTCATTCGGCTTTTTATAGCCTGTTTTGTTACACACTTTGTTATTATTTTACTATTCTTGCTTCTGCTTTGCTTGTCTGTTGTTCTTGCAGGGCATGGCCGGTGTTGGTGGTGGGAGTGTCAGACGGTATGGGCATCGTGGGGGCGAGGGCGCGCATGCGATGCTGAGGGGCAGACGAGGCTGAGCGGCGCACATGGGCATAGGGCTGCTAGGGTTTCTGTCATTTTTTGATTTGGGCTAGGGTTTATTTTTGTTGGCCCGTTGGGTTTGTTTAGTTAGGGTAGGTTAGTTGGGTTTTGGGGGTGGGCCAAAATTGGCCTGTACATAACTTATTTTATTCTTTTCACTTACTAACCTATATAGCTTTCCACGATTTATTCACAAGTCATTAAACAATTATAATATTCACTTTTATCCAATCTAGAGCTACATAATTCATTTGTCTCAATCATACTTTAGTTCACTGTTTAATATCAATAAACCATATTCAAATATTCACTTTTCAATCAGTGTTCTGTACATATCCATTTTAATAACAGTCATTACCATTCATATCAAATCGACTTGCTATCCCAGATAGCTTTCACTGTATAATACAATTCGTGTGTTTCAGTCCATATTTCAATTCTTCATTCAATATCAATGTAATCACTGTTATATTTAATAACCCCTATTAACATGACTCGGACTCAGACGGATACACGGATCCAACCAAACACACCAGAATGGCACCCAGTGCCTCATCGGATAGTTCGAAGCAATATAATGACACCCAGTGTCTCATTGGCCTAGCCGAAGTAAAGTGGTACCCAGTACCTCATCGAATCTATCCGAAGAAATATAGTAACACCCAATCTCTCATCGACTCGAGGTCGAAATATCCTTGAACTCTTCCAATCCTATGGCATGCTAATTATATCCGACCTAGCCCGATACTGTTAATAGGGTTTCCAATTCACTTTCCAGTTTCCAATCATTATACACTTCAACAATCACATTTATTCCCAATTCAATATAACTCAATTCACTTTTCAATAACAAATATTCAATTTCACAATAGTCACTTATTCATATTAATTTCATCACATACTAAGTCAATTCATTTCAATTATAAAAAAAAAACACAATACAAATAATTCACATCTTAATTATTTATCATAACATTTACCCAAAATTTAATTATTATAATTGCACAATATTACATTCACACACATATATATATTTATAATATATATATCTAATTCAATTCAATATTAATTCAATAAATTCATAACATACCAAATCAACCCTCTTCCATTACCAAACACAATAATTCTCCCTTCAACATTCACTAAAGGCATTGAATAAAATATAATAATTAATAACTAGGTTCGGATTATAGAAATACAAACCGTAATTTCCAAGCTAGCTCCCGTCAACTTTGCCTTTTTCCTTGCTTAGCTGACATTTCCGAAACAACGCTATCTACGGAAATTAATTAAATATTATCAATACACTACCATTCAATTTTAATTTCTATTCAACTTTTGCTTAAATTCCAATTTAGTCCCTAAACCGAGACTAACTTTTATTCTTCACATTTAACTCAATATTTTCATTCAATTTTCACTTTAAACTAATTTAAGCTCTCTAATTTCAGCATAAAACCATAATTTCAGAATTCTTTCAATTTAGTCCCTACCATTCAAAACTTATTAATTACTTTACAATTCAATCCTTATTTCACTTCTAACTTGAATTTCTATCAATTTAATCCCTAATTCATCATTTTATTCAACATAAACAATATTTAAAAATCTAGCAACTTTCAATATATCAACTTAATTTCATCAAAATCTTGTTCCAAATCTTCTAAAACATAAAAATTAAGTAGAAATAGCTAAATTGACTTACCTATTAAACTTCCAAACCTTGAAATCCAATTTTCCCTTTTCTTTCTTTCCTTCTTTCTCCCCTGTTCTTCTCTGTTTCATTTCATTGTTTTGTTTCTTTCTTTCTTTTATTTACTTGTTATATATATATAATAATAATAACATTATATGATTTATACTTAAATAATACTTATTTATTATTTATACATGTGTATGTTATTATTACATATGTATCCATAAATCACCATACATTTGTCATACTTTTATTTATTTATCATATAAATATCTTATAATATAATTATTTAATTAATAAATACCTTTTATAAATAATAATTATCTTTTAATAATTAAATACGTGTATTACAAATGTATGTATTTTTATTTATATACTTGCATCAAATTATTACCATACACATGTCTTTATTTAATTTATTTCATAATATAATATCAATTTAATAATAATACATACATTAATATTTACTTAAATAATAAGTAAATACATACATGTATTACAAATGTATGTACAATATTTATTACACATGTATTTTATTTTTACTATACACTTGTCTTTCTTTTATTTATTTAATAATAATTAATATAATTAATTTAAAACCTTAAACATATAAAAATCTAATAAAAATCTTAGATTTTATCTAAGTTTGCCGCCTCATCTATAGTAAATTGGCTTAATTGTCATTTTGATCCTTTTTATTTTCTTTTAATCTACAATTAAACTTTCACACTTCATTCAATTTAATCCTTTTCCTAATTAGCCTTAATTTAAGCTAATTCACTTTATTAAACTTTAATTAACCACTCATTTAACTTCATAAATATTTTTAATAAATATTTACAAGTCTATTTTTCAGAAATAGAGACCCGAAAACACACTTTTTCGATAACCGTAAAGTTCGAGTCATTACACAACATCAATTATCTCCATGGCTTAGGATTGTGCTTGGGTGGAACTTTGGACTTAGTTTTTTTTTTGTGTGTGTGTTCCTACTTTCCTAAGTCCCACCAATAGTTTGAATGTTGCTGCTTTATTTTCTTTTATTGGAGCAATTGGTTGGGGCAGTTACCATGGTTTCCCCTCTCATACCAAGCTGTAATTGCAATGACACGTAATAAAAAAAAACATGTCCCCAAAATATAATAAACATAACAGGAACTGTTATACAGTTCAACAATTGGTAACTTACATTCAAAATTTGCATCCATGTCCCTTAACTAGTGTATAACCCAATTCCTTGCCAACTTGTTTTCCCCTGTTATGTTGAAGATGTTGGCATGGTGGAAGCATTTGGCTGTGTTGAAAGAGCTAGTGGTGTCTGCAGTAAGTATTGTAACATTAGTGTAATACTATGAAGGAATAGTTGATATAAGTCTTGAAAAGATTACCACAAAAGATGTAGTTATAACATGATTTTGGGCTATTATATTTCGAAATTAGGTCTAGAAGTTTTTAGGGTAATTTAGAGATTTTAGTTCGAAATGAGTTCAAAATTTTGAAGCATGGTAAGCCAAAAATGTCTTAGTCTATGACTTTTTGAAGGTTAAATCAAAATCTAAAAATAATATAGAAGACATTGAATTTTGAATAGAGGATTATTTTGTAAAAGAGGCTAATTTAATAGTAGGTTTAAAGCAATTATACCAAGTTTTAAAATCAACCTAATTTTCCCCCTGTTCACCCTACTTCTGAGGTTTAAAAAGAAAAGAGGAGAAACATTTCATTTTTTTCTTGTGCTTCCCATTAGGAAGGAAAAATCTCAAACTTTCATATTCAATTTCAATATTTAAAAGCTCCAATCCCTTGTTTTCTATTATATTCCAAGCATTAAGCCTTCCTAGAATTCCAAGACAAGCATAAAAAAATACCATTGATTTTACCATTGTTCAACTTGTAGGTTTTCTTGGATTTGGACCAAACCTTTGTTTTCCCCTCAACCAAGGTAATATTTCATTTTCCATATAGTTTTTGATGAACTCTAGCTATCTAAATCGATTTTTTATCTATTGAATCGAAGGATTTGTGTAAATGATGAAATTTGGGACAATAATGGTGAAATTCAAGATTTTGAATGAAATAGATGTTTCAAAGTGTTTTTCAACTTGTTTTAAAATGATTAGAAGATTTTTAAACTCTCCTTAAATTTTCGTTAAAAGGTTTTAAGGTTTTGTTAAATTTTCATGAAATATGGTCATTGTATGTTGAAACTTTGAAACCAAGTTTCTGAGTAGTTTAGAATGGTTTGAAGGTTCAGAATTATTCTTAGATAAATAATTAGATTATTGGAATCGATTTTAGGTAAGAGAATGAGTAAATATTAAGATATTAGAGTTTCAAATTTGCAAGTCAAAAATTTCAGTTCTAAGAGGAAGAAATCTTAGAAATGCATTTTTATTGTTTGGGTGTGTTTATAGCTATAATTTAATTACATTTGTTGTGTAGTCAATTTTGATGAAGATTCGGGACTGTTGGAGCCTTTGACGAGCAAGACAAAAGGAAATGAAAAGCTAGTTTAAACTTTTGGCAACTATGAGAAAGAGTGAACGGTGAGTGTTTAGAATCGCTACTTGTAAACACGATTTATAGTGTTAATCGAGAGCTTAGGAATATCCTAGATCCCTATCCTAAGTTTTGAGTGTAAGCTTTTTTAAACTCCCGTTTAATTTGCAAAGTATGTGACTATGTGAAACTGAATGAGTATTAAGTTGTGATAATGTGACCTGTGATATATATATTGTGATAGCTCTTGTGAATGTGTTAGTTGTGGTCATATTAAATATGTCAAATGACAGTGATGATATTGTGTTATCGATATAAATATGTAGAAAACGATAAGTGCAAATGTGTTGAATTGTGGAATATGATGCTGGTATGACAGGTAAAGTAAGCGAATATTGATATGTGGTATGTGATAATCTGATTCTTAATGCATTCGTATGTGAACGGATATGTGATAGCTTAATAAACATAATTGTGTCACTTAAAGTGCAATTAAATGTGAGTCTGATAAGTGTGTTATGTGTACAGATTGTGATGTGAATTGATGTTTATGAACCTAGATTAAATGCATAAGAATAGTAATTAAATGTGTGTATTTGCAGATATTTTGGCCTTTGACATCGTGAAACCGTTGGATATAGTTGACATGCCATTGGATTGTGAGTACTCATCTTTATGTTTTGTGATTTGGGCATTGAGGCCTCGAGACAAATTGAAGGGATAAGGAAATGTCAAGCCAAGCTCCATTTACTGGGATATGTTAGTGTGTTGGAGAGTGTTTAGTTTTATGCTACACTTATGGGATATTTTAGACTCTTTGAGTCATTAGTGTGATAGAGATCCGTGTATCCAATGTGTAGTACTAGAGTCCACTTTTATGTTTCATGTTTCCAAGTTGCGAAATTATCATTAATTGATTAATACATGAAAATGTTGTGTGCAAATTCATTTGAAGATATAAGCTAGACTTGTGGGTCATTAAAGCATAAATACATTTTGTCTTGATGAATTATCGTCAAATGAATTACATATATATATGTTGAGTGTAATTGTATGTGAGAGTGTATGCTACTTTTATGATTTAATGAAGCGTGAATATATTATTTTGACTTGGTTAAAATCTAGTTGTGAATGTGTTGTAGTATGTTTTTGTTTAACCTTTGTTGATGTTGTGTATACCTTGTGGTTATTCTGACTTTCACTTAGCTTGTTTAAGCTCACCCACTCTTTCTAACCATTGCAAATATATAGCGCTTGCAGTGTGAACAGTGCAGTTCCAAGGAAGTGATCCAAGTTAGACTTTAGTATTTAAGTAGATGATATTATTATTTGTTTAATTGTGGAAATAAAGGCAATGTGGTTAGAACTTTGGCTGGTTATCATTATGTTCTTGTTAGTTTAGTATGATTGTGAATGTTTAGAATTTTTTTTTGTGGTAATTATTACTATTTTTAATTGCTATTACCATGATTTGGGTCGACAAGGAAAAGATGTTTCGTTAGACTGTGTTTTGGGTAAGTTTGATGCTTAATATTGTGATGGTTAATGCAAGTTAAAATAGAGATATGTTGAGCATGTTTAATATTCTGTTTTGCTATGGTTTTGCAAATCTAAGCAGAGGTGTCAATACTAGGGACATAAATACCGATACCTCGGAGTGCAATTGTATCTTCGTGAAGTCAGTAGTTTAATTTGGTATCGATACCCAATCACGAGTATCGATACTCAGGGTGAAAATACCAATACCTTTTCCCATGTATCAATAAAATGCTTTCGTTTAAAATTTGACAGAATGCTAGTTTGGCATCGATTTTCTTACTAGTATCGATACTTATCTTCCAAAATATCGATACTTGTGATGACGTATCAATACCTACGTGGGTTCTTTATAATTTTATCAAATGGTCCCTAAACATGTTTTTAAATTATTTCTAATGTTGGCTAAGGTACTTTAAGTCATTCTAAATGTTGTCTAAGGTGTTTAAGACTCATTACTCCTCTAAATATTTGAAAGTGATGATGGCTGCAAGTATTTAAGGCTGTGTAAATATGTATGAGTTCGATGCTTGATGTAGCATCCTGTTACTCGGGCTTGACAATCGGATTGGGTATAGGGTGTTACACAAGCTGAACGAAATGCTACTATTGGTCTTGGTACAGATGAGGGTGATGTTGTTGGAACCAGTGGTGATGATGCGGATGCTTTGGTTGTAACTATTTAAGTAAGAGCTAATGGAGTAGGAGTTGGTGGAGGTGTATTCTGCAAAATTCACATATTAATCTTCAAATTAGCAAACAATTGCATTAAAATTTTTAGTCATGAAAACACTTACAGTAGATGAAGTTTGACCGCTTCTAAAGCTGTGTCCAATCATTAAACACTTGTGGCACTTTATATTTCTCCCTCTTCTAGACAATTTACTACCACTCCTCTCTCTCTCTTCTCTTACTCTATTCTTTTTCAGCCTCTCAGGTATTTTCTTTGGGATGTAGGGGTCAATTAGTCCCATATTGATTTTATACCAAAATTTGTCACTAGCGACAACAGGTAATACAAAAGCATACAACTTTTCAAACATATCTTTTGTAAACCCCGCATAGACAAAATCAGAAATATCTAACTTTTTTCCACAAAATGGCTACAACTGCGTGTAGACATAGGTTGCCAGTGAGGTCTCATCTCCTACAACTACATGACTACACACTTAAGTTGACAATAACATCACCAAAGTTTTCCACTTCAAACCCTTCACTCCATTCCATTTAACATGACAGAATGAACTCATTTGAATATTGTCTAACTGACAACATGACAATTGTAACTTAACATATACCTTGGGATAGAACTGTTCATTCCAATTTTCAAATTTGGCCAAATTGTTTACAATCCTCTCCATTACATATTGCCTAATTTCCTCTAACATAGAGATGATAGACATTGACCTAGCTCTTGCAATTCCTGCATTAAAGGACTAAGAAAATTTGTTGTCAATTGCATCACATATAGACCTACTAAAAAAATGTCTTTGATCATTGCTCAGGATCAATCCTAAGTAGACTTACATTGGAACTAGATTTGATATGGTCAATCTTATTGATGTTATCTTCAAATTCAACAATTATGTATGATTTGTATACTCCTCAAAATGATTGTCGCAGATCTCATCTTGGATTTTCTTTCCTCCAATTGGCATATAATTGCCTTGCACAAACTCTATGATCCACCCTTGGAAACAACTCAGTTATCTCTTTCATCAATCCCTAAATACAAACAAAAACAATGGTATTAGATGAATTGTTTCATAAATTAAGCATACTAGAACATAATTAGTTAAGTAAGGTCCCAAACATACCTTTTGTTTATCAGTCATTAACGTGAATCCAATATCATCACCAACTTGTAAATTTGAAATAAGATTATTAAGAAACCAACACCATGTATCTCGGCTTTCATTCTCTACAATAGTCCATGAAATAGGGTAGATTTGGTCATTTCTATCTCCACCGACAACAGAAAGAAGTTCCTCCTAGAATCTTTCCTTTAGAAAGCATCCATCCAGACAAATAAAAAGTCTACAACACTCCCTAAACCCTTTCCTCAATGCACTAAACCCTACATAAAATCTCTTAAACATGGAAACCTCATTAGGAGTTGGTTTTTCTACCATGAACCTAAAATATTAGCATTCGAATATGTCTTTCTAAGTGCATATGAATAGTCTCATAGTCTGTTAAACTCATAACTTACCTTACATTGATCTCATCCAGTCCAATCTCTTAGCCCTGTTGCATGTATCCCTATTCAGATCAACTCTTCCTTAGCTAGTTTCTGCATCTCAATTAACTTCAACTTTGGAATCACTTTGATTATACTTAAGAAATGTATAACACCATAACCCATTTCTGTCACCGGAATAGGGTTACGGAGTATTATAGGAGCTTACAGATCTAATACAAACAGTTCATATCACTTCACATTCATATCAGAATCAATCATAAATCAATCATATTGTCCTTTATATGAGCCCTAGAGGCCTAAAATACACATTAGAAACAAGTCGGGACTAAATCGGGTACTCAAAGAATTTTTCGAAAAGTGTCAAAATTTTTCCAATGTGCAGGGGACACACGCTCATGTGGCTAGGCCGTGTGGGCATTCGAAACAAGGGCACACGGCCGTGTCCCAGCCTGTCTCTAATTTAGGGTGCTCTTTGGCTTGGGTCACACAGTCAAGCCACACACCCGTGTGCTAGGCCGTGTGAGCATACTGACTTGCATTAAATAAGGTGTAGGGGTCACACGGCCAATCTACACGCTCGTGTGTTAGGCCATGTAAAATTTTTGAGCATTCTGTTTCTCAATTTTAAAGATGCAGGAGACTCATGGCCAGATCATACGCCCGTGTGCTATGCCGTGTGTCACACAAGGCTGAGACACACACCTGTGTCTCTGCCCGTGTGGACCACTTTTCTTACCCAATTTGTCTTCCACTTACATCAACACTTTAACATATTCACAAGCCAATACAAGACATTTAAATCAAGCCAAAACCAAGTTTAACACATATCATAATACCCCATATATTCAAGTATTCAACTTACTTAATCGACTTTATAAACTTATATGCATATTTCTCCAATCATATTATCTCAATCCATATATTATCATATTCATAAATTATCCATTACTCAACCACATTAAACACAATAAACATATTAAGCCACACATACAAAACATATCAAAATATGTCCAACTCAAGTCATTTCAATGGCTATTTACAACAAAATATTTTAAAGCCAACATTGTCTAAATTACCCTATGAATGCCATTATAACCAAAATTAATTTTCTATATATATATACTGAATTGGGCCGATAGATAATGTGATGTAGCTCTTACCAGCTTCCAACCTTTACGAGTTTTAGAGTACTATAGGACAGAGGAAATAAAACAGAGTGAGCATTTAATTCTTAGTAAGTTCGTATAACGGGAAATTAACTTACCATTTAATTACAATTAAAATAAGCATACAAGGCATACTCAAGCAAATTGGCCAAAAGCCCTAGCACATATCCTCCACAATCATGTTAATCATGTTTTACATATAAAAAACAAGAACATGTATGAGCTCACAATAATCAAATTTCCATATACATATATTTTCCACATCATGTATCCATATATCATGTATAAACCATATCCATGTATTTCAAGTATTTACTCATAATATTTCTTCTTGAATTCATGTTATCTCATATCAGAATTTTTCCCGTTGAACCATTTAAAATATTAATGGATACTCGGGTAGTACACACAAAGTGTACAAATTTTTATTCTATCAATTCATATTCAGGAATGCTCATACAAGCACATAAATAAGAAGCTCATTCGAGCCATATAATGGGAAGCTCATGTGAGCCATGTAACGAGAAGCTCATGAGAGCCATAATCGGGAAACTCCGAAGAGCCATATATCAGGATGTTGATAAGAGCTACGATGTGTCCACAACACATGCAGGATCACAACCAATCAAGATGCTCTGAAGAGCTATTAACGGGAAGCCCATAAGAACCATATAATGGGAAGCTCATGAAAACCAAATATCGAGATGCTCATGAGAGCTAATAACGGGACGCTCTTTCGAGTTGTAGTGTGTCCACAACACATGCAGGACCACAACTAATTCAGGAACCCTATATCCATCAAATTTCATTTATTCAAACGAGACTTAATACTTATCAAACATTGTTGGATATGTGATTGATTTTCATACATGAAAATTACACAATTCACATACAAAACATTCAATACAAATATATAATTATACAATTTAGTTACACGAACCTACCTTGATAATGTTCGTTTTGCCCCTATCCTTTTAATTAATTACAATTTTGTTCCTAGACTCGAAAAATAAAATTCATGCAATTTAATCTCTATTCCAAGCCTAGCCAATTTTTACATATAACATTAGCAGCCCACGTATTTCAAAAAATTCAAAAATTTTTCGTGAATTTTACATCTTTTCAATTTAGTCTCTAAACCATAATTTCATCAAAATTCTCTTTACAAAAGTTATTTATCTATCAACAACCTTTCATTTTCTACCATAAAACTTCATAATTCGTACATACTCATCCATAGCAAAACCCTAATACTTTGATAACTTAACAAATTAATCCTTGAGGTAACTAGATTAAGTTATTACGATCTCGAAAATATAAAAATTATTAAAAACGGGACAAGAATACTCACCTAATTAAGCCAAAATAACTTGCTTGAACTCAAGTCTTCATGGCTAGGGTTTCCATCTTTTTAATTTAGGAAAGATGATAATGTGATGATATTTTCAATTATTTTATTATTTATCATCTTTTATCTTTTCTCTTTCCAATTTAGTCCTTTTTCTTTATTTAATTTTCCATGGATGGCTAAGCATAATTATCTACTAACTCCTCCAAATGGTCTATTTGCCATATAAGAACCTTAAATTTTGAATTTCATAGCTATTTGATCCCTTTAGCTACTAGAATTCAACTTTTGCAGTTTATGCAATTTGGTCCTTTTCATCAAATTAAACATGTAATCAGTAAATTTTTCTTAAGGAAATTTTCATACGACATTTCTATCATAATGCAGACCATGAAATAATATTAAAATTATTTTTCTTTCGAACTCGAATTTGTGGTCATGAAACTACTGTTTCGATTTTACTGAAAACGAGCTGTTACAAAATGTTCCCCAACAAACTTGTAAGTTATCATTTTGTTTTTAAAAGTTATTGAACACTCGTGAGTTTATATAAAAGTTTTTATCTTGTAAAACTCATCACTATTATCTATGACATCATATATTTTAAAAGGGCGCTTATCTTTTCTACACCTAACCCTAGTCATCCCTTTTTCATTTCTAAGATAGACAATGTTAAACCTCTTATTTACTACATACTTTGCTAAAACAATCTTAAATTTTGTTCGTTCATTAGACACCATACCAAGCTTTAAATTTGGGATTGGGTTAGTAGGATCAAAACATATATGTTGTCCTCTTCTACAGACTACTTCACCATTTAAATCACTTTCATTAGACCCCAAATATGATGAATCAACGTAATATTTTCCTCCACCTGATTTATTTGATACCTCATCATTTTTTCTCTCCTTTCACTGCCTTCACCTACCTTTACACCCTCATTGTTCACCCTATTTGGTGGATCTGTTTGGCTCTTTTTGTTGCCTTTATCATTTTTATACCAAGCATTGATATTTCTTACCTCTTCATCTTCAAAACTTGCCTTAAAAACTCTTCACCGCCCAATGAGTTTTCTATGTTAGTGGACCAACTACTTTCAGAATTTTGTTCCCCGCTCTTAGCACGTGTTATATTTCTCTCACCCAACTCTAGTCTCGCATTAGATGCCCCACCTAACTCAGTAAATGGTTCCCCAACCCCACTATTTACTCCCTGTTGTAATTTGGTAACTTTGTCCCACTATTTAGTTCCTCATTACAATTTGGCATCTCACCCCACTATTTAATTCCCTTTCCCTAGTGGTAGGCAACAACATCATATCATCAACAACATCAGGTGTGTCTACCTCGTGTTCAACATCTACATGTATGGGCTATATATTTCTAATATGGTTAATCATTGGTATGAATGATGAATTACCATAGCAAACACTCAATCCATTACTAAAATCTAATCCACCTTCATGGTATATAAAGTTCTTCACAACTCTATACCCAACTTCCAATACCATCTCAAACAAAGTGTAATAAGATAAGAAATGTAGATCGAAATCCCATTGCAGCACTTCCCCTCCTACATAGGCTGCACAAGTCTATGACAAAACTTCCACCCAAATGTATATGCACCACACATTTATCCCAAGTCATGATAAAACACTACATAGACAAAAGCAATTACATAATAAAGCCGACTATTGGGTAGCTGTCATTAAACCGGGCAGAATACTTTATGAAATGAGCGGAGTAGCCGAAAATATAGCCAGAAAAGCTATTTCAATAGCGGCGTCAAAAATGCCTATAAAAACTCAATTCATTATTTCAGGATAGGAATATAGAACCAAAGGAAAGAAGTCTTGTCTTGGGAATAAAAAAACAATTGCGAGTTTCCTTTTTTTTTTGACAAACAATATTTCTTTTTTTTTTCGTCCTTTGTTACATTGAAAAAAGAGATTTCAAAAATGATTAGAGTCTAACACATACCATACATAATATCCATATTAGTATATCATAAAATACATAACATACTAGTATATCATAAAATACATAACATACATAATATACACACTAATATATCATAACATATAACATACACTAATATATCATATCATTTTTTAAAATATAATTATTTGATTCCCACATTCTGCCAACCTTGATTGCCGGGCAGAGCAAAGAAGGTCTTCCTGCCAATTTCCAACCAGAAAGCATTTCTTCTTCACAGCTCGTTAATCCTTTCATTCTACTACTTTATAACAATAATGTATAAATTCAAAACAATTTCTTTATAAATAGTCATACGTATCATAGGATATCACATCAGTAAGCTCCTTATATCAAGGTCAGAGCTAGACATCCAAAGAAATAAACCCTGTGTTGTTTCTACTCAATAAAAATTTGCAAAACACTACACTATAGCAATCTTGAAACTGAATCCGTGACGTTTGTAATCCACCACAATACCTCACAAATTTAGTAATTCACAATGAGAGATACTTATAATTCTCGACAATGAGATAAAACAAAAAGGTAATATCTCCACATGGGAAAATATATATATATGATAAGTTGAGAATAAAGTGAAAAATTGAAGCTTACTTGACTCTTTCAAAGTTAAGACCCATTCGTTTACCTCCGTCTTGGCATGTACAAAAGAAACAGATGTAGAAAATTATAGTAATTTTACTAATTCAATCAGTTATTCTTCGATTTCAAGGGTAAAAAATAATGATGATCAAAGATTAATAAGCGGAGAAAGAGGAAGAAGACCTGACAGAGGATTGTAGTAACCAAGGACCTCGAGATGCTTCCCATCTCTTGGGGATCTGCTGTTGGCAGCCATCACCCTATAAAATGGCTTGTTTTCACATCCGAACTTAGACAATCGAATCTTCATTACCATTTTTCTTCTTTCACACATTCTCTTAGCTTTTTACTGATATGATTCGGTAACCAGTTCAGCATGCACCACTTCTTTGCTTAGGTTTTGAGTTTTGTTGTTCCTTTAAAAATAACCTAAATAAAAAAAAGTGTGAAATTATTTAGTTTTACCTCATCTTAATCACTCCTCTCCATAAATAATATTATTAACAGATGTAAACTCTGATGCAGATTATCAAACGTGGCTAAACCATTATTATTAGGAAAAAAGAATTGATAAAAATCCAGATATCTCGTAATTTGACTAATATCTTATTCCTTCCTTGAAAGGAAAAACGGTATTAAGTTTTCATAAAAAGATATGCTACAATTGGTGAGTTTGCTCTCACTTTATACCTTACCTTCTTTCATATACTTGGTACAAGACATCTAAAAACACAATTAAGCTTTGTATTTATACAAAATAGTAAATAATGAAAAAAAAATCATTTTTCTTCCTGTACATACACACACATGTATTTATTTCATATCTAACACAAATTTTAAACAAAAGGTGCAAGTGTTTAAAACCAAATATTTGGGCGGTAAATATGTCATTATTATTTGATATAAAGCATGCTGATACACCCAATAATTAATAAGCAATTATACTACTCGAGCAGCAAGCACCTTAATCTGCACGACTAATATAGAGAAAACAAGAAACCTAGCAATAATTTCAACATGTTTGGTTTAGTATTGTAAAGTGAATTCAAAATCCAAAATAGTTTGTCATTAGATCACATTTAATTAAACTCATCTTGTACCCAGGACCAGGCCACTGGAAATAAGCTGGCAGTTTCTGCAAATGGCAAATGTTATTTTTCAGACAAAAACTTACAATCATCCAATATGATCCACCTTTTCATTTTCCCCAACTTATACCGCAGAGTGAGGACTCCTGGGGATAATATAAAATTTTCATGCAGAGTTTGACTCATCAACAGCCTCATCATTGCCACTTTTTTCTTGGTTGCCAGCAACTGGTTTCTCTTCATTTAAAACACGACCTGTCATAGGATCAACAGGACGCATGTCACGCGGTCCACCCTTGCGTCCCATTGCCACCATGGGTGGCGGAGGCAATACTCCAGCCCTGAAAAGGATGCGTTGGACCGGCTCTGAAGGCTGTGCCCCAACTGATAACCAATACCTGTAAAAAAAATTGACATTGTAAATTTTTATTGATTGCAGAGCACAAAAAAATAAATTATATTATATTGGGTGGTTTCACTGCCAATTAGTAGAACAAGGCTACAGAAGTTGCTAAGCTTATGCACTAAAAGTAATTCATCACATTCTCCAGAACAATACAAAAAGTAGTACTACTGTAGGATTTTTCCCCCCTCTTTTCTACAAAACTTTAACATATCGAGCAAGCAAGGGATACAACATTCAATTACATGAATACAAGGACCTACAGGAAGCACCTACCGTCTCCCCTAATATAAACAAAAAAGTTGACTTGTAACTTGTTCTGCTTTGTAAACTCTGAATATTCCATGAACTAATTCCATGTTAAATTGAGTTAACTCTAGTTGAACTGAATTGCATCCTCCTTTAAGCAACTCCTCAAGATAGTTCTTATAGCTTCAAGGACTCTCCTTTGGTATAAAAATGCATTAATAATGAAGCAAATATAAGAGCTGCAAGCTTCCTTTCACACTGATTAGTAATTACATAGAATTCAAATATAAGTGTTCATATCTTTTTTTTTTTAAATATAATTATTTGATTCCCATATTCTGCCAACCTTGATTGCCTGGCAGAGCAAAGAGGGTCTTCCTGCCAATTTCCAACCAGAAAGCATTTCTTCTTCACATCTCGTTAATCCTTTCATTCTACTACTTTATAACAATAATGTATACATTCAAAATAATTTCTTTATAAATAGTCATACTTCTCATAGGATATCACATCAGTAAGCTCCCTCTTATCCTTTAACTATCAAGGTCAGAGCCAGACATCCAAAGAAATAAACCCTATGTTGTTTCTACTCGACAAAAATTTGAAAAACACTACACTATAGCAATCTTGAAACTGAATCCGTGACGTTTGTAATCCACCACAATACCTCACAAATTTAGTAATTCACAATGAAAGATACTTCTAATTCTCGACAATGAGATCAAACAAAAAGGTAATATCTCCACATGGGAAAATATATATATAATGAGAAGTTGAGAATAGAGTGAAAAATTGAAGCTTACTTGACTCTTTCAAAGTTAAGACCCATTCGTTTACCTCCATCTTGGCCTGTACAAAAGAAACAAATGAAATAGAAATTTATTATTAGCAGTTTCGCTAATTAAATCAGCTATCCTTTGATCTCAGGGGTAAAAAATAACAGTGATCAAAGATTAATAAGCGGAGAAAGAGGAAGAAGACCTGGCAAAGGATTGTAGTAACCAAGGACCTCAAGATGCTTCCCATCTCTTGGGGATCTGCTATTGGCAGCCATCACCCTATAAAATGGCTTGTTTTTACATCCGAACCTAGACAATCGAATCCTCACTACCATTTTTCTTGTTTCCCACAGTCTCTTAGCTTCTTACCGATATGATTCGATAACCCGTTCAACACACACCACTGTTTTGCTAGGGTTTTGGGTTTTGCTGTTCCTTTTTAAGAAAAAAAAAAGAAGAAAAAAAGATTATTTACTTCCCAAAGTAAAACGGTTCGAAGCGTCTAACTCTAACGCACCCGCCGTCGTTTCAGTGACAGAGTATTAACGCTAGCACTTCATGAATAAAGGTGATCATGGGCTGGGCCGGTTTGGGACAGGCCATAACAAAATTTCAGGCCTGATTGATAGGCCCAGGCCAGGCCTGAAAAATGGGTCTAAATTTTTGTCCAAGCCTGGCCCGGATTATAGATGCCAAACCCAGGCCCAACCCGTATTAATTTTTAAAAAATGTATTTTATTACATAAAACAAATTTAAATAATAGAATATATCAAATACACTAAAAACATAATAATAACTAGTGTAAAAGAAAAAAAACAAAAACAAAATACTAAGAATTGAAAACATAAAAAGATCATGTCTGGACCAAATATTAAGCAATGATAGTAGTACTGGTACATTATCATCAGGTAAGTGGTTTGTCCCCAAGGATGTGAGGTATGCTATGCAAAAGGGCCATCCCATTGTATAGCTCAATATAACATGTATAAAAAATATCAAGTTACCGGTTTCAAATGCCCCATTAATAAGGTCAAAAGTTGAATTATATAGCAAATTTTTACAAAATATAAACAAAGTTTGGTCTTGCAAACACACATATATTAGTAATAATGAATTTGAAAATATAAATATAAATAAAGATTCAGATCATAAAGAAGGCTTCGCTCTCCAATTCCCTTTTATAAGGTAAAAACTAAATGAAATACAGATAGAGCTAAGTTTCTAAATTATAGTAAGTGCAAATCATCACCTCCTCATTGAATCCAGTTAACACTTAAATCATCCTATAGCTACGAAGACTCCAAGAAATAAATAGTATCCCCCATGTGGCACATCTATTCTTAGGAATTTATATTAAAAACAATCTTTACCTGTCAATATTTCTAGGATTGCCTAAAGAAAACTTTGGGAACATATTCTTACCGATAAGAAATGGAAAAAAGAAGAAAAAGCCAGCAATAATATTTCTGTTAAGTAAAGCACACCTTAATAAATGAAATGAGAGACTAATAATTAAAGCTGGCTTCTAGGATTTATTCTGATACTTAAACCAGCGTTTTTGTCATTGAAAGTTAACAAATAGTTTGTATTTCACGAAACAACCGATTGTATTTCTCCAGTGAAAGAACTAAACAATAACAGATAATAATCTGGATCCAATGCAGTACTTTACTAAGCATAAACTTCAGATTACATTTTCCCAAGAAGCCTGAGAATAGCATAGAGAAAGTGATGGGGAGGGGGTTAATTTATCAAAACCCTAAACCCTAGGCCTGTTTCCCTCTTATTTCGCACATATTCTCAGGTAATAAACAACTCGAAGCATCGGAATCAGATTTTCAAAAAGAAAAACAATGAAGCCAGTTAAAAAATAGAAAGACATTAGGGATTTTTTTTTTGGAGGAAATTAGAAGACACCTGTTGAACGGCGGCACAGCGGGACGGAGACGGCTGAGGGCTGGAGCGGAGAAGGTGACGAAAGTGGTGAACGCCGGCGACAGATGAACCAGCAGTTTGACCGGAACGACGACACTCCACAGTGTCTTGATGGAAGAACGAACAGGACGACGCAACGGTGATAGGCGCCGGCGACAGAGGAAGCGGGTGACAGAGCGGCCTCCGGAGTGGAGACGGCTGCGACGGCAGCGGCGTTGGACAGGTGGAGGTGGTACTGATTTGGGAATAGAAAGTGAAATTTTTTTTTAGGAAATAAGAAACTGATTTGGGAATAGAAAGTAGAAAACCTAAAACCTGATTTGGGATTAAAAAATATAAATTTATTATTAAAAAATTAGTAAATTTGTTCGGGTCGGTATGGGCCAAAAATACTCTGCCCGATGCCCGGCCCCTCTTCCACAAACACCTGGTAATGTATTTATTTGAATTCTTCAGATTTTGTGTTACTTCTTTTTAAGAAAATAATAATAAAAGAGGCTGAGTTGAAATTAAAGTAATTTTGTTTTTGTTACCACGCTGATAAAGTAATTAGCATTTCTTTTCATTTGATTTTTGGAATCCATCATTCACTCCATTATTTTTTAGATAAATTCAATCCAAGTAAATACACTAATTCCTTCATTATTTAGGTTCAGTGACTTTGTTGTTTATGTTCTTTGTTTTTTGTTGAAGATAATGGTGGTAACCGAGGTGAACAAGGTGGAGATGATGTCAGGGAGCCTGTAAATATGGTGGCTAATGGAGGTTCTGAAGGTGCTGTTTTCCGGGAATGACACACAAATGGTAATAGATGAAATTGAGCAGATAATGGGAATGGACGATGGTCAGGATTTTTTTAATCAAAATGATATGATGGTTAATAGTAGCATGGAAGGCAACGGTTTTCAGGATGGAGAGATTGGTCTGGAACAAATGCTAATGGCTGGTTTCGAAAATATCATGAAAGGCAATGAAGATTGTCATAAGATTAGTAACTGCTCGGCCGCAACATTGGGCTAGAATCAGGGTGATAATTGTCCGGCCATATTGTTGAATAATCAAGATGAACATAATGATTGTCCACCTGTTGTTATGGAATCTGGAACAAGTAGACATGGAGGGTGGTCATCAAAAGAATATTGGCCCCTTTGGAATCTCTTCCGATAAGAGTTTGGCAGTTGAAGTATCAAAATCGAGTGAGAAAGTCAAAGACCAAAGTTCATCGCTGAAGACTAACTTGGTGCATGAGAAAAATGAAATTCAGCAAAAAGAGATGGAATTGGAGAATATTTTCCCTCCAATGAGGGAATGTGTTCTCCTGGTCCAGTGGTTGAAAAAGGAGAACTTGAAGAGGGAGAAATTTTTGGTGAGTCTGCTTGTGAATGAGTCAATTGATATACTCTTAGATGATACTGTGGTATCAGGAAAAAAGGTGGAGAAGCTAATTTCTGGAGGCTCCTTTGATGACAAACACCCTTATTGCAATGGAGAAACAACCGTTAGTGATGAGTTTACTTTCGTTAATACAAATGTTGCTCCAATTGCAAACAAAGCTACACCCGGGGGATTTAAAAGAAGTGAGACAGGTCAGATGGTGTATGAACTAGGAATGATGCAAAGAAAGGAAGGTGGTGGAAGGATTCAGAAGCAAATTGGACACAAAAATAGAGTCATTGAAACTAAATCAAAGGTATGCCAAATTTTAAAGATCTAGAACAGGTCCAACTGATAAATAGTTTATCAAAAGTAAAATAGTAAACTATGTTCACCTCTCTGTCTTTCCCTCTTCTTTTCACACATACGCTCTCACGAATGCACATATGAGCAACTGCATTTTCGTGCACCAAAAGACATGTAATGAGTTCAAGAGTCTGCCAGAAATCTTATCTGGAAGGTAAATGAGGGCCTATGAACTAGGTTATTTACATGTTGTCAAAATAGAATTGGTCTGAGAGTTCTGACATGTGACAAGTGCGATTTCTCCTATCTTTTGCACAAGGATGTTGGTCTCAGCAATAAGAAAAAGCAAAAGTCTCACTCCTGCACAGAAGAAAGAAAATAAAAAGATACTTCAGTTTGCTATTTTGTATTTTTGAACTTTTAAGTGGACTCTTATTAGCTAACTTTACAGCTCATGGTTCAAGTTAATTTCTCGGAACATCAATTCTGCACTTTATAGTCATAAGAAATAGCTTTCATGTTTTCCACATTCTCTCAATTCTATTCACAGGTATAAATGATTCACTTATTATGGTTCTGTTCTGCAGAAGAATAAACGAAAGAAATGAGCTGAGAAAAACCGGCAGCTTGGTGTTAAAAGGTTGAAACTGCAGGCAGTTCTGAAACCAAAAACTGTAACATATTGTCGCCATTATCTGAAAGGAAGATGTCATGAGGTTATACTTCTACTTCTTTAACTAAATTTCTCAAACATGTTTTCTATGTTGGTATGGTATTAAGTGGCCTAAATATCATTTTTCCACACAGGGTGAGAAGTGCAAATTCTCACATGATACAGTACCTTTGACAAAATCTCAGGTATAGTCATCACTCATTTGGCTAGGTACCTTGTTTACATTATGCAAGTAGCTGCATTCTGTTATAATTCATTGTTTACTTGGTAGCCACTATCACCTATACAGGTTGGGTACCTGCTTGTTAGATTATTATTTTTTAATTGACTTATTGATTGTTGCTATTGTTAATTACTATTAGCAACAACTTTTGCAGTTCTATTCATTTTGCATCCTTCTAGTTAAGAATCCGTAAAAAAACATGAACATTTCCTACTAGCTGATAGGAACACAAGTTGCATAGATTTTTTGTCCCTAGTTTGAATAATTGAATTTTAATTCTCTCTCTCTAGCTATGCTTGTCTTACAACGTTTCTTATTCCATTGTTGCAGCCTTGCAGCCATTTTGCACGTCAGTCATGAATGAAGGGAGATGACTGTCCATTTGATCACCAGGTCTCCAAGTATCCTTGTATCAATTATACGACTAAAGGTTCCTGCAGCAGAGGTGATGATTGTTTGTTTTCACACAAGGTAACCTTATTTCTCAAAAGAAACGGCACTATATTTTCAATTATTTGATTTTGGGTGGGTAATAATGACTTTGTTTTCATTTCAGAAGCCACTGGAGGGAGATGTTGCATCTTTGTCAGTTGCTCCTGATCTTCCACTGAAGTCGTCATTGCAGAGTGATTCTGATAAAGGACTGAATATCAGCAGAGCTAGGCCTAAGAATGCTAATGCCTCGTTCTATTCTCTAGGAGGTTTTTCTGACAAAAGCAGAAAACAAATTGTGGCAGATACTCCCGCTAAAACACCTAATCTTGCTTGCAAAGGTGTGAACTTTCTTTTTGTTTCAAAATCGTCTATCGCTGAATCAATTAAACTTAGTCAAGGCAGCTTATCTAAAAAGATAAATGAAAGTGGAAGAGTTGGAATTCCAAGTAATCAAAGGATGTTAGGTGTCAGTGGTCCTGCTTCAAAGCCATCTCCGGCAGAATCAAGTAAAATTATCCAAGGTAGCTCATCTCTGAAGAATGGAAGTGGCAGACTTGGGATTCAGGGCCACCAAAGTGAATCACACACAATTCAGAATGGGAATGATAGTCCAAAGAAAAAGCCAGAAATGGTACCAAGGGGTATAAATTTTCTATCGTTTGGAAAATCTTCATTAGAAGATGTTGGGTTTTAACAGTAGAGAAAGAAAACAGAAGCAAGTAATCCGGATGAAATACGAAGCTCTATTAGAAGCTAGAGCAACAAAGCAATAAATCCGGATGAAGAAGGAAAGAAGTTTGAACTTCAAAGACTTGAGACTTGTAGAGAGAAACTACCAACAAAGTAGAAAATTTTGGAAGAAATGAATTTTTCTTACTTTCCATTTCATCCGGCTAAAAGTATATGTGATACAATAGAATAAGACAGTTATCTAATATCTAACTGCTACCACTAATACATGACTTAAGTTAAGATAAAATTACACACAAAAGAAGCTGACATATCAGCTATTACATCAAACATAAACGAACAACAACAACTCCTACTAACTTGAAGTCACATTACAAAGAAACTAAATCAAGTTACAAATAAACAAAAGTTGTTGCTACACTGGTTAGGCTTGGATGTTGGTTTCCTGTTGCATTGCAGGCCAAAATTTTAACACTCCTCCTTAGACTGTATGCAACAAACTCCAATTTTTCTTCTTAAAGCATCAAATTATGTAGCACTGAGAGACTTGGTTAAAATATCAGCAAACTGATTTTCTGAGCTGCAATGAACCAAATTTACCTCCCTCGATTGTTCTGCCTCTCGAACAATATGGAATTTAATCTTAAAATGTTTCGTCTTGCCAATGAAAACAGGATTTTTAGCTATAGCAATTGCTGACTGATTATCAACCCTGATCTCAGTTGCTTCAACTTGTTCTTCATTCAAATCACACAAAAGTTTCCTAAGCCAAATGGCTTGATTAACAGCTGCAGCAACTGCAATGTATTTTGCTTCAACTGTAGATTGAGCAACAGTTTGTTGCTTCTTTGAGCTCCAACAGAAAACTCCCGAGCCAAGAGTAAAAAAGTATCCAGAGGTGCTTTTCATGTGATCAATGGACCCTGCCCAATCACTATCTGAATACCCTGTCAATTTGAGCTCTTTTGCCTTCTCAAAATTCACTCAATGATTCAAAATTCCCTTCAAATATCTAAGAACTCTCTTTGCTGCTTTAAAATGGATAACATCACAGCAATGCATGAATCTAGACAGTAAGCTAACAGCATACATAATATCAGGCCTAGTAGCTGTTAAGTAAAGCAAACAACCTACCAAGCTTCGATATTCCTTCTCATCAACCCTTTCTTAATTCCCACAACTACTCAGCTTCTCCCCTTGAGCCACTGGTGTGCTGACTATTTTGCAATTGGACATGCAAAATCTGTTAAGAATCTTCAAAGAAAAGGCATGTTGGCTAATGAAGATGCCTTGATCAGATTGGTTTACTTCCATGCCAAGGAAGTATGTCATGACTCCCAAATCTATCATCTCAAAAACTTCTTGCATTTGCACTTTGAACTCATCGATCAGCTCTCCCTTGCTTCTAGTTACAAGTAAGTCATCCACATAAAGCGAGACAATCAGAAGAGTTTCATTTTCTGACTTCTTTATAAAAAGCGTAGGTTCACTAACACTTTTCTCGAACCTGAGCCTAGATAGGTACTCATCAACCCTATTGTACCAGGCCCTTGATGCTTGCTTTAGACCATACAAGGCCCTTTTCAGCTTGTAAACTTTTTCCTCCTCACCAGGAACCTTGAACCCCTCTGGTTGTTCAATAAAAATCTCTTCCTTTAGGAAGCCATTTAAGAATGCTGACTTGACATCAAGCTAGTGAATTCTCCATTGCTTCTATGCAACCAAGGTAAACAGAAGTTTAATTGTGTCTAGCCTTGTTACTGGAGCAAATGTCTCCATGAAATCAATGCTATATTGCTGACTATAGCCTTTCACCACAAGCCTTGCCTTGTGCTTGTTCAATGAGCCATCAGCATTGTACTTGGCTCTAAACACTCACTTGACACCTATGACTTTCTTATGATCTGGTCTGTCAACCAATTCCCAAGTTTCATTCTTGTGGATCATATCTAATTCAGCTTCCATGGCCTTCTTTCAACTCTTGTTCTTGGCAGCTTCCTCAAAGTTTAAAGGCTCAACTATTGCAACATTACATCTTTGGTAGATGTCAGCAATAGTTCTAGTGCCTCTCACAAGTTCTTTATCAAAGTCTTCATCAGCTGGCCCTTTTTCAGTTGGTTCCAAACTGCTGTCTAGCTGATTTTCTTCACTCAAACTTGCATCTGCATCATTCCAACTCCAAACTCTTTCTTCATCAAACTTCATATCCTATTCACTAAAATCTTCTTTGTAGAGGGATCATACACCATGTAGCCCTTATTAGTGCTGCTGTAACCAACAAAGATCCCAAACATAGATCTTTTGTCAAGTTTGGTTCTCTTTTCAGTTGGTGTAAGAGTGTAGCAAACACAACCAAACACTTTTAAGTGTGACACTGTTGGTTTGAGATCCTGCCAAGCTTCAAAAGGAGTTTTGTCCTAAACAACAGTGATAGGCAACCTGTTGAGCAGATACACTGAAGTGTTTGCTGCTTCAGGCCAAAATTTGCTTGACAATTTTCTTTCAAATAACAGACATCTGGCCATATCGAGCATTGTTCAATTCTTTCTTTCACAAACTCTATTTTACTGAAGAGTATAGACTGTTGTTAACTGATGTTGAATTCCAGCTTGCTCACACAGCTTCTGGAACTTATTTGACATGTACTCAGCTCTCTTATTTGATCTCAGAGCTTTAATCTTGCAGCCTGATTGATTCTCAACTAAGGCTTTAAATTTGCTGAATGCCTCAAACACCTCTGATTTTTGCTTCAAAAAATAGATCCAGCAAAATCTACTGAAATCGTCAATAAATAGCATAAAATACTTGCCTTTGTAGCTTGAACTTGAGCTTTCTTTGGCCTTTGCTTGGAAAGCTCCTTCAGGGTGCTCTTCCTGCCTATTGGCCCTCATTTGCTCAAGTACATATAGAGAGTTTACCAACTCAGACAATGAGATATCTGATAAGTCCCTCGAGTCCTCCAATGAAGAAATCTTTGACTCAAATTTCTCAGGGAGAGTTGTAATGACCTTTTCAACAACTCTGCTCTCACTGAAATCATCACCAAGGAGCCTAATGTTGTTGACTATGGCCATTATCCTATCAGAGTACTGTTTGATGGTCTCTGACTCTTTCATCTTCAAGTTCTCAAATTCTCTTCTAAAGTTGATTAGCTGCTGCTGCCTTGTCTTGTCTGACCCCATAAACTCCTCCTTTAGCTTCTCTCATGCTTGCTTCAGTGAGTCACAAGCCATTATCCGAGTAAAAATCACATCGGATACTCAATTTTACAAGCAAGCCATAGCCTTGTGTTTCTTGGCACAATCTTCACTATGTTGCCTTATCTGTGCAATGGTAGGATTGGCCCTTAATGGAGGTGGTTCAGCATCATTCTCTATAACATTCCACAAATCGTGTGTTTGGAGATATGTCTTTATTTTCACTACTCAAATGTGGTAGTTCTCTCCAGCAAACACAGGTGGTGGTGGTGTAAAACTCATCTTACAGCAACAAAACAACAACTTCAACTTCTTCCTCTTTATGTTTTCTCCATAAAAAAAAATACCAACAACAGAGGCCCTCAAAGATGACAGGCTCTTGATACCATTTGTTAGGTTTTAACAGCAGAGAAGGAAAACAGAAGCAAGTAATCCAGATGAAATATGAAGCTCTATTAGAAGCTAGAACAACAAAGCAATAAATCCGGATGAAGAATGAAAGAAGTTTGAACTTCAAAAACTTGAGACTTGCAGAGAAAAACTACCAACAAAGCAGAAAATTTTGGAAGAAATGAATTTTTCTTACTTTTTATTTCATCTGGCTAAAGTATATATGATACAATAGAATAAGACAGTTATCTAATATCTAACTACTACTACTAATACATTACTTAAGTTAAGCTAAAATTACACACAAAAGAAGCTGACATATCAGCTATTACATCAAACATAAATGAGCAACAACAACTCCTACTAACTTGAAGCCACATTACAAAGAAACTAAATCAAGTTACAAATGAACAAAAGTTGTTGCTACACTGGTTAGGCTTGGATGCTGGTTTTCTGTTGCATTGCAGGCCAAAAAATTAACAGAAGATTCCACTAGGAAAGTTAGTTTGGCGTTGAATGGGCAGCTGGATATAAGCAACAACCTAGTGATACTGAAGGTAGAGGTAAATTCAGCAGTCAACTTACCCCAATTACATCGAATATAGATCAAAAGAAAACTCATCTAGCAGTGGTGCCACCGGGAATAAATCTCACTCTGAGAAAACTGGTTAGCTCTAAAAGTAGTACATCATCTAGCTTGTCTTACTGTTCAGATAATGTTAACAATGGATCTCATCCAAAGATTAATTATACAGCTGGTGAATAGCGAGTGCAATGTCATATAAGTCATCGGTTTCTCCACAAACTTCAAATCAATCCTCAGAGTGGTTAGCACATAAAAGCAAGCCAAATTCTGCTCATGAAGCACTCATTTCTACTCTGGCAGTGGCAAAAAAAGTTTGATAATGTCAAGGGTAATTCTGTTCATGGAAGTCAACAGTTGACTGGCAAACAATACGACTCCAATGCAAACCCATGAAAGATGCCAGCTTCCCTACTCACTAAAAGTCAATCAACAGAGAAGATAGCACCTAAAAGCACACCAAATTCATCTCAAAAAGCACTAATGTCTACTCTAGCATTTACAATAATGTTTGAGTTTGGAATGAAGAAAAATCAGTCTGCTTTTAGAACTGCAGTTAATAGTGAAACAGAGGATAGTAGAACATGTGAAGACAAAAACTGACACAGCAAAAACTTGGAAGCTTTCGGACATTTTGTCTAGTGTTGGCAGCAAAATAAAGTAGAAATGAATACCAACTTAATAATGGTTAATATCGCAGAAGCATTTGATTTGAAAACGGGTTTTGATTTTGGGGTGGGTAGGATATTGCACAAGTGAAAGAAATTTGATTAAAGCTGTAAAGAGACATCTCTGGTTAGTGCCATCTATATATCTGTTATTACAGACATTCATTTCAGTTATTAATTGATAGGGTTGAGGCCAACTATTGAGCATACATAATTTAATGCATAGGCAGGTTATCATCGCCCTGGCTTTACCAATTGACAGAGGTGAAATCCTTTCTTTTCCCTTGAAATTCATGAGTCAACATCTTCTTACTCCATATTATAAAATCAGGCTAGCAGTAATGTTGTCAGGTACACTATCCAGCTATCCAACGAGTTTAATTCCAGCATGGAGCAGCCTCTAAGAATCTTAAGTTTTAAGCAAAATATCTGCGGCTGCAGACTTGCAATAGAGTTTCTCTAATCAGTGATCATTCATTTTAAATCTCCCCGCCATTTCCTTTTCATGAGAAAGATTGATATTCTCCTTTTTAGTATGATTTGATGTTGGCTTTAAGCAAGTGGTGTGCAGCCTCAAGACCTTTACATTTTCCGACTACTGGCTTGAACTAAAAGAAGCATCATTAATGAGCTTGTGAGTGCAGATCTCTTTACAAATTTTGTTGGCTAAATATAGTCTTGGATTCGATGAAAATGGTTAAATGTTTGCATGTTGTTGTTGTCTCTGGTTCAAGAACCAAAATTTAAATTTGGTCTCTGCCAGTTCACAAGTACATAGTTTTTAAATTATTCTAATTATTGGTGTATATAGTTATAGGAATCTACCATGGGAGGAGTTGAACACATGGATCAGGAAATGTGAAATCTAAAATTGGTCATTTCTCTTAGATTGGTATTTATGGTTTTTTTTGTTAGAGTAGTACTCGATTTTTTTTGTCCACTATATTTTTTTCTGTCCACTATTTTGATACCGAGCCTAATGTCACTAACATGGCAGAATTGGCCATTCGTGCACTGCCACATGCCATCCTCTTTAGTTGCAAACGAACCCTCTTTAATTATTTTTTCTTTAATTTTCCTTTAAAAATTATTCATTTAATTTTTTTCCTTTCATTTTCCTTTCACCATTGTCTTCTACCTCTTTGTCTTCTACCTCACTTATATTTCTTTCATTTTTTTTCATTTTTTTCTTTCACCATTTGTTTCGTTTTCTACTTGACCTCTTCATTTTCTATCTCTTCCATTTTATCTGTTCATAGCACATCTTTTGAAGGAAGAAAACAAGCAAAAATGCATCCTTCACCAAACAAGAAATTAAGTGCTTAAAAAAAGAGTTTTGTACTGCCATTGTGGGTTAAGGGCTCCTGTTTGCAACGCGAATACTCCACGGAATAAAGGAAGAAAATTCTTTGGGTGTGCGAACTTTAAAGAGGTAAATTAGGTTTTGTGTTTTGGTCTGTCATAGTTAGGTGTGTGAGAAACATAGGGTTTTTTTATTTTAGTTGAAGATTTTGTGTATTGACATTTCATTACAATTTGGGTTGAAGATATATTCTGAGATTTTTCATAATCTAAATTTGTTTCGATGGGTTAAAGGTAACAATGATGGTTTGAAGTTCATGGAGAAAACATGTTTAAATAGAATCATCATATAAAGGATCATTGGAAATACAAAATCAGATTGACATCAACAAAATAGAATCATCAAATTATCCATAGCATGTTAACTAATTGAACCCAATTGAGAGGTATAAGCAACAAAATAGAATCCAAAACTCATTCACGAAATCAGCTTGACATCAACAAAACATGTTTGCTTAGGATTTTGGACTCAACATCAACCATCCCCATAGCTTAGTATTGTGTTTGAGTGGATATTTGGACTTAGTTTTTTTTGTGTTTCTATTTTCTTGAGTCCCACCAGCAATTTGAATGTTGCTGCTTCCTTTCCTTTTATTGGTGCACTTGGTTGGGACAGTTACTATGGTTTCCCCTATCATACCAGGCAGCAATGCAATGACACATAATAAAAAACATGTCCCCAAAATACAATAAACAAAACAAGAATTGTTATACAATTTAACAATTGGTAACTTACATTCGAAATTTGTATCCTCTAATTAGTGTATAACCCAATCCCTTGCCAACTTGTTTTCCCCTGTTACGAATCTTGTAAGTATTTGCTATGTTGAAGAGGTTGGCATGGTGGAAGGAGTTGGTCGTGTTGAAGGAGCTGGTGGTGTCTGTAATAGATGTTGTAACATTAGTCTAATAGTATGAAAGAATAGTAATAAAAGTCTTGAAAAGATTACCATAAAAGATGTAATTGTAGCATGATTTGGGGCTGAACGATATGCTATTGTTGGTCTTGGTACAAATAAGGGTGATGTTGTTGGAGCTAATAATGATAATGCAAATGCTTTGAATGCAGATGTTTGAGCAAGAGCTGGTGGAGGTATACTATACAAAATTCACATATTAGGAGTTCTCAAATTAGCTAACAATTACATTAAAATTTTTAGTCATGAAAACACTTAAGTAGATGAAGTTTGACAGCTTCTGGAGTTGTGTCCAACCATGAAACATTTGTGGCATTTTATCTTTCTCTCTTTTCTAGACAGTTTACTCCCGCTCCTCTCTCTCTCACTTCTTTTACTTTGTTTTTTTTGGGGGGGTCTCCCAGGCATTTTCCTTAGGATGGGGGTCAGTTAGTCCTATATCTATTTTATACTAATTTTTTTTGCTAGAGACAGCAGGCAATACAAAGGCATACAACTTTTCAAACATACTTTTTTTAAACCCCGATTAGTGCATAGGTACCAAACTAGGTGATAAAATACAAGTTCAGGTAACAACAAGAGACAAAAAAAGGTTTTAAATACCAGCTAGATACTTTTGAATAAGTTCACTACATGTTAACCCTTAAAATGTAATCTATTTACTTTTATTTCAAGGAAGTTAGTATTACTTTTTGGATTTAAAAATGTAAGCATTATTGTTAACATTATTAAAATTCTGTTAAATTCAGGTTCATCATCGACCTTTTTTTTTTATATGACTATAAAGTAAGTATTTTTTTTTATTTCAAAATGGTACATTATTAAATTTAATTAAAAATTTAATAATGTTAATAATTGAATTTAAATTTAAAATTTTAAAAATTAAAAGACTAATTCCAATTAGAGGTGAGCATGGTTCGGGCCACACGGCCCAGCTCGAAGGTCCGCCCAAAATGTGGGAGGGTTTGGACAAAAATATAGGCCCGAAAAATGGGCTTAGACAAAAAAATAAGGCCCATTTAAAAACGGGCAGGACCTCGGGTAAAGCATTTTTGGCCCGGGCCAGGCCACTAAATGACAAAATTTTTTTGATTTTTTAAATATTATTTTCTTGTTATTTTCTCCTTATTTTGCTACCATTTTACTATTATGTTGCTACTATTTTGTTGTTATTGTTTGGATATTATATAAAACTTATTTTATTGTTAATTTTTTTTATTATTTTAAAGACATTTGTTAATTTTGTTATTATTTTAGAGACTTTTGCTTATTAAGTTGCATCTATCTTAGTGTTATTTAAGTATACATATTTTTTAAAATTTGTTTTCAATTTATTGGGAAATATTTATTTTTATGTTTTTAGTATTTTTTATGTATTATATATATTTTAAAATTATATAAAAATAATATAAAAATTAATATGGGCGGGCCGGGTCAGACCTGAATTTTAACATTTTTATTCAGGTCGGGCTTGGGTAAAAATTTAGGCCCATTTTCGGGCCTGACTAGGCCTGAGCCTAACAAACGGGCCTAAATTTTTAGTCGGACTCGACCCGACCCAACTCATGCTCACCTCTAATTCCAATTGAATAAAGAGTAAATTTACTTTGAGCATATTTTAACTTATATTTAATAATAGTAATTGAACACGCGAATGCATGTGGGATGATCGGCGTGCAATGGTGCCAGGCAAGTCGGACGATCAAAGGCTTGTATGAATGATTTGTGTGCAGCGGCAGGGGATGGGTTTAGGGTAGGTTTTTTAATAATAATGCTTTACTTTGTAAAGATAAACTATTTAGTTGTTGAACCAATTTTTTGTCATTTAAAATAAAATTTTTGTAATGAGCTTTTATTTTAGTCATTTAAGTGTTAAATTTTTAATGGTGGTTAATTGCACATGTCATATCATATTTGTACTTTTATTTTGGTCACTCAACTTTTAGGTCATTTTCATTTTGGTCACCTAAAAAATATATATATATTTTTAAGTATTGATTGAGATAACAAAAATCGTGGATTAAACTGAAAAAGTGGTAAAAACTAAAATAATACACAAAAGTTACCAAATTCTACTTGTTTATCCCATTGCTGAAAATGATCAATGGATAAAAAAAGTTTCGATAATTTATTTAATTTATTTTGATGTTTTGAATTTATTTTCAAAAATTATCTATGGAAATTATTGTCTTTAATAGTTGTCAATGAAACTTAAATTTTGATTGATTATATGATATTAAATCTTCCATGCTAAGCTAAAAGTAAAGAAAAGTTCTTTTAATTTGTAACTACTTTATAGTCAAATGTGTCGGAAAGTGCATTCCCAAGACTCCGTTCCCGTAAATCGAACTCATAAATATTTTTAATAAATATTTACAAAGTTAGTTGTGTAGTTAATTTGGTTTCGGTTAAGTAAATTTGCATGAATTAAGAGTTATTACAGTTTAAGGACTAAATCGCGTATAAGGTGAAAGTTGAATTATAGATTAAAAATCAATTGAGGGATTAAAGTGGTAATTATACCTTTATATTGGGTAGTGGACGACATTAATGGGGTATTTATACATATATAATAGCTAATATATATGTTATATATTATGAATTATAAAATGGGATTAACATGTATAATAATAATAATAATAATAATAAAAGAAATAAAGAAAAAGAATTAAAAAAACATGCAAAAGTTTGAGAAAGAAGAGAAGAAAGGTAACGCACCGCTATAGGGACTTTTAAGTTTGCAATTTTAATTGGTTAGTCAATTTTATTTTTTTCTTGTAATTTTTATATTTTTAGAATCTCGATATTAAGTACTACCCAACCTATGTCTAAATTTTTTCAATTATTAATATTTTAAATGTTTTTAATGCGAATAGTTTTAGTATTAGGGATTAAATTGATAGATTTTTAAGCTAGAAATGGAATAGGATTAAATTGTAGAACAAATTGCAAATTTTGTGTATTAGGGACTAAATTGTAAAAAAACTTGAAATTTAGGGGTTTAATTGAAAATAGGGAACTAAATTTAGCTTAAAGTGAAATTAGTGTAAAAATTAAGGATTAAATGTGAAGAATAAAAATTAGTCTTGGTTTAAGGATTAAATTGGAATTTAAGCAATTATTGAGTGAAAATTGAAATATTCAATGTGAAATTGATTTTTGTTGTATTGATGTATTTTAATGGTTTTAATTACATAGCTAACGTCGTATCGGAATCCTCGATTAAAAAGGAGAAGGATAAAATCAACGTCGAATAGCTTGGAATTCACGGTTTGTATCTCTATAAATCCGAATCTAGTTTTTAATTATTGTAATTCGATTTAATGTATATGGTAAGTTTTTGAGGTGAGTATTTGACATTTTGATAGTTGATTGAAATGGATTGAATTGGTATATATATTATGAATGTATTGATTATTTGAATTGAAATGAATATATGTGCTAAT
This sequence comes from Gossypium hirsutum, assembly GCF_007990345.1. Lineage (NCBI taxonomy): Eukaryota > Viridiplantae > Streptophyta > Magnoliopsida > Malvales > Malvaceae > Gossypium > Gossypium hirsutum. Next base: position 7,850,168 of record NC_053433.1, read on the forward strand.
ATGAAAGTTGGATATTAATTGTAATTGAAATGTGAAATTAAACCCTATTAACTGTATCGGGTTGAGTTGGATATAGATGGCATGCCATAGGATAGGAAGAGTTCAAGGATTTTTTCGACTTCGAGTCGATGAGGCACTAGGTGCCAATTTAATTCGGTTTAACCGACGAGACACTGGGTGTCAATTTATATAGCGCTGGGCGCAGTTACTACTTTGGATTTATCCGATGAGGCACTAGGTGCCAAACTGGTGTACTGGTTGGATCCGTGTATCCGTCCGATTTCGAGTCGTGTTAATAGGGGTAGTTAAATATTTAATTTTTATATTGAGATTGGAATGACATCTTATGTGAAATGGAAATGAGATAGAGAATTGAAACATGAAAAGTGAAACATGTTGTGATCAAATGAAATATATGAGATATGTATTCATGAATTAAACATGGAATGAATTGTGCCATTGTATAAATGCAATGTTGATTGATATGTGAAAAGCTATTTATATAGCAAGGGATGTGAATTGGGATATTTGTTAAACAAATAAAAGATGATAGCATGTGCAATTTGAGTATAGTATGAAATGATATGCTATTATACATGAAATTGAAATGGTGATAAATTTACAATTGCTTGTTAGATAGAAATGTGATTATGTAATTTAAATTGAGCATTTATGTATCTTTATGTTTTAAATGTTCGGATTATAGAAATATCACTGAGTTTTACTTAGCGTATGGTTTTTTTTCCGTGCGCAGGTTAGGTACTTCACTTTTGATTACCGATTCAACATCCAACAACGATTCCGATCTCAAATATGGTGATGTTGATCTTTTGTGTTGGCATGTATCTAGGATGTCTAGTTGATAATTATTTTGTGGATGAATTGTAAATGAAGTTATAAGTGTTATGTTGGTTTGGTATATATATATATATGTAAACATGTGTTTTTGTTTGAAACCATAATAGGGTATGTTGAATTGAATCAAAACTTGTTATGTGTATGTGAATTAAAGTTGATGTTTTAGGTAGATATGAGCTAGGCCAAATTGAAGGATTTTGGCATGTTTATAATTTTGGTTTGAATGATGGATTGATGATATAAGCGTGTGACCCCAACACTAAAATGTAACACCCTCAACCCCATCTTGATACCGAAATAGGATTACAGAGTATTACTAGTCATTACAGTATATTTGCACATAAACAAGTATAAATGCAATATTATCCATCTAAATATAACTTTAATGGGTCCACAGTACTTTACAAGTGTAACTAAAACAAACTGGGATTCGATCCTAAAGCTTAGTAAATTTTTCGTGAAATTTTAAATTTTCTTCTTTTGAACAGTACCACACGCCCGTGTGACTAATTTAACATGCCCGTGCGGCATGGGACACGTCCGTCTCCTCAACACGTGTGCAACACTGACTTTTAAACACGGCCATGACACACGTCTATGTGGCCTACCCGTGTACTAAACTGACTTTATGACACGGCCGTGGCAACCAAGGCACATGCCCGTGTAACAAACTATGTGAACTCAAAATGAACCTTGTATTTTAAAAATTTACCAATCCTGTAAATTTCAATCTACAACCAATATAAATACAAATATTAAACCAATCCAAACGCATTTTATATATTATCTAATACTTAAATTTAAACACTTATCATGTATTATTATCAATTATTAATTTAATTATTTCACTATTACAATCACAATCCAATATAACACACTTAAGACATCCTAGGTACATGCCATTACCGATAATTAACATGCTTTACCTTTTTGAGTTCGAGATCGGCTTATGATGCTGATTCGACTATCTGTCTTTAACCTAACCTGCGCACGGAAACAAACCATACGCTGAGTATGAACTCAATGGTATTTCTATAAACCGATACTTAAGTCAATAATAAATCATATATCAATGAACCTTGAGAATTCAATCTATTACTCCTAATAGTTCAATCATTTGTTTTTGAAATATAATGCTAAGATCTTGTTAATCACTTTCGATGAAATGCATACAATTTCAATGTTTGTTCATTATCCGTCGATTTTTTTCATATTTATTCAGTAATAACCTGTGTTCAGTATCATTCAGACATTTAGTAGTAGTCCATTATTCAGTAACAATTAGTTTTTCAGTACTTTTATTTACAATTCATTTGAGTAATAATATTATCCACCTTTCATTCAATATTCTGTACTATCTCATTTCAATAATAGTCAATATTCTTTGGTAACAACCAATTGATTTTTATCATTCAGTACTAGTCAGTCAACAGTAATAATCGATTAATCAGTAATATTCATTTATTCAGTATCAGTCGTTTATTCTGTAAAAGTCAATTATTCAGTAGCAGACAGTCTTTAATACTTTTCATTACCCCTATTAACATGACTCAGACCTGGACAGATACACGGATCCAACCCACACACCGGGGATAGTATACAGCGTTTTATCGGCCGAAGCCGAAATACACCGTAAGGGTAACAGTAACAGTAGCGGTACACAAAGTACCTCATTGGAACAAATCCGAAATAGTAACAGTAACAGTCAGGTATGGAGTACCTCTTCGGAACGAATCCGGAACAGTCACAGTAGTCGACTCATATAGTGTCTCATCGACACACAGTCAGAATATCCCTGAACACTTCCAATCCTATGGCATGCCAATTATATCCAACTAGCCCGACACTGTTAATAGGGTATTTAGTAAACTTTCAAATATTCAATTTCATTCGTAATTTAATTTCACTTCATTTCAATACCTTTCTTTATCAGTTCACATGTAATTCAATTTTAATACAACATACCTTTTAATTCATTTTCCAATAATCACACATTCAAATATTTCATACTTTAATTACTTGTCACATATCAATCATGATACAACAATTAATAATCAAATTCAATAAATTATAAAACATTATAATTCTTACCTTAGCATTTCCATTATCAAGCAATTCAAATATTAACATAACAATTAACTATTAAGTTCAGTTTATAGAAATACAAACCGTAGTTTCCAAGCTAACTCCCGTTGTCTTTGTCTTGTCTTGCTTAGCCGAGATTTCCCGAGACAACATTAGCTACGGAAATTAAAATAATTATACCATTAACTTTCAGCACTCATTATAACAATTAATTGAATTTCTATTCAATTTACACCTTATTTTCAATTAGGTCTTAACTAATTCATTCACTTTACTAACTTAATTCATTCTTCATTTCTATTCAAATTTCATCCAAACTCAAATTTAACTATTAAAATTTCAGCTTATTTCATTAATTTTGAAATTTCCTCAAATTAAACCCCTACAACATAAAACTTATGAATTACTTTACAATTCAATCCTTATTTCATTTCTAACTTGAATTTCTATCAATTTAGCTTTTAATTCATCATTTTATTTAACATAATTAATTTCATCAAAACCTTGTTCCAAGGCTTCTAAAACATCAAAATTAAGTAAAAAAGGCTAAATTGACTTATCTATTAAACTTCCAAGCTTCAAAATCCCTATTTCCCCTTTTTCCTTTCTGTCCTTTCTTTTTCTCCTCCTTTCTCCCCTGTTTCGTTTCTTCTCTGTTTCTTTCTATTCTTTTTCTTTTTCTTTTACTTTGTTTTGTTTTATATATATATATAACAATAATAACTTAATAATATACTTATATAATAAGTAAATATACATGTATTTTATAAATGTACATATATTAATATTACACATGTCACTATACATACCATACATTTGTCAACTATGTATTTATTTTTCACATAAAAATCTTATAATATAATTATTTAATTAATAAATACCTTTTATAAATAATAAATATCTATTAATACTTAAATACAAGCATTACAAGTATATGTATTTTTATTAATACACTTGTACCCAATCATTACCACACATTTGCCTTATTTTTATTTATTTATCATATAATATCAATTTAATAATAAATACATTAATATTTACTTAAATAATAAGCAAATACATACATGTATTACAAATGTGTGTATTATATTTATTACACTTGTATTTTATTTTTGCCATACACTTGGCACTCTTTTTGGCTTATTTACTTATTTAGTCCTTTTAATTTTTTTATTCTATAATTAAACTTTCACACTTCATTCAATCTAATCCTTTTATCCAATTATCCTTAATTTAAGCTAATTCACTTAATTAAACTCTAATTAACCACTCGATTAACTTCGTGAATATTTTTAATAAATATTTACGAATCCATTTTTCAGAAATGGAGACCCGGAAATACACTTTTCCAGTAACGGTAAAATTCGGGTCATTACATGAAATTTTTCTTAATTTTTCTCACAATTTTCAAATGTTCCCGATTTAGTTCTAAATCGTTTCTAAAGTGATCTTTAGGCCCCGAAGGCTTGAATAAGGGACGTTATGCATATTAATGATAAATTATATTATGATTATTGAAATGTTTTGAAATGAATGATTTAGATTACGATTACTCGGTAATGCTTCGAAACCTTATTCCAACAACAGATACGGATTAAGGATGTTATATAATTAATTAATTTTATCCTCTATTCCAAACTAAACTCATAATTTTTTTGCAGCTTCCTTACCTAAACAAAAACAAGCAATTAATTTAATTATTTGCAAATAATTTTTCGTTAACTTTTTGCTTAACATTGAATATCCGAAATTATATAATCAAAAGAAATTTAATTTTTCATAGACAATTATTAAATATGAGTTTTTTGAGTTGATTTTGTTAAGGATAATATGGAAACATAAATAAAATTTCAAAAGGAGAATAAATTAATTAATTTTAATATTATAGTAACAAATTGGTTGACATTAACAATTTATTCAATTCATTTTAATGTTTTGAATTTTGAAATTTCAATATTAAAAGAAAAATGAATTTAGAATTTTGACAATGGGTTAAACAAATACAATTTAACAATTTTTGTATATTATTTTAGTTTCTATTGCTTTTTTACTTTAATATTTGATTTTTTTACCCCAATCAATACTTCAAGAAATATTTTTTAGGTGACCAAAATGAAAGTGTAAACATGATGTGGCGTGAACAGTTAATCATCGTTAGAGATTGAATGCTTGGATGACCAAAATGAAAGCACCTTAAAAATTGGGTGACCAAACTACAAGAATTTCATTTTGAGTGACCAAGATAAAAGCGCCTTAAAAGTTGGGTGACCAACTGGACAGTTTACCCTTTTCTAAAAAATATTTTTTCTTAAAAAATTCTAATAGAAGTATTTAATGAAATGAATAAGTAAAAAGATACATGTCATGAATTAATAAGCCGTTTAAAAAAAACACACACAGATTTTGGACTAAAAACTATAATGGTAGAATACTTTACGTACCAAAGTGAGCTAAAAAAAAAGGTTGAATACAAAAAAAATATATTTTAGATGCTAAATCGTGAAATAAGCAAAATATATATATATTTATATTTATATAAACAAATAAATTTTACCATGTCTATTTAATTTAACTCAATTGGCATTGTTATAGTTATAATGAAAACATGAATTCAAACACCATTAAATATAATATCCTCCACTTTAAAAATTTGAGGGCTACAGATAATTTAAGCATTGTATCAAAAACAAGTTTTAATTAGTTACCAGTGAAGTTTTGATAGTGTTGGTAAAGGCTAACGCGTTGAGATTTTGATGTCTTAAGTTTGATTCTTACAATGTATAAATTATGTTTAGATTGTCTACAGATTTATTCCATCTTAAATCTCATCATGTATGAATGGTCTCTTAAATTATTTTAATTTAACTTTGCATATATTCGGAGTATTTATTTAATTGTGCATTATAATTGATTGTAATTATAAGTAATTCCTACATGTAATATTTATAATTGTAATTATAGCTGATGTAAAAACATAATTAATTTAGCCAATTAAAACAGCATTCAAACGAATTTAAAAATCAAATCATATTTAAAAGTTAAATATTTAATTTTAATTTCAGCACAAAGTCGTAGCATTGACAAAATTAACAAGTTGAATATAGAGTATTGCGTAGAGGACAAAGTTTTACGGAATAGAGGGAAAATATTTGTTTAATTAAACCTCACAAGTTAATGCTTTCACAACAACTTAAATATATTGCTATTAACAAACTAATATCAACTTTAATTTTGCGTTGAATGGATAAAGAGATAACACCATTTTCCCTTTTTGCTGGAAAACAACTCTTTAATTTGCATCAAACTTGTTTTATATTTAGGGTTTATCAATTTGTTATAAATTCTTTCTTACGGCTTATTTAATATGTTTTTGTGCATTAATTAAATCAAGATAATCATAATACAAATTATTAAATACATAATTAATGTCGGGATAACTGTCTCCAAAAGTTACAGAGAAATTCAGGATGCAATGTACATTTGAGAAATTTCACCCATTTGTAATTGGTATCACCTAAGATATTAATTTTATTTAATGTTAGGAGCATGTGGATTGAGGTGAGAAAGTGAGGGGGCGGCTGTTTCAGCATTCCTATTTTAAGGTTGACTTCATTTTGCAGTCCCTCAATTCAGGTATTTTCAATTTCTTTTATTCCTACTTGCATTATCTATATAAATGTTCTATTCTTCAATTATTCTAATAAAATTTTATTCTATCCCCAACTTAATTGTAAAATAATTTAAAATAATGTTATTATTATTATTATTATTATTATTTTTACACAATAAATTATTTTATTAAGAGGACACTTTTTTGTCTTTTTTATAATTCTATATTAAAACAATACATATTATAAACACTTAAACCAAAATTTCAATTTATTTATTATAAACTTTTAATAAATATTCATAATCTAATTTAGCATAAATGAGACGATGTAATTGTTTCTTTTGTATTATGGGACGGTGGGTGCTAGCTGCAATGTAACCAGGATTCAAGTTTAGATTCAATGACCAAATCTATTGTGATCTTAAAATTGTGGGGCAATTTATCTATCTTGGTTTTGACTCTGCAAAGTCATATATATGTTAAATGAATCATCTCTTAATTTAGAAAGAGGCATGAGGTAGGCCAATCACTAACATCTTTTTATACAACACATTACCCAATAGGCAACAACTAACTGCCGGAAACCAAGCTGTACACACTCCCCTACAAAAACTTAGGTCAAGCAATTTGCAACCATTATGATAATAAATATGAAAGATGTTTACAATAAAAAAATAAATGATTTTAAGAGTATTCTATAAATAAGTTATAGAAAAATTAGAAATATATTATATTATAATATTATTTTATTTTATTATCAATTAAAATAATACTCAATCACTCTTTTATGTTATTATTGTTCAAATATGATTTGATATTTTTTTTAACCACAATTAGAGTTTTACATGTATAATTATACTAAATTAAAGTTAATGTATAATTTTAGATATAAATATTTCTATCTCTACGAAGGTGAATTTTGATTTAAATTGATATATAACTAAAATGATAATTAATTGAAAGTAATAAGTGTAATATTGTTATGATTTTATTTATTTAAAAATTTTATTTTTTACTAATAATATAAAAATAAAAAATTATAATATTTAAAATTTAATAATAACAAAATCCAAAGTGTTGATGGGATGGAGAACTTACATTTACTCATAGATTTTGTGTATGCATTTTTTTTTATTTTCTCTCAAACTTTATTTAGTATTTCAATTGTTAAATCCAACTAAGATGAGGTAAAGATAATATCATAATACTAACAATATTAAAAAAAAAAAATTATGTATGCATTTTTTTATGATGATTGGTAATTATTTAGCTATGTTTCAATTAAATATTTTTAAATGCTTCCATCTTTTATTTTTTTAATAAATGATGTTATTTTATTCTAACAAACTATGTTAACATATATGCATCAATTATTTTAATCATTTTCCTCTAAAAATCTCCTTAACTTTGTTTTTCTTAATCATTTTAGAAGCTTCTTTAAAATTATAATTTTTTGAGAGGGTTTATCACTATATTAGCATAAAATTTTATGATTTCTAGAAGGAACAAAATTGAATTTTAAATTTTAAGAGAGTTTAAAAGTAATTTCACCACTGAATTAACTTAAATTTTTACAATTATTGAAGGGACTAAAGTAAAAACTTTCCCTGCCCCCCTTCAACGCCGCCCATGAGTATATATAGTTTCTTTTATCGCGTGGATTTAGTTATGCTTGTAGTCCTTATACTCCTAGCACATTTAAAATTTAATCCTTCAACTTTTAATTTAAGAATTTAGCCCTAACTATTTTGATCTAATAATTAAATTTCAGTTTATAGGATTCCATTGAATTGGATTATGCAACTTTTTTAAAATAAAATAATCTGAAGATGTGTGGAAGCCATGTAAGAATAAAAGAATTGACTTTCACTCTTTTTCTCTAAAATGGTGCTTAAAAACTTACAACCCCTTATTCAAACACTTTTTTTTTTTTTTTTGCTTTGCTTATTTGGCATTCTCTGTATGTAAGTTGGTATGATACTCCAATTTAACAAAAATCCTTTTATCGCATTATCAATTAGACTTCAATTATTAAATCATAAGAGCAAAAGAATTAAAAGTATAAGGACTAAATTTTAAATTTTTAAAGAATATAAGGACTGAGAGCATAATTAGACCTGCCACGTGCATTGCAGGTAAATTTAAGCTCTTAATTCTTTTATTATTATTATTAAGTATACATTTATTTCATTTAATCAATATAAGAAATCATTATTTAAAAATATGTAATTAATTATTTTAATTTATTTAATAATATGTATTCATTTCATGTAATTAATATAAGTAGTTGCTATTTAATGATAATTAAATATATAAAATATTCCAATAGTAAAATAATCTAAAATTCTAATTAAAATAATTGTAAAATGTTAAAAATTTATGTTTCAATTTTTATTTATTTTTTCTTATTATTTAATAAGTGTGCATAATAATTCATAAATGATTTTTTTCTGCCCTTGAACTATAAAAACTACATTGTCAGAAAATAATTTTAATATACATAATTTTAATATTACAAATTACAAATTATAAACATAAATATAAATACCATAATTAAATTTAAATTGGTGGATTTCATTATTATTTTTTACCCAATGGCATAAGAAGGAATGAATTGTATAGATGTAATATGATTTAAACTTAGATCTACGAGTGTTGAGGGATTTTCAATTCTTTAGGGTGAAGTCTACAAAATCTTGTTTGTCTAGAGTTAGCTCAAGTATTATTGTGCTATAGGTTAGGTTAGAGGGAGTCAGGGAGGTAGAGCCCTAGCCTTCTTAAAATGAAAAAATTACGCTTAGGTCCTTTAAAATTTATGAAATTTTAAGTTATCTATGATAAAATTGTAATTTGACCTCATAAAATGATATTTTTTTATTTAGTCTTTATAAAAACTATAAATACATGAGCTAATATAATGATAAAATTACTTTTTAACTCTAAGCCTTTGTGGTTAGGAGTTTGAGCCTTGAGATGTGCAAACTCTTCACTTTACTATGATCTTGCTTGTTCAAGCATTTGACAAGGTACTCCCACAATGTGAACTTACTATCTCTTCAAATACTTGGGTGTTTTAGTAGAGGCAGGAGCAAGGACGAAGCCAAAAAAAGTTTGTGGGCTATAATTGAATTATGTATTTTTATAAGAACTAAAATATAATTTCATCATTGTATTAGTTTAAATTTTTATAATTTTTAAAAGACTAAAATAAAATTTTATAATTTTTTGCAAGCCAAACTATAATTTGACAATTTTATAAATCCTAGAAGGTGAAAAGTGATATTTTCCAATTTTAGGAGGGAAATAAAACCCTGATGAAGAATAATATCGTGACTCTAAACAGTAAATGTCACAAACTTCTTTGGATAAAATCGAAAATCATGCAACAGAACTGTAAGTTGCATGAACTAGTTGTACTAAATCCAAATTAATGGAATAAAGATTTTGAAATCAATTTAGAGATAAACAATAAAAGTCGGTTCAAGTAGTACCGAACTGGTTCGTTGATAACGAAATCTAGTTTTTCATTTGGGCGGAGATTGAGTCTAATTTTTTAAAGAAAGTCAGCAACATTTCTTTAATGTTACGTATCACTAATTCTCAATTCATTGACGGATAGGCGGTAAAACAGCCCTCACAGATACAAGGGGCGGACTATCCTCCAACTCTAACCCGCCCAACATTTCATTTCACATTAACAATTTTTACATTTTTTTAATTAATAATAAATGCAAGCCTTAACACCCCCCTCCTCGTCTATATAAGTAAATCAAATCCAGGGTTAGGCCATGCAACAAATATTGCAACAAATTCCTATCTATAACGCCAGATATATTTGCATTTCCCAGCAGAAATTAATGGCACACCAGTCAGCTGCTATGAAGCTACCCGCCATTGATCTTTTTGATGAGAATTCCAAGCCTGGTACTCAGGCTTGGATCTCCAAATGCAAAGACGTTCGAGTGGCGTTCGAGCAATACGGGTGCTTCTTAGCCACATTTGACAGAGTTTCTTTACAAAATCAGGATGATGTCTTCCTCTCTTTGCAACAATTGTTCCATCTTCCTACACAAATTAAGGTTCAAAACACTTCTGATAAACCTTATTTTGGTTACTTTCAACACCCTTCCATGCCTCTCTCTGAAAGCATGGGCATTGATAACCCCACCATTCTCCAAGCAACTCAAAGTTTCACCAATCTCATGTGGCCTAATGGGAACAACACTTTCTGGTATACTCTGATACACAGTCTCATTCTTTTCACAGTTCAAACCCCATATTTTGAGCATGATTTACTAACAGTTTTTTTTTTGTTTGAAAATGGTTAATCAGTGGGAGAATACATGCGTACGCGAAGCTGGTGTCGGAACTGGATCGAATGGTGAAAAAAATGGTGTTTGAAAGCTATGGTGTAGGGAAGTATTACGATTCCCACGTCAAATCTACTGAATATCTTCTTCGACCCATCAAATATAGGGTGCCCCATGAGGATGAGCGTGACTTAAATGGAAGTCCCGATCACACTGACAAGAGCTTCATCACCATACTTCATGATAATGATGTTGCAGGTCTACAGATAAAAACAAAGGATGGTGATTGGATTGGCGTTGAGCCCTCTGGTTCTATGTTCCTTGTCATGGCTGGCGATGCATTCTTGGTTAGTTCCTGCTCATAATTCTTACTTCTTCTTCTTCTTTTTTTATCAAGTTACAATAATAAGTAAAAATATAACTATAGTTTAAGTAAAATGAATCAAATCAAACAAGTTTAAGATTAGGTGTTAATGAAAATTTTCATCTTTAGCGATAAAATACAAAAGAAGTTTTCTTGAATATTTAGACAAGTTGTTGATTCAAATTGAAAGGATGATGGAAATTAACGAATGGGATTGTTATGTTGAATAGGCATGGAGCAATGGAAGAATACACTCTCCAATCCATCGTGTGAAAGTGGAAGCTGAAAAGGAAAGATATAGCCTTGCATTCTTCTCTTTTAGTGGGGAGATTATAGAAACGCCCGAGGAGCTTGTGGATGAGGCTCATCCATTGCTGTTTAAGCCCTTTCATAATATGGACATGCTTCGCCTATATTCCCTTGAAAATGTTCAGAAATATGTTGACTTTATTTCCCAAGCCAAATGCGGAGCATGACCTGACCAGCTTTATGTTATACACATCCACAGATCTTTTCTTCGAGGAATTAAAAGGGCTTGACGACATCTAATAAAGGGGGTCCTATATTGTTTTATTTTTTAAATGTCTAAACTTGTTAATAAGTCAATTATCTTCTTTGAGTACATTGGCGTTTTCGTACCAGAATTCCTCTCCTTCCCCCCCCCCCTTCTTTTCATGCTCTCCAATAATCTTTTGACGCATGGATATAATAGTTTACATTTAACAAAATCTTATGCTTACTCTAAATTCCATTTACAACTAATTAAATAAATAATTCTCTTGTAACATCCCTTACCCGATCCGGTTGCAAGACCCAAGCTACAAGATGCTATAGTTGTGAACAAAACAATATCATACATATTCATCAAGAACATTCAATAAATCAATAAATACAAGTCAAGTCTTTTGTTTAACATGCATTACAAACAAAAACTGAGTCTCAATCAAGCTTACGAAAGCTATTAAATTGACTTGGAATCAATCTAGAACTATTTTGAAACTTCTACAAAAAGAAAGGTATAAATTTTGCACATAGTCTACCACACGGATGTGTGGTCAGGCCGTGTAATCCAAGGTCACACGATCGTGTAACTAACTAGGACCGTTTGAAACCAAAATCATCTTGAACAAACAGTGCACATGATTGTGTCACCTACCTGTGTGTGACACACAACCGTGTGGCAGACTGTGTGCAGTATATATAACCTTTTTTGTGCAAGGAACATACCAATCCTACAAGGTGACCTAAATTGCCATTCATACCATTCAAACCTAATCCAAAACACATACATGTCAAAGCTAAAACATCCATCTACATAACCATCTAAACATTCAACTAATATGCCCTCATTGGCACCAACATATATCCAAACTCAACAATGTCAAACCACAAGCACTTGTTAATTCATAGGCATAACATCATTCAAATTTTGTCATTTCTTTTAAGCTTCAAAGTACAAGTTTGACATCAAACAGAATGTCACATACCAAAACATATTCCTTCACTTAACAAAGCCAGAACATCCTATGTACATGCCATAAGTAACTAAGTTCAAAACATCAAAGTCTACCAAATTGAGAAACGACAGGTGTGGGCTTCTTGTTGGTCTGATCAATAAGTTTCGAATGTCCAAAATCTACAGAAAAGTAGTAACACAAGTATTTAAAATACTTAATAAGCTCATACAATATAAATATTTGCTTACCTCAATTTCTTATCACATACAAAAATCATTATGTAATACAAATACACCTATCAAGAATTCAAACAACATCATTAACATATAAGGTTTTGAGCTCAAACATATCTATAATCTCATTTGTTCACATTTTTCCTTTCAAACCAAATTATATCTTATTTCCAAATCATATAATCTTTGCCAACATTCAATGACATATCACCACATTTTCATTTACAATATTACTAGATGAAACTTCGTAAAGGAACTTCGTACATAGGTGAAGGTAATAGTACCTGGTTATCTATTTGGGTTAAACTAGAGACCCGCTCAAAAAATGGGAGGGTTTGGGTAAAAATATAGGCTCGAAAAATGGGTTTGGACAAAAAACGAGGCCGGTTTAGAAAATGGGCCGGGCCTCAGGTAAGATTTTTTTGGCCCGGGCCCGGCCCGGCCCTGCCCAATTTTAATATTAAATTATTTTTAAAAATTTTTATTTTTAATTTTAAGTAACTTTAGTATTTTACTTTACTCTTTTTGTTGTTTTTAATGTTATTTTAATATTGTAAAACTTTTGTTATTAATATAATTTAGTTCTTAATTTAATTTTAATTTGTTTCAATTTTTCAATTTTAATATAATTACTTTTTATTTTATTTTTAATTTATGTATTATTTTAAGAATTATTTTAGTCTTATTTTTTATTTGTTTTTTGTTTTAATATTTGTTTTTATGTTTTAAATGTATTTGATTTATTATATTTTAAAGTTTTTTATTTAATAAAAAAAAGCAAAAAAAAATTTAATATGGCCGGGCCAGGCTCGGGCTTACAATTTTTTCCCCGGGCCGGGCTTGGACAAATTTCTAAGCCCATATTTCGGCCCGGGCCTTGAAAACGGGCCAAAATTTTTTTATGGGCCGGCCCGGCCCGGCCCATGCACACTTCTAGGTTAAACCTACACCAATTGGATAATAGTGCCTGGTCACCCGTTAAGGTTGAATCTACATGAACTGGATAATAGTGTCTAATCACCCATTAGAGTTGAACCTACACAAATCATATAATAATGCCTGGTCACCCGTTGGGGTTGAACCTACACAACAAATAGCCTAGCTCGGGCTTAATATACCTGTATTCTCGAGTTCGTAACACATGTTGAAGCTTGAAACTTGAAGGCAATAACCCATAACCTCATATATAAGACTTTTACTAATTTCATCGGGGTTTAATCTCACATTATACCATTTTGCAACAATCCATTTTAATCTGATTCAATTCTCAAATTTTACATTTTGTTCAATTTAATCCTTAAAATCAAACTTATCATAGCTTCCAAATTTAGACTCCAAATTCCAAACCAACTTCAAATATATCCAATTACAATCTCCTATTATAAAAATTAAATAAATTACATGTCAATTTTAAGATATTAACAATTTAGTCCTTATGATCAAAACTAACAAAAATCACTTTATAAAATAGTCCTGTTTTCCATCAAAGCTTCAAACTCTACCATAGATATTCAAAAACTTCAATTAACATCAATGACAAATTTAGAAATCTTTATCAGTTTTTAAAATAGAGATATGAGTTAGTTGGACCTTGTTGCAACAATCTCAAAAACATAAAAATTATAAAAAAAGGACTAGAATTGACTTACCAATTGATGAGTTAAAGCTTGAAACCCAAACCCTTGTTTTTGTTTGTCATGTTTGGCCATGGAAGAGAAAGTTGAAGAAGATGATGATAAAATGTCATTTTTTTTCTTTAATTAACTTAGGATGGGTTTGGTTGAGTGTTGCGTTTACCTATGGTTAGTGTAAAAACAACTGTGATAGTGAGATTAGATAATATAGCGATATTATAGTGTGAGACAAAAAGTAAACTAAACACACTGCACCGTCCATCCAAACATAAATTTATATAGCTTGGTAAAATTGTAAATATTAAGATATTTTATATTAAACTTTAATTAATCTATTACTAATTAAACTTTAAACATGATTAACGAAATTGGTGGGATACAATTGGCATCCACTGCCGTTTAGACTTATACAAATGATCCAATTGCTCAATTGGTCCTTTGATTAATTAATCAAGCTTTATTTCAATTAAACCTTAATTAATTAGGGCCTAATAGCAATTAACCCAAAAGTTAATGGAATTCAATAAGATCCACCACCGCTTGGAATTTTGAAAATGATCTATTCACCATTTTGACCCATTAGCTATTTAAAATTTATAGAGATTAACTTTTACTATTTTTATGATTTAGTCCTTATACTTTAATTAACCATCCAATCACTAAAATTTTTGGGACAAAATGCAATTTAGCTATAATACGACTCCGTAAATATGTTTATTAAATATTTACGACCTCAAATTATGGAAATGAGATCCCGATATCTCATTTTCTAAAATCATTAGACTTTAGGACGAAACCACTTGTACTTAACTAATTATCCAATTAATAAAAATTATCATATCAAAATTCATTATTTCAATATAATTGACTTGTAAATAATAAATAATAATATTTACTGACTTATCCACTAGAATTGTGATCCCGAAACCACTATTCCTAACAGCACTGGAAAACAGGTTGTTATATCTCTCTTCCCAAAAACTTAGAGTATGTTTGATAAATTGAAAATATAAGTGCTAAAAAATTAAGTATTGAATTTTTATTGCTAAAATTTATAAATGTTGAGTTTATATTATAAAATTGTTTGTTAAATTAGTAAATATAAATATTAAATATAATTATGTTATTTGATAAAAGTAATTATTAATTTTTAAAATATTATTAATTATTAATTATTAATTTTATTAATATAATATTTTATATTGTTTTGGATGAAAGATAAATATAATAATTTAAATTTTTTTGAAAAAAATAATTTATTTTAATTTTTTAATAAAATAAAACCGTACTAATATTTTTAACATTAAGTGATCAATAACTACCTATCTACTTACGTTAATAGTAGAAATATGAAATGGGTTTTTCAGGATGTTGTTCATGGTGTCGCCACTTTCAATTGCTTTGATTTCTTATTAAAGAAAGAAAGAAAGAAAACTTCGAGGTTTTAATGTAAAAAAACTTGGACCCAAACTTAAGATTTTCAATTTTTGCTATTCAATGACGCTGACTTGAAACTTCGGTTTTTTCCAATCTGGTCGAGCCGTTTCAGTTTAGAAGTTTATTTATCTGGAAATTTTGTGGGTTTTTTAGACGGAAAAAAATAATTACGAAAATGAAGTAAATCATTTACAAGAATGATTAGTTTTGAAGAGTAAAAGATAATATTACTAATTTGTTAAAAAATATATTCACTCACTTGTATTTTTTAGAAAAAATATATTTTTATAATTTTCATGATTTAATTTTATTTCATAAAAAATGGTTGAATTGTTTTATTTTTATAATTATAAATTTTTGAATGTATAAAATAATAACTAAATTGAAATTTTTTTTTAAGAGCAGAATAATACAATACAAAAACATGGTAGGAGGAGCAAATCGCTTGTGATGTACTGGTGTTAATTGAAAATACAAGTGAATCATCTCAAAAGGGTATCATGAGATAGGAAAAGATTATACGAAATAGTGACATTATGTTATCTGTATTTTTTAATAGTTTAATGTTACATTAATAATTTTATTTTAAAAAAAATCAAATTCAAATAAAAATTTATAAATTAAAAATAAAATTATTAATGTGATATTAAACTATTGAAAATGAATAATATCAATATTTCATAAAATTCTTTCTCTTGTAAGAAATCTCGATATCTAAATGATATTTAATATTATGATCTT
The DNA here is from genome assembly GCF_007990345.1 of Gossypium hirsutum. Lineage (NCBI taxonomy): Eukaryota > Viridiplantae > Streptophyta > Magnoliopsida > Malvales > Malvaceae > Gossypium > Gossypium hirsutum. Next base: position 7,866,897 of record NC_053433.1, read on the forward strand.
TGAGGTGGTAAGGGAAAATTTAATTACTATTCTCTTATGTAAATCCAAAATTTTAGTCTTTACAACATTACCAAAACTACATTAACCAATCGAGTTGGAAGTTTCCAAATAAAATATGTATATATGTATATAAATAATTTTCTTTCAGACTTTTTTTCTTTTTTAGTTGTAAAGGTTACTGACAAGGTTTAGAGTAACAGCAAAATCTATTAAGCACTCGGTTAAATGTAGAGGGTAAGAATTCGATCAAGTCGAGTCGAATTGAGTTAAAAAATTTTGAGTTAGTCGAGTTGATGAATCATATTTTAGCAGCCGAACTCAATTTGAATTTTTTCTAATCGAATCAAATCGAGTCAAAAAATTTCGAGCCAAGTCGAGTCGAGTTAACGAATCCTATTATTTATACTCAACATTGCATTTACATAGACTGATTATTTAACTAGTAGACAAAGTATAAGATTATTTAACTACATAAATAATATAATGGTTTTGTCTTTTAACTTAATGAGTAAACATTTATCAAAACGACGTAATTTTGCCTTTTCCTATTAGGATTTTTGGATAACTCGAATTGTGTAATTCATATTCGAGTTAAATCAAAAAACTTAATTTTTTATTCAAGTTGATTCAAATAACTTGATTAACTCAAATAACTCGAACTATTTAATTCAAATTTTAAATTTTTTTATTGAATTTTTCGAATCAAATTGGATTTTACTCAGCCTTAGTCAAACGTAAAATATCATAATCAAAATATGATTAGAGGGGCATGAAAAGAGGCACAAAGGAGGGCAGAAGAGTTTTTTTGACCATATATAAATTATGCAATGGAAAATTATTTTTTACTTCCCTTAAAAATAATGATATTAGAAGTTAATGTATGGTAAAATTGCATATTGGTTTCACTAAAAATGAAGAGATTTTTATTTAGCCCCTTAAAAAATGATGAAATCATAAGTTAATAATGATAAAATTACATATTGACCTCTCAAAAATTTATAATTCAATTTTAGTCCTCCCTAAAATAGTTTTTGACTTTGCCCCTCAAATTTTACTTCAATTGTATTTGAGCTTCATTATGCTCTTGATGTAAACGAACATGCTAATATGATTTCCACAATAACAAAGTTATACTTAATGCAAAATTGGAATCGGCAAAGAAAAACATCAATCTAAATTTGATTTTTTCTTCTTAATTTTTTTTCCTAATAGAAAGAGGTACTTTTGCCAAGTTACCAAATGAATGATTAGGATTTAATTGCTATTAAAGTAACCAATTTAATTACCTTAAATTGAGCTCTATAAATTTGAACTTCAATGAGATAAATGTTAATATTTTTTGGCTTGGGAAAATTCATTAAAAGACCAAAAATGGTCACCAACGGTACATTGAGTAACAAGATTGTTATAATGAAAATCTGGTTTTCATGAACCTATCACATTGCACATCCGCCAAAAGATTAAAGATTATAAAGGTGATAAACTGATAGTTAACATAAAATTGGAAGTGACCAACAATTTGTCAGCCTTATAATGATCATTTCCTACAAGATTAGAGTAGAACAATTTCTAATTCTACCTACGTTACATTACTTTTCTGGAACATGAAACAGCAGAGATGCTGTTTCTGATAATGCCCAAAATTATTCAAATTATACTCTTCACTCTCGCCTTCATGGGGATACAATGTCTGCACGATTTTGGATTCTGGCTGATCGCCTCAGTGGAGTTGTCACCTCCTTATTCCTCCCTTCTCCCTTCGCTCCTGCCTGTTGCATACAACAAACGAACACAATTGTTATAAAATGAATCTGAAACATGCAAAACAGTCTCATCAAAGATGACAATGCTAAATTTAGTTGAATGAAAAACATACCGAGTCAATACTTCCCAACTCTTTCCCTAAATGTTTCTTCTTGGCGGTGGATCTTTCAGATGAAGTGGAGTTCACAGCAGACATCTCTGAGAAACATTGTTGATGATCCTTGTTCCCCAACTCCTTCTCTGAAGAATAAGAATGGCTGCTGCTCATTTCTTCATTCATTCTGCTGCTTATAGCAGAACTCTTAAGTGATCTACTTATTGCGCCGACCTCGAATTCAGCCAGCAACTCAACTGAAGGTGCTCCACTCTCCACCGCCGAGGTAATCAAAGGCATGGTGTTAGGAATGGCAAGCTCTTTTGGCTCCTCTCTTTCAACTGGAAGTGGCAAACTTGGTTTTTCCTTCACTGCCGGTTGGGTTGATTGCTTATCCACCAAAGATGATTGCTTTGAGGCCGCAGTTCCCTTTCGCCTAATGTTGGATCCCAATGCAAAGGATGCAACAATGGCAGAAATTGTTAAAACCCCAAACGCAACTTTGAGAAATACTTCAGTCCCCATGCGCTGGTTGAGCCCTTTCAGTGGATTCACTTCCTGAAGATTTAGAGCAAGGGATTCGCTCCACTTCTCCAGCATACTGACTGCATTCCTGAATCGCATAACTTGGGTTTGAACGATGTCAGTATCACTGGTTTCCTTTGGAACCTCCCTTATCTCCTCTGAAGAATCTGTTCCTTCAGACAACAGACTTGCTTGATGATCACCCTGTAAGAATCCAACCTCTTCAGCAGTTTGCTGCCCCTGCTGCTCAATATCCCTTGCCATCTCATCAAAAACTTCTCCTGTTTCCACCAATTCCTCTTCAATAACATCATGTGTTTCACCATCTTCCTTTACATCTTCAATCTTCTCCCCAGTTTCATCTATCTCCTGCAATTCAATATTCTCAGCAAGTTCCTCAGAAGCTTCTTCCATCATAATCAATTCTTCTTCACATGCCTTTTTGTTTTCTTCTTCAACCAACTCTTCAGCTTCAACAATTCTATCCTTTAGCTCCAAGCCAACATTAACAATGTGTCCCATGCTAGCATTTTCTGTCATCTCTTCCTCAATTGCCTCATCCGCAATAGCTTGGGTAAAGCTCAGTAAACCCAAATGCTCCTGTTTTCCATCCAAGAACTTGTATCCAATCTCAAAACCCTCACCTACTCCAAAGGAGATATTATGAAAACCAAGTATTGGGGCCTCAAAAGCTGGTGCAGAGACGGAGGAATTCATGGAGGAAATATATGATGTACTTAGTAATAACACAACCGACAAAAGGAAATATTTCAACACTCCTCTCAAACTCCATGCTACTTCCTCCTCTGCCTCTTCTTCGCATTCAGTGTCAGATTCTTCATCTTCTTGCTCCAAAAGACTCTCATATTTGTCACCTATTTCTTCATCTTCTTGTGAAGGAGAAGAGGCCAGAGAAGAATTGTCACTAGATACAGTATCAGCTTCATCATCTCCTTCTTTTCCCTCCATTTCAAGGCGTAAAAAGATCTCCTTTCGCTTGCTAGGATTATACCTAAGGAATTGAGGCCTTGGGGAAAGGTAATTGTTTAATGGGTCATAAGGACCTGGTGAGGGTGTCCCATCTCTGGAATTGTAAGATAAGGGTGTGTTGTGAGAGAAAGGGTCTTTAGAAGCGACTTTGGGATCAAGATTTGGGGAATTCTTCTGGCAAGCTTTGGAAATGATCTTTGGGGAGCGCTTAGAATCAAGACAAGGGGATTTGGAGAAATGGGTATTGTAGGAGTTGGATCCTAGAGATTCATTTCTTTCAGCTAAGACTTTCTTTCTTGGGAAACTGACCTTTGAAGCTGCACAAATGGTGGGTGACATGAAAGTCTTCCCAGCTTGCTTCTTCTGTGTTTGCAGATTCAAATCCATTTGCTGATTGCTTCTATCATTCTCATCCGAACCTATTAAAAATCCCAAACTAAACAAATCAAAACAAATACGAATTCAAAGACTATAACTTAATGTTCTTTGCTTGGGGGGGGGGGGCAACAAACAAAACAAACAGGTAAAGAGTCAGAGAGAGAAGTTTACCATTGGGAGAAGCATATGATTTGATAGGAGGAGACGAGAAAGAGACTTTTCTCTCAGAACCTTTCATCTTTTTTTGCTTTTGATTGGAACTGAATTTTTTGGAGTTGTTTTGCTGGTGAATGCGGAGGCAGATCAGGAAGAAAGAACGTACAAAAATGAAATCTGGTGACCGTTGGGAGAGATGTATTTGAAAATTTAAAGTGCACTGTATTTTTGAACCGTTGGATAAGCTAGCCGTTGTCTAACGGTAGAATGGAGATCCGCATTTTAGTCACCTATTTTAGAACAAATAAAAAAAAAATCTTCGCGAAATTATTAATTATTAAATATTAACGGGGCTTGGGCAGAGAGGTCTACGTAACAATTATGAGTTGGGCCGGGCTGGGTTAAAATTAGTTTAACCATAATTTTAACACATTTAATACATGTTTAAATTTGATTCAATACAAAATATTAGTTTAAAATTTTATAAAGGATCATTTGGACATGTAAATAATTAATTTAAACTCATTTTCTTATTTATACTATTTTTAATTTTTTGAAAAAAATTATATTACTTTTATTTTAGTATTTAATAGTATTATATATTATAGTGTATTTCCTCTATAACAATTCAATTTTTCTATCAAAATTTTGAATGCTAGAGAAAATTAATTGTTATACACCTATAATAATATTTGAGATTTAAATATTTTTAAATTTTCAAATAAAAAGACTATAATATATCAATAATATTAATTAATAAAATCTAAATTTAGAAACGTAATTCTAGTTATCAAATATTACTTTCATCTAATAAATATGATAGATGTTATAGGGATATAAAATTTAAACATTTTAGGAAAATAATACCTCAATAAACTTTATTCGAGTAAGGTATATATTTTTATTATATCCCAATATCCTTTAATTTTTTAACTACTCATAATACATAATTTATACCTAAATAAGCTTTCAAAATAAAAATGAAATTATTTAGTCGAAGAAAACAAAATTGTGTTTATACTAAAGCCCAAATGAGTTAAGAAGAGCTGCAAAACTCACAAGCCCAGAAGCGAAAGAATATGTGGAAAAAACATATGAAAATTATGGCCCATGCAGGTTTCGAACCTGCGACCTTCTCGTTATTAGCACGACGCTCTAACCAACTGAGCTAATAGGCCATGTTTTTTAAAATACGAATTTATTATACTAGTACTATAAATGATCTGGATTTATCTTTAACGTTTCACCAATTATTTACTTGTTTTAATTTTGAAAATGTAAAACAAATCTTAAATAAGTGAAATTACACTTAGAGTAGTGACCTTTCACATGAATTTCATTTATTATTTAATATGACAATATATTTGAAATCTGTAAAAATATAATTTTAAATTTAAATGATTATATAAATATTTCAAATTTAAAATTATGTTAGCATAAAAATATTCATAAATTAAATATATCTATAAATAATACATTAATTTTTAAATTCAACTAACACAGTCTAGTTAAACCATCTGATGAGTCCCTGTACTATAGGCTTAAGAACTAGTAAGAACAAACGATCCCTAGTAACACCTCATTTATCTCCTAGATGGACATGCATTATTCCAACCGGGGCTTCAGCAAATTCTTTCAGAATAAACTCTTCCATGGTGGCCATGCGCGTCATGAAGTCCGCTTCGTGATTGGCTTCTCGAAAAACATGGTATTAATTGGTCCTCCCATTCCTTCTTGCACAATTGAATAATGCTGCGTACCAAATGAGTATTAGCGCCCTCTCCATTTGTGTTCTTGATCATATGAATAGCCAGAGAACTATCAGTTTCAAGCAAGATCTTCCTGTATCTCGCCAAGTAATCATCAAACCATCGTGAATCGCCCATAGCTCAGCTCTAATCGCAGAGTAGCCACCAATTCGCCGACAGTATCCCCGGATCCAACCACCCTCGTCATTGCTGAGGAGACCAGCTGTATTAGAGTGTTTACAGCCACCAAAAGAAGCCTCACCAACATTGATCTTTATCCAGTTTTGCGGCGGTGCCATCCATCCGATTTGTTGCCATTCCTTCTGCCTTGAATGGCCAGTAACCGATTGTCCAGACGCAAAATATTCAGCCCAAGTTAGACTTCTGTAAAACAAAGCCAATGTCGAGCTACTTTTACTCTGAATAATAAACGTGCTTCTGTCCTTCCAATTATTCCAACAAACCATAGCAAATAAAACATTCCACCCAATACTAGAATTCAAATTAGAACCATTATACTGGAGGTTATCTACGATCCATTCCACAAGGTCAAGATTAAAGAACCTGTTCCTAAGGGTAGCAGGAATAATTTGAAGCCAAGCAAACTTTGCTGTCGGACATTCGTGCACTGCATGTATAATAACTTCCTGAATATTACCACAACGCATACACGATGGATGAGCATTAAGTCCTCTTCGACATATTTCCACGTTAGTTAAGATCCTGCCTCAAGTGAGTAACCATGAGAAATTCATGATGCGTTGAGTGTATTTTATCCTCCAAATCAGTAACCAAATAGGAACGGTGTCATTCCAGTTATGGCCTTTAAGAACTTCACAAGCACTTGAAACGGTAACTTGACCATTGCTGGTCCCTTTCCAAATCATTTGATCACACCCAATACCCTCATTTGGTGGCAAAATACTAGCTATCCGGTTAAGAATAATATGGTTCAAACAGTGGGATACCGCTTGCCAATCCCATTCCCCCAAATCCGTCACCAACTCACAAACACGAGCATCCATATTAAGACTGTCCGAATTCAGAACATGATAACAAAGGGGTCCAATATCAGGAACCCAGTTATCAGTCCAAAAACGAACCATTCGGGCATCACAAACCAACCATAAAACATTAGCTCGCACAATATCCCAAACTTTGCAATTGAGCGCCAGTAAAACGAACACCATGAGCGATGTATGCTTTGCGGACAACTCTCGCTTATCGTATTTTTGGCTTTCAGAATTTGGACTCACAATGTATCCTATTTAGTGATCAATTGCATACCAAGCTTTATAAAAAAAAAGCCATATTTTGCTCATTTAGTCTACGGTTACCAAGTCCCTTATTCCGGCATGGTTGACAAACATCATTCCAGTTCACCAGCGCTAATTTCTTCTTATCCAATCTTGACCCGCAAATGAAGCTTCTTGCAAGCTTTTCAATTTGCTTCCAAATAGTAATGGGAACTATGCTTACTTGCATAAAATAGTTTGGGATGGCTAATAGGACTGACTTCACCAACGTAGTTCTTGCCGCCATAGAATGGAAGCGGGCATCCCACCATTCAAGCAGCTTCTGACATTATCAACCAAGAAACTATAAGTACTTGTAGTTATCCGTTTGAGAAAAAGCGGTAGACCTAAATATCGCCCAAGGTCATTTACTTGCTTAAAGCTGCGAATCTCTTTCACAGAATTCTGAATGGAAATACTCGTTGAGACGAAAAATAAAGTTGAGTTTTCTGCTTGTTGATTTTATGACCCGAGAAATAGGTAAACTGGTCACGGGAAGCCATAATAGAACTAGCCTGAGAGATATCTGCTTCAGAAAACAGAACTAAGTCGTCTGTGAAAAAAAGGAGAGATAAACTAGGCCCATCCTTGGACAACTTAATAGGTTTCCAAAAACCCTCGGCAATCGCTTTATTGATCCTATGAGCAAGTCTTTCCATCCCCAAAATGAAAAAACATGGCGACAAGGGGTCACTCTGACGAACACCTCTCGAAGGAACAATTTCATCCATAGGACCATTCAATAGAATCTGCATAGTACAAGTAGAAACAGAGCGCATGATTAGAGTAATTAAGTGACAAGGAAAACCTGCATCCCGAAGAGTGTCATTTAAGAAATCCCAACGAACTCTGTCGAAAACTTTTTCAAGGTGGATCTTAATGGTCATCCATCCTTGTCGCCCTTTCCAGATTCTCATTGAATGAATGATCTCCTGAACAATCATAATATTATTTGTGATTGAGCGACCTGTGACAAAGCTCACCTGACTCTGCCCAACCAAAATTGGCATTATGCCCTTTTGCCGATTCACAATTGTTTTTTTACATATAATGTATGTATTTGATTATCAAAAAATAACTAATAAATGAAATTAAAAATTTGTGAAAGGATACTGGTCTAAGTATAATTTCACTTAATTGCGCACAAGATTTATTTAACGTTTTTAAATTTTCAAAATTATAACAATGGATGAACAAAAACCCATATTATTTAGAAACTAATACAATAAAATCGCACGCCCAACAAAAAGGCCTATTAGCTCAGTTGGTTAGAGCGTCGTGCTAATAACGCGAAGGTCGCAGGTTCGAAACCTGCATGGGCCATTTCTATATATTTTTCCCATTCGCTTTTGTAGCTCTTCTTAACTCATTTTATTATTCATTTATTAGACTAAGATTTTGCAGCTCTTTTTATTTTCAAAATAAATCCTTATACTTTTATTGAATCCAAGTTGTTAGTCTTTTATTATTCTTTAAGATGGAATTCTTTTTATCATTTGCAAAGCTTATGCAGGAATAAATTATTTTTTATGAGTTATCCTAGTAAAAATTTAAAAAGTTATTGGGATATTATAAAAATATAAATTTTACTTAAATAAAGTTATGAAGTTTTTCTTTTATCATAAAGTGTGTAAAAAGACATGGTAACAAGTGTGCTTCACATTTTAAGGTTTTTTGGAAGTTATCTTAGTAGACAAATAAGTTAATCTTCCATAAAAGATACGAACAACTGTTAATCTTAACGGATGATGGTTTTTTGGAAGTTATCTTAGTAGAGTCTCTTACTTGTCTCTCTTCTTAGAGTTGAAGGGTTTTTTATATGTTGACCTAAGCTTGAGATGGTTCTGCCTTTATGATGATCTTTGTTTAGGCTCAAACATAAACCCTGTTTAAGGTGTAACTTAAATTTGATCTAAATATAACGATATTTTTATTATTTTTTTAAATATTGAAATGAATTGTTCCCTGGCATGAGGCTAGGTTTATGCTTGAGCTTGGATTAAAATAAAAAAAAAATTAAGCTCAACTTAGCCTATGAATACCTATACTCACAAGACATTTCAACATGCGGGTGGAAACCTCAAATATAAAACACAAATGTGTGTTTAAAAATAATATACAATAAATAATAAAATATATGGCTTGAAACTAATTAATAATAACACATGAAATATCTACGACGTTAAAATTAAAAAAATAAATAAAATTATTTATCATTGTGTTGTCCTAAATCTTGAGTCGGTGTCGATTTAACTTTTGATACCAACTCAATCAAATATATTATTAATATATACAATTGATGGAAGTAATAAAGTGTGCATAATAAAATTAAAATATATAAAACTATCAAAATAAAACTTTAGTTTAGTAGTGTATTAAAGCATTTACTAATGCAATTTGTTTGGGCTTAATTCTCATCCTATGCATATTCTTATTACTTTTTTAGTAAAATACCTTTTAATAATATAATTTATTTTATTTATGGAAGGGTATTTTCATAATTTTCCTAATCGAATTGGTGATCCAATTAAGTATGACACCAACTCAATCAGGAGTTTAAGTAATATTATAGATTTATACATTCTAATAGACGTGGTGTCATGAGTTAGATAAGTATCAATTTAATTGAAGAAAAAAAATATTAAAAGAAATAAATTTAGATAACAAATTTGGACGTATCAAAATTGTGTTGATTGTCTTGCTACTTATTAACGGGCATTAAATTGTGAATACTTTAGGTATCAAAATAAATAATTTTAAAATTAATGGTATAATATAGAACATTTGGCCAAATTACAGGTATTATTTATGATATAATCCCATTGAATATTATAGATTAAAAATATAAAATATAACACGAAGTAGGCCCACCGAATCTAACATCTGACTAAGCAAATGAACTCTTTATCTTGTTCTTTACACACACGTGTAGTCATGACATTCTGTAAAAGGGTTTATTTTCTCCTTAAAATATAAGAGAATTAGTCAAAGAATTGTTTTCTATCAATGAACGGACTTTTGTTTGTTATTGAAGTTCAAAGAATGAAGTGGAGGTCACCAACGCACCATTGCTCGGATTGTAAACCAATATAGATTCAATGACCATTCACTGATTTGAATCGGAAAACACCCAGAATTCCCATTTAAATTTTCCAAGATCTTCTCTTTTTCCTTTTTTTGGGGTGGAAAAATGGGGAAGGTTGCAGTTAGGGTGGCGGTGGTATGTGGGGTAGCGGTAGCAGTGACAGCAGCGGTGGTGGTTCATTGTAAAATGAAGAAGTCAGGGAAGTGGGAGAAGGCAATGGAGATAGTGAAAGAGTTCGAAGAGAAATGCGCGACCCCGATTTCGAAACTGAGACAAGTTGCTGATGCCATGCTTGTAGAGATGCATGCGGGCCTTGCCTCTGAAGGTGGCAGCAAACTCAAAATGCTCATCAGCTATGTTGGCAATTTACCTACTGGGTATTTCAATTTCTTTTACTTCGTTTATAAACATCAGTGGTTATGTATTTACTGCTGTTGATTGGATTTAAATATAGGGTGTTTTCTCACTTGTGTCTAACTTAACATGCATAAAATATCAATGTTCGTTCATATATTGCTTCTATAAATGTGTGTGTTTATATACATACGCCTGAGTATTTTGCATCAGCCAAGCTAAGTCTTAGATGGAATTTTGTCGAATCAGTTAATATGAGGTTGTCTGTGTTTTGAGATTGTAGGACCAAATTCATGTTGGAGTCTCTACATAGATGCACATCTAGAAATTTATATTTCATCTGAGATTGTAAATATTTTTTATATGTTTTCTTTTCCTAAATAAGGAATGAAAAGGGATTGTTTTATGCATTGGACCTCGGTGGAACTAACTTCCGTGTGTTACGATTACATTTGGGAGGGAAGGGCCGTGGTATCGTCAGTAAACAGTTTGAGGAGGTGTCAATTCCTCGGAGTTTGATGACAGGGACTTCAGATGTAAGTGCTTCTGTTTTTTGATAGATGAAGGGAAACTGGTTGAGGCATATGGAGGTCTCTAATGTATGATAGGTGATCTTGGTTTCAGGCATTGTTTGACTTTATTGTAGCAGAACTAGCAAAATTTGTAGCTCAAGAAGGCATGGATTTTGAACTACGTCCCGGTAGGCAGAGGGAACTTGGTTTTACTTTCTCATTTCCCGTGTTGCAATCATCCATTTCTTCTGGAACACTTGTTAGGTGGACAAAAGGCTTCTCTATAGAAGAAACAGTCGGTGCTAATTGCTCATTCGCTCTTTTCATAATTATTATGCATCAGTGTTTCTCAAATTTTAAGGAATGTACAATTTTTTGTCATTGACTTATATTTCTTTACTGTTATTGGGTGCTGAATTGACAGGTCGGCCGAGATGTGGTAGCAGAATTGACGAAAGCCATGGAAAAACAAGGCCTTAACATGCGTGTTTCAGCTTTTGTAGGTTCATGTTGTGGACCTTTACATGCTTGAGTTTCAGCATCTTGCTTTTTCTTAATTGTTAGTTTCCTCCCAATTCCCATGCCTTACTGCAACCGTTTTGAAACCAGGTCAATGATCCTGTTGGGACACTAGCTGGAGGTCGTTTCACCAACAACGATGTTGTTGCTGCTGTGATCCTCGGTACTGGATCAAATGCCGCATATGTTGAACGTGCCCATGCGATACCAAAATGGCATGGTCTACCGCTCAAATCAGGAGAGATGGTTAGCTGATCTTTTTAATTTCTCTTGTTAACTTTGTATAGCTTCGAGATCGTTTCTTTCTTTCTTGATGTCACAATTTAAATATTTATTCAGGTTAACTAAAGTTTCTGTTGGTATTTTTGTGAAGGTCATTAATACGGAGTGGGGTAACTTTAAGTCGTCGCATCTTCCACTAACAGAGTACGATCATGAACTTGATGCTGAGACTTTACACCCTGGTGAGCAGGTAAGTTCATAATTTCATACTCTTCTGATTCCTTTAGCTTTTGCTTTCTCTATAACAGAATTTGTTCATCTTATATTCCTTTGATTTGCTATAGATTTATGAGAAGGTAACATCTGGTATGTACTTGGGAGAAATAGTCCGTAAAGTCTTGCGTAGGATGGCTGAGGAAGCCGCTTTTTTTGGTGACACAGTTCCACCGAAACTTAAAGTGCCGTTTATATTGGGGTAATTTCTTCTGGCTTTTTATGGATCTTTTCTTTTCTTTCAAACTCCGGGTACTCCTTTTGTTTGATTCTGGTTATTGTTCATCAGCTGTACTCTAATTTTTATAAATTGGTTAACATTTTCCCTGCAATAGCTTGGTGCACATGCTATTCATTTCCATGTTCGAAATAAGAAAACCGGTATCTGACATTTTTTTTTCCCTTGCAATGAAATATCTCATAGGACCTCCAATCTCCACAGCCTCTCATCCCTAGTGGCTCATCTGATTTCAGTTTTCGCTATTTTAAGAAAAACGAAGAGTCCAAGTAACATAGCTAATAATTTTGTTTTACTTGAAAATTTTATCAGATATTATTGCCTTCTCTATAATGAAAGTTACAATTTCCTATAGTGTTCAAGATCTGCAAAATAGAATATTTTTGAGCTTTGTTAACTTGCAGAACACCTATCATATCTGCCATGCATCAGGACACTTCCCCTGACCTCAAAGTGGTAGCCAATCGCTTGAAAGACATTCTTGAGGTTATTTCAGATTATTGATCACCAAAACTTGGTTCTTTCAGATTCTTGATCATCAAAACTTTTGTTATGTATTTTACTGCCTGTTTATATCATCACAATTGCAGATATCAAATACCTCCCTGAAGATGAGAAAAGTAATTGTTGAGCTTTGCAACATTGTAGCAACGCGCGGGGCACGTCTTTCGGCTGCCGGGATACTAAGTATTCTGAAGAAAATGGGAAGAGATACAATGAGGGAAGGGGAGAAACAAAGGACGGTGATAGCAATGGACGGCGGACTATATGAACACTATACGGAATACCGTAATTGCTTGGAGAACACCCTAAATGAATTGGTCGGAAAAGAGGTGTCCGAAACCGTTGTACTCGAGCTTGCAAATGATGGTTCTGGCATTGGAGCTGCTATTCTTGCTGCTTGTCATTCAAAGTATCTGGAAACGGATGAATAAAAACTGGTTCTGCACTGTTTTTTCCAAGTTATTTTGTGAGAAATTATTGGCATTCACTATTTGTGTTTCCTTCTTGTGGTCTAAAAGTGGCTAGTGCTGCTTCATGAAAATAATTCCTAATCCTTATTGTTTGTCAGGCATTCAGTTCACAGATAAGTTCAAATTTGATTTCTTTTGATGTATTTTTTTTTTAGTTTTTTACATATATATGTTTTTTTGCCGGTTTAACGAGTTCTTAGTCAATTCAATTATTTCTCAATTGAATGATATATATCAGATAAATTCAATCCATCTGAAAATTGCGAATTTTAATATAATTGAGATGATTGTATTTAGCTAAAATTGGAGGGCTGTAAATTCAATCATGAATCAAAGATGCATTTATTGAGTTGAGAGGTGTGACCCGGTTGAGAGAATTTTATTATAGGTTAGCATATTTCTTGGACATGGGTGAAATTTATGTGAAAATATTCATGTTATAAAATGATTGTATGTACTTTAAGTGGAGGAGACTTTTGTGAGAGAAAATGACACCGCTGTGTCATGTAGTTGGGGCATGTTGGCAGAAAATGACAGTGGTCCGTCCGACAAATATAGATTAAGAAGCAACCTTTGAATCATATCATTTTGAAACATTCAAACATAAAAATTTGGAAAATAAAGAAAATATTGTCAACACTTTTATTCTTTGGTTTGGGTGTCTTAGTAGGAGTTAATATTTTCATATTCTCAGCATAAGATTTTGTTAATTCACAAGTAATATTGAAAATTTAGCACTCAAGTCTAATTTAAAAATCTTATAATATTCCACAAGGTTGAGGCAAGGCAGATTATTTCACTTAATCCCAAAACACAACCTCAAAATAAAGAAATAGCCCATGCTTTTCTAAAACTGTAGTTCAATTTTGAAATATTTACCAATTAAAATAAACACATGCCCAATCAAATCTAATAAAAATTTGGTTATGGTAACAGGTAGTCTGCCAGAACAGTAAACACGAAAAAGTTTACCAGGAAAGAAAACATGGGGTAATTCGCCGAGACAGTAAACACGGGGTAGTTCGCCGAAACAATAAACACAGGAGGTGAATCATGACGGTAATCACGAGAAATTTTGCAAACTAGGAAAAAGGGTTAAAAGTAAAGTGGAAGTATGAGGCGAAATAGTTAGCCAGCGAGCTGAAGCCGAAGGAATCCGCCAATGAATGGGAAGCATATGAAATTGGAAAAAGACAACTAAAATAGTAGTTGTAGAAACTAGTAGAGCATATGGGTGGTAACCCAGCAAGAAATAGTCACGGGAGATGACGTACCAGTAATGCTTGATGCACAGGCAAATGAATTAAGGTTTATCTGAGGATCACAAAAAAAGGATCCATCACCAAGAGCCTCCAGGGGCTACTCAAGGAACCCCGTATGCTAGTGGTTGATCGAAAGCACGTCGGTTAGTCCATAAGGAAAAGAGGGGTTAGTCGAATCCATTGACAAAGAGGGATACCTTGGGTGATAGATATGTCTATAAACACTATTCCTCTTCAAAGGGAAAATTATTGAGAAATTACCAAGCCAACAATTTATCTCGCAAGCTATGGTAAGATAAGGAGTCCGTCACGGACTGAATAGATTTGAAATGATCACTAAGGGGAAACATACCCAAGGACCTTTAAGAGGGTAGACCTAAGGGACCAACTTATAAGTACATGGTGTAAAGAAGAATCCACCTTAGGGAAAAGTGGAAGAGAGAAAATACGTAAAGGAAAGGATAGAGCCCGTAGAGAGGGCGAGACATAAGAGAAACCGTCAAGGCTGATTGATGGTTGATAGGATTGACAGGGAGGAAATTGCCTGACGATCTATTCGCTAATGGATAGGATCAAAAATAAATCAAAGCTCGCAATGTCGGGTTTAAGAGAAATATACTCGTAGAAGCATAGAGTTATTTATATTTAGTTCTTTCTATTTAAACCAATGTAAGATGGAGCCTATTTTCGTGTAACGTAGAAACTCACTAAGTTCATCCGAACTTACAAGGGTTCAACCTATGGCTGCAAGACGCGTGTGCCAAGGAACTTGAGAAGGGACTAAGCCAAACTGAGTTAATTCAAGGATTAAACGTCGATACGATGTTATGCACATAGGAAGGGGGTAGTATGTGAGGCTTTGCCTCGGAGTTTATTACGTTGTAATTATGAAATTCCCTTAGTGTCCGAAGCTGAGATAGTGAACTCTTGGATTAAAATGAGTGTCTTTGTTGTAAAGATTTTTTTTTTAATTAAATAGGTAATACAATCTGATTCTAAATAGTGAATTCTAAGTGTGTACATCAACCCGGTTCAATTGTGACGCTCCGTACCCGAATTCGGCTAACAGGTTGGGTGTGGGTGTTACATAACCAGTTATTACCTCTCAGTCTCTAACTAATTAACTAATCGACCAATACACGCTTATCTTTCGACCTCAATTTCTTGACCGGGATAAATTATAATTTACTTGGTAAACGTATCTCTCGATCTCGTTTATCCTAAATTACTTCCTAGGGTCACCACTTCCTAAGGTTAATCGTACATAATTTAAACCTTTATTCATCTGTTAACCAGTCATACATCCATTCATTAATCTCTCTAAGGAAACTAGCCACTCATGGATCTAGATGCAATAATGCTTAAACTCATATTCAACATATAGAACAATAAATTAAATAAAAAAAGGGAAAAAGAAAATAAATCTGTTTCTATGTCAATTTTTGCACGAAAGCGGGATTTCCTTTAACAATTGTAAAGATAATTCCAATTGCAATTGGAAACTAAAAAGTAACTAAAACTATTAAATTGAAAGGTTGGATCAAAATTAAATTCAAGTTAAACAAGAAAAAAAATTGTTTAAAAGACTAAATTGGAAGAAAATACAAACTGAAATAAAAACCTATAAGTGGCTCGCTTGACCAAAACCTCCTCAAATGAGCCTAAACATGTCTATTTATAAAGTTTATGATCTGATCTAATTAGGGTTGATTAGCAGCCGAAAAATATTACTACATTACATTGTATGGGCTAAAATACCCATAATTAAAAATTCTAATCGTCGCCCATAGGAACGGTATTGCGACACTACCTTTCGAATGAAAAAAATGTAGCTTCGAAGTCCGGTGTTACAACACCACTCCTCAATGTTGCAACACTACAGTCGTCCTTCGTCTTTTTAGTCCGAAAATAGTGTCTTACACACTAAATGAAGCCGCTAAATCATACCTAGGCCCATAGTAATCCATTAGGTTGTGACATTATTCAAAATTGTGTAAAAACACTTATTTTATATAAATTAAACTGAAGATAATAAAAACTGAAAACAATAAAAACACTCGTCGTTAAGTGTTGAAATGATCTTGCACAACAAATTGCGGTAAATTAGATAACAATAAAACGAATTTAAAACTTTCGCTCGCCCATCGTTACGCTTGAACACCATTTCTTCAAACGATATAATGTTTACTTCACATTAATAAAATCCACATTTTAACAAAAACGCATGCATCATTTCATTTCGTAAATTATGGTCATTGTAGTTTTTCTTGTCAAAATTGGCTACCACTTAATTATTAAAGCTAAGTCACTCAGAAAACCCAAATCCAGATAAAACATTATCAAGTAACATCCCCCTTCACTGACTTAAGCGTCCCAGAGCATCTTTGGCACAACCTTCAACACTTGCCTATAATTCTTCCTTTGTAATTGATAGGCTTAATGCAAATGGCTTAAATATGGTGTTTTTAACATATCAAGCATGATCAGGTGAAAAAGTTCGAGTGTTGATGTGGTAAGTCTGTTTGTGTATTTATTATTAGCGCGTCATTATTATATTTATATCTCACATTAATAATTAATTAAAATTTTATGAAAATAAAAATATATATAATTATAAAGAAAGTATTAAAATTGAAAAAAATGTAAAATTAAAATTATTTTTAAAAAAATGGCTAGAAAATTATTAAAATTTTTTAAAAATTCAAAAATTATTTAAACATAAAAAAATTAAATTGTAAAAATATTGCAAAAATATTCATAAAAAATTAATAAAAATATTTTAAAAATTCACAAAAATGCAAAAGAAAAAATAAAAAAAATTATTAAATTATGAAGAAAATTTTAAAAAGTTATAAAATTATATAAAATTTTAAAAATTCAAAAGGTTATTAAACAAAAATAGAAAGATTATTAAAAGACAAAAAATCCAACGTTGTTCCGCCCCTGCCGCGCCTCCTCCTATCCTAACTACAGAAACTATTCCTCACTCCGGCACCGTCATTACTTCGACTTGGCTACCAATCCAACACTGTCAACCTCCATTTCCCCTCTCCTTCCAAAATCCTCAAAAAAAAATTGTCCCCAGAAAACGTTGAACCAAATATATATCCGAAATCCCATACAAAACTTGGTTTTTGATCAAGGTTTTCAATTTTTTATAATTTTTGTAATTTCTTAAAAATTTTAATAGTTTTGATGATTTATTGTTATAAATTGTTTATTAACTTTAGATTTTTTTTAAAATTTCGTAGTTTTTTTTTGTTGACATAACGTATAAGATAAATTAATACTATATATTCCGACAATAAATACATATAGAATATCACATGGATACTACATTAATAAGTTAATGCTGTTGTCAACTTCTCCATCAGATTATAATCAAATTAATAAAAATTAAAAGTTTTGAGGATTAAAAAAACTGCATAGAAAATAAAAAGATAAAATGATTTAATATTTTAGTTTGAGGGTAAAAGAAAGATTATGCCAAAATAAAATGAGTGGAGGCTGCCCAACCAACTGACCATGTATTGTTGCCTTGACTTGCCCTCTCCCTTGAATAAAATGTTTCCCTTCTTTTGTATGTTTTGAGTCCAAATGGTAATGAATTCCCGAGTTGAATTTCCTGAAAGGATTCCCTGTCGTCTCCACTCACCACTATATATTTTATATTGGACCCTATTTTATATATCAGATTATATTTTTCTACTTCCAACTCCACACGCCATGACTATATTATATACTCAAGCACCCTAATTTTCATAACAAAATAGAATTAGTAAAAAATTATTTGCTTTTATTCTCAATTTAACACACATATATATATCAACTATAGTTTTTGCCTTCAATAACTTCATTTATTATTAACTTTACAAGCTATAGTCCAAAAGAGAGAAGTCTAACATTTCAAGGGCATAATCAACCACCCATTTCGGTATGTGCACAGAGAATCTAAATACAAGGGCCACTCAGGACACCTAACAAATAATCCCTTTATTATTTTTCAGCATTTTGCTTCAACTTTAACATGTTTTGATTCAATTGCTTCATAAAACAATTTAGGATTAAAAATTGTATTGGGTTATATTCAGCATGGTAGGCATAGTTAAACTAAACATATGCACCAAAAATAAGTCGCAGCCTAAATTGTAAATATCGAGATTCAACTTTAAATTTACTACATGAACTGTAAATGTTAAGGTGGGAGTCCTTTTACTTTCTTCTAATAATAATTAAGTTCCACTAAGAATATCAATGTCCAAAGGTTTGAATTAGAAGATCAATGTCCAAATATCATTATTGTGGTTTTTTAACCTAATAAGAGAAACCTAACTTCCTAAAACCCCACCAATACGTAACAAGTTTTTCTCCCCATGAAAAAACAGCTGGAACGTGTTATTGTTATATATAAATAAGAGAAAATTATATAAAAAGAAAAAGAGATAAAACACACACATATAGCCTGGAAACCTTTCATCCTCTCAATGGCAACTCATCAAGCTGCAAATCCCCACCGTTGTTGGCGACACCACCGCCGGGTTCAGTGGAGCATACGGTGAAAAACACAGCCTATACATACTATACGGCTTAAATAGATGAATGGCACACAGGGTGAAGCCAGGCAGGGAAACCAAAAGTAAAAGGTAAATAACTGTTATAAGCTCACATGTTCTTCTAACATGTCTGTATTTCTATCCCTATTTTAATCTCTTGATTTATTATTAAAAAAGAATATCAAGAGAGAATAAATATTGGATTTATTTGCCTTCTGTTTGTCATGTAATTTTGATATTTGATGGGTTTTTATTCTGTTTCTTTTGATGGTATTATGTTTGATCTATTAATGTTTCTAATTTATGATTTATTTTTCTAAGAATTTAGTGGTTTTGTTTTTATGTCTTTCCTTGTTTAGTTGTTTAGAATATGATAGATCCTATCTAAAGTTTTGCTGATTATGTTAAACACTAATAATCTTTTGTGACTTCATTTTAGCAAGATATCGAATCAATATTAATGGTGAACTATAGTATTGTAAGAATCTATTTCATGATCACAATTTCCAATTCACAGTTGAATCTTAACTCTTTTCTTTTCGAAGTATATCCCTTTATTCTATAAGAATTAAGAAGTTAATCACTTTATTTTTATTGATCAAAAATTGGTTTTTTACTATATAAAAAATGAGAATTTAGTTCAATTGTTAAACTTTGACCAAAAAATCACAATGTAAAATATAAGGAAATACAAAAAATTAATAAAAATCAACAATTAAAATTTATCTATTTATCGGTAATTGAATTAACTTCTAATATATTAAAATGGAGAAAGTAACTTGTGTGATTTTTATAAAGCAGTTCCTTATGAGATACAGAGGTTTGAAAGCCTTAGGGTGAAGTTTGACATAATTAATACTTATATATATGGGGTTTGCCCCAATTATATAGTTGATTTAATAAATAATTTTGATATGATTGTAGTATTTGATTGTACCTTTCTAGTTTTCATCATTTTTTATTTATATTTAATGCGTTAATAGTCACGCCAATTAAAAGGATTTAGTTTAAAATTTATGGACGATGTTACCATCATGGAATTCAGTGAGTACATCCAACATTATTAATAAATAACATTTGTTGAAAAGATGATTGTCTTTCGACATAATCTGGGGTGAACCCAAATGAAAATGCTGGTGCTAAGCTTATATTTGTTTTGGCCCAACTTTCCAAGAGTTTGCCTAAATTGAAAAGACATTTCATTTGATTAATGGTAGCTTACTGGAGACATGTTTGATTTCTTTTGATGGTGGCAACTTTGATTTTGCTACCAATAATGTTATTTTATTTCAAACGAAATGCAAGTGTGGAGTGTCGGTGTTGGGGTGAAAGTGAAAGAATCTGGAGAAGTTTCAATGTCTTAGATTATACTAACGCCACGTTGGATTGGATGTAATAGTTAATCGGTTTCATGTCTATTTTAAACGTAATGATTTTCCATATATTTGAGTGGCCGAATGCTATTTAGTAGAATAGTTCATTATAAGACTATTTCTTAAAGTCTCTAAATAGTCATTTTTTACTTCATCCTCTAAATGTTTATTTCAAATAATTCAAAATAGATATTTCTCTATTATTTCCATTTTAACCTACCAAAAACTAAGAGGGAAAAGAAAAAATGGTAAGAACAAAAATCATTCAACACATCCCCAAGAGGAAAACTTGTGGCAAATTGAAGAGAAACTCTGATTGAGTTAATTCATAGTCATTGTAAATGGAAATTCTTTAAATTTTTGGGTATTCAATTGGTTGTGAATGATGGATGGAAACGATGGGCATGGTAGTTGACGACCATAAACTGAAAAAAGAATTTTTAATTTTGAGGTTTTTGAGAGAATGAGACATGAGAGGGAAGAGTGAACATCGACAATTGATGGCAACATATGACATGCAAGCAACAGATGATGGCAAAAACAATGGTGAAAGCCACAAGTAATTTTTGTAGATCTAAACTTTTGTGATGAATTTTAGGGAAAAAAACTAAGATAGGAAAGAAAAAGAGGAAAATCAAATGATTCTTCTGAGTTGGTCACAAACAAAGTGGCAGCAGAAGCAGTGACGATTGTTGTCAGAATTTAGACTTTAATAAAAAGTTTTATGTCAAACAATTAACATTCCGTTTGAATTAAAAAAAGGAAACCAGAGAAATGATTTTCTAGAAAAAAAAAAGGAAAAGAAAAAAGGATGAACTTCATCTTTCAAAATGAGAGCGAGAAAGCATTTGAGCGAGAGGATAAATTAGAGAAATAAAAAAGAAAGTCAAAAAAGAAAAGAAAAGTAGCTTATATATTAATTAAAAATTACTATATTTACTAAATATTTACTATTTTATTGAAGTAATATGAATATACATATTACATATTGAATAATAATTATATTAAATTGTGATTAAATTATTTATTTTTATTTAATTATATTTAATAATAATTTTATTAAAATTTAATAACAATAACAATAATTATTTATCTAAATTTTTTTTGCTAAGGTACTCTGGTTATTTAAGTTTTTTTCTTATGCTGTTACAATTCTATTCCATCAAACCAAATACAAGAATATTATTATAATTCTATTTTATTCAATTCAACCAAATACAAGAATATTTTATAACTTTATTCCATTCTATTCAATTAAACAATTAAATTACTGATTACAGTTTTATTCTATTACAATTTTATTCCATTTCAATCATATTCTATTCCAGTAAACCAAACTTGATGTAAATGTGTGCTCTATAAATTGGTTTTCACCAGCGATTGGGTTTGTTTAAATGCTAAAAACTCCCAATGCAAGGCGGTTCAATAGCGATGATCTCAATTATGTAAAGTTTATCATAGTTTCGGCAGCACCATGACCTTGTCAAATCGATAAGGACGAAGATGTTTCAAAACTCCTAATTAATTAAGGAGCAAATCCAAATAAGGGTTATGAATGATATAATGAAGTAGGGGTTGTAGATTTAGGCCCAAAAACCATATGGCTAACCCGAAGCTTAAGATGGTTTAAAACCAAGATGCAATTGTGGAAGCGCTTGTTTGTTTTCGTTTTCGTTTTCGTTGTTTTCATCTAAATTAATTGTGGGATGGTTAGCTCATGCATGATGCTTCCATAGTTGCTTGTTTCCTCTTTTTTCTGGAAACTGCACCTACATAACCAATAACAAATCTGATTAATCCCTACGCTAAACCAACATAACACCCAAACTCTTACAGGGGTTTCTCCACTCCTATCTTTGCAACTGAATCCACAAACCAAACAGCTCCTTGCACAACTTTTTTACCAAAAACCAGAATCTATGACCACCCGTAACTTCGAAATTTTCTTATAAATTGGGGTAGCTAAACTTAAGATTTGGCATGGTTTTTGGTTTTTCATGAACCTGAGGATTAACGGGAGGTACATGTGTAAAGGGGAAAATGGCATTTAGTTGATGACGGAATTGATTTGATTAAACGTTGGCAAAGGCAATCATCGTCGTCTCAACTCTTTATCAAGTTCACTTTTGTTCCTATGGTTGTCATTTTGCTCTTCAATCACTTTTCCTAATCCTCGAAATAAACAAAGCCAAACTCACATCTTTAAACTTCATACCTCAACTCTCTTCTTCGAGGTTAAGCCAAACTCTCTTTCATATATGAATTTTTTTTAATTAAACATTTTAATGGATTAAAATTATGAGTAATCATTTGGTAAATTGGTAATATATATATTTTTATTCCACTAGCAATTTTAAAAATTGACATGTATCTTTTTTTCTAAATATTTTACTATACTCTTAAAATATATTTATCAATTCTCTAATTCAGTTTATAAAATTTAAAAATTTCACTGATAATGTACCATATATTTTCCTTTAACTATATACACAAATATAATTTTTTTTCATACTACTTTTATGTTTATTACACCTATTATATTTGTTAGATTATATCATAAATAGGGAGTGTCAACAAAATTTAAATGTATAATTTCTAAAAATGATAATTTTTTTCTTATAAAATTCCAAAAAAAATTACCTTTCAAAGATATTAAGAAACATATTATACACAAACTATTATTATAAAATGATATTTGCAAGTAAATTCGAGCCATGTCAAAAGCAATGCTTAAGACCAGTGTTAAATGTTTCAGGCACTACGTAGCGAGCAGTGATGAATAAGTGCAGCAAGTGGGCAGGTGTGTTAACACGCAAACATTTTGACGCGTGAGGGGTTTGAAAGGAATTAGACCAAATCAGAGGAGACCCGACCAGTCTAATTTTAGGGCCCAAAGTTAGGCAACTCTCAACGATAATGACCCTTCAACCCTTCCCCCCCAAACGCTCTTAGTTTACCCTTTTTTTTGTTTTAAAAGCTAAATTTATTGCTCCCTCCTACACATTCATTCATTGAGCTTGGTACCGCCCCTACACTTGAACATTTACAGACACTGCTCCAAATCAAACCATATCTGGTTGACTAGTGTTTGCTTCATCAATGGTCAAAATTCAATTCCAAAAGGGAATATAGATTTAGCTCTTTGTTGCGTTGTCTTGTCTGTCACTTGGAACAAAAAGGCCACTTATTTCCTCCACTTTCTCCTTTAACCCTAAACAACACACCCCTTGTATTGAATTAGGCTACTGTTTCTCGGTTGTAGTGAAAACTTCAATGGAATCCAACATAGAAGGAAATGGTTTCAACTTTACAACCCATCATTCTTTCAATTTTCCCTTTGAAGTTGGTTGTTGTATAAATTATTAAACTTGAACTTAATATAGGCCTCAATTTGGGTTTTTCAGCATTCAAGATGGATACTTCAATGCAAAGTTAAAAGTATAAAATTTACATAACAAACTCGAGATAGTTGCTATTAAGCATTTAAGGGAAAGACATCAAAACTTACATATAAAACCACTTAAATATATATATTTATACTGTTGAGTGCAATAAGTTGCATTCCAAAATAGGGGAGAAAATTGTGAAAACGCGAAACATAATTCAAAGTCTCTTTCTTTGAAATGTGATCAGGATCTTTAGAGAGCTTCAAGCCTGTAGCTTTCCTTGCTTATTGCTTCCAACTGTGAAACAACAACAACACATAATTAAACATTTAATGATTAGTTGTTTTTTAATAATAAAACCGACACTCACGGCTAAGGGCAGATAACTCGGAGCTCTTCAACGCACGCAGCCTCTTCACAGTCGACACAAACATGCTGCACATCCAATGCAAAAAAAACCAGATATTACAAATTTATGCATGTATTAGTTCAACATATAAATAATTAAATAACCATAATAAGACAAAACTGGTTTCTCTAGTGTTTGGGTAATACGTAGGTTAAGAAAGAACATGCCAACATTAAAGAAATCATAATTTGGGTGAAGATATGAGGAATCTAATGCTGTTTTTAGGGGGAAACTAGAGGACAAAAGATGCAAAATATAAAGGGTACTCTACTATATGCTCCGTCACTAATTGTGGGAATATAATATAATATGGTATAGTATAATCACAAATTGCAACAAAGATCAACAGTGATAAAGATAAAGATGCTTACTGCCATGGGACATCCCCAACAAGCATACTGTCTCCTTCGTTATCCTCATAAACAAGTGTATATTCCCCACTTCCGTCCAATACGCCCGTAATCGCTTTCTCTTCCTCTTGCTTGTTCACTATTCCACCAGCAGAGGAATCTCTTTGAGCTACATGGATGGCAGCAAAAGACAAACACATGAGATCAAACCATATCTGTCAATTAGGATCCCATTAATTTAAGCTACGAGTTTAATTGCAATAACAACAAGCAGGTGAGTCCAAAACTTTGGCCCTTGAAATATGCAATCCCTCCCCCACTTCCGTCACCTAAACAGTTGAAAACTAACACTGATGTGAATTGATGGGTCATTATAGTAACCCAGATGCAACACAAAAAGCTTCTAATACACTGAACAAAATGATGGGATAGTCGAATACTAGATGAGCTGATGATGATATAGATGCCCATATTAAACAATGAATAAAACAAATTCACCCCTAGTGGCTAATGGACAGTACTATGATTTCTAAGTTACCTAATCCATGTGAAAAAAAAAACCTCAGCTGTATATTTATATATTTCATAACAAATTTACCTGCAAGGAGGCCTCTGAAGAGTTCATCGACAGCAGTTGACAATTTTTCGTAGCTATCATAGGCTTTGAGATCCACTTTCCTACCGATGGGAACTCCATCCATGTTGATTTTCACAAACAGGCCTTTGCCATTAGGTTCAGCTGCTGGTTTTTCATTAGCAGCCTTGTGAGTTGGTGATTCAGAAGCTAGTTTTGAAGAACTGCTGTTGGCAAGATTTTTCCTTATAGAACGAATTGGAGGCCAACCAACAACTGGACCAGGAGCAGTTCTGTTTACCATGATCATAATTAGACCCCAAAAAAAGGGAAAAAAAAGGTTTCTTAAGAACATCTGAAAGATAATAAAAAGTAAAATCTTGCACTAATACTACATACGAAAGAATTAATGAAGTATTTCAGGTTAACATGAGAGACATAAAGAAATGAAACCAAGTAACAAGCATGCATGGATGCTGGACCACATACAACATCAAGAAAGGTAAATACACTTGTGACTTGCGGTGAATATCCTCTGTCAAAAAAAAAGATTTTAAAAAGTAAAATTATAATTAAAAGAGGTGCAGGAGAGAGAGAGAGAGATGTAAAAAGCTGGAGTACCTTTTCTGAGAACCATTGAGAGGCACAGCTGTATTTGCAGGAGGTTTAAATGCCTTTCTCTCAGCTTCCTGCAAGTCTACCGCTTTATTGCAACAGGGCTGTGACGATTCCTTAGCTATAACAGGCAAGGTCTGTGGTGGGGCTGTTGTTGATGGGAACTGGAGAAATGGAGGCATTGTCTGCTGTTGATGGTGGTTTTTGGCCCATGGAGTGGACAAAACTGACCCAACAGGGTGGTCCTCCGGACATGGAAACTTGTGTGTCTGTTTTCCATTGCTCTTCAGGGAAGAGAAGTACCCTAGTGAGAGTAAAGACTCATCTCTCTCAGTGTTGTTTTTGTTGGACCAGTTGCTCTCGCCTGGGGGACCAAGCCTCAGTTCCAGCTTCTTCTCCTCTGAGGATCCATCCCTTCTCTCTTCTCTCTTCAAATGCCACTCTCTTTCTTGAGGTATTAAATCAAGAAGTTTAGGACATGATTCAACATTCTTAGAGCAACCACTCTCCATCTCCTTCACACACCAGATATGATCTCCAACTACACCAATAGGATCACCTTTCTTCAACTACTTTGAAGACCGACAATTAGCAATAATCTGAAAATATATGTCTATAAAGTGTTCCAGGTTTAGAAGCCAAGTACCATAAAAACAAAGGTGGAGAACAAATGAAAAGGAGCTAATGGTTATTTAAAACCATGCAAAGATGGGAAGTTGCAGGTATACCTTAAAGGAGTCACTCAACCAGAGCTCAAAATAATGAAGACCCACATCATGAAACCAACAAATCTTTACTATGAGCAAAGAAGGAACTAATGATACAACTCTAAACTTGTGAAGATATTAGCTGACAAAGCAAGAACTGTCCAGCTTATAGAGCCTCTCAACCATTAAAATCTTTACAAACCGACACCTTTAAACGAGGAAAATCAGACCAAAAACGCTATATCATATTATAAATATAATATATATAATATGTTAAGAAAAGCCACCTTTGAAATAGAGAAATCCCACCAAGTGAAAGGAAACCACCCAAAAGAACAAAGTGTTTTTATTGACAACTCAAAACTACAAAGGTATAGAGGGAGCTATGGTAAGAGTTTTTTTCCCCTTTTTTTGGGCACGCTTTAGTGGGTTCTTCTTTACCGTCCCTTTTATCTCTTTCTA
Organism: Gossypium hirsutum; assembly: GCF_007990345.1. Taxonomy (NCBI): domain Eukaryota; kingdom Viridiplantae; phylum Streptophyta; class Magnoliopsida; order Malvales; family Malvaceae; genus Gossypium; species Gossypium hirsutum. Next base: position 7,893,715 of record NC_053433.1, read on the forward strand.
GGACTCCATATAGGTACGTGATTCTTTAGAGGAGGGAGGACAAGATGCACATTTCACAAATGATATACAACAATCAGTGCATACAACTGAATATTATTAAAATATAATATGAAATATACTGCTATTACATAGAAATATATATAGCATATTTATGCACCGTGAATTGTTGTAAGAATAAGAAATGGTGAAACTTATAAAAGTTTATATAAAATTTTTACTTTTTTTAATCACAACTCCGGCCATATATAAATAATTGAGTGCTTTTATATATTTATATTTTTAATTAATATTAACAATTATTGTTTTGAACATCAACTTGAGCTTGTGCTCAAGCTTATAAATAACAAAATTGAAGTTGAATAAACTCATTTATTATTAGAGTTAAAGAGTTAAAGATTGTAAAAAATATAAAAGATGAAGATTGCTTCATGATAGTCTAGTAAGTTGAGATTTGAATAAGTGAATATAGAGTTAAATCTTCATGATAGTCTATTTTAAGGGATTAAGTTATCTATTCTAATTTAGGAGGTGTTGATACTGATATGTTATAATTTGGCATATGCAATTAGGGCATTTTCATGTTTACTTCAGCTTATTTTTAAGTGAAATTGAATCTTTTAATTGATTAGTGGTTAGCCATGTTGTATTTAGTTTTAGTTGTGTTTTTATGCCAATTTTAGTGTTTTTTTTAATACTAAATTAGTTTTATGTAGTAAATGATACTCAAGTGGTGCTTAATTTGGCTATATAAGAGAGTTAAGAGGACCATGGCATGCAAGGCTTGGTAGATTAGTTGAAACAAGGCAATGTCACGATGTGAGTTGTTGTTTTAGGATGCAAAGAAATGCTTAGCTTGGGATGTTTCGACATGGATGAAAAAGAAGCCGCGACTTCATAAACTACTTGAAATGAGGAGATGAGGCTTAAATGTAACGTCGTGATGTGAGTGATTTAAGGGCACGACATTAATTGGGTTTAGCTTGAATGAGAAAATGAAAGTGAGTTATATTGCAACAGAGGAGGTGCTAAAGCTATGACGTCAGCATGTTATGTCGCGATATGTTGATCTTTCAGGTCGAGACATTAATGCCCAGACATCAACAAGTGAGAAGTCCTTCGTCAATGTCGCGATGATGGATAGAGGCCATGATGTTTATTTGCAGAGTTGGAAGTTGTGAAGGTTACTAAAGGGAAATTTTGTCTGCGTCCTTTATTTAAGCTATTTTTAATAGGTAAAAAGATGGTCATTTAGCTCCTCACTATAAATACTTGCTTTGTATCATAATTAAAGAGACTTGAAAACTTTTTAGAGAGATCTTTTCTAAAAATTTTCAAATTTTAGACTTTGAAATGTAAACTTTTGCAGAGACTTTGTTTAAAGTATATTTTTTTTATAGATATCACAACTGTTTCTTATGGGTAACAACGTAATATAGAGATCAAAGTAAGCTCCAACTCTGAATATGGATTCTTATCCATGAATGAGCAATTCTAAACTCTTTACTTTAATTCATTTTAACTTTTTTGATGTTTAGAATGACTACTTGCGTTTTGCATTCCATGATGTTCTAAAATTCTTTGATGGTTGGTTGGAATGCTAGTTGCTAATGTAGTTAAGATACATAATGATTGGTTGATTGTTTAAATGTGTTAATATGCTTAGTAAACTATAATTGATGCTTCTAGTTGAAGATTTTGATAGATGAGTCCGAGAGGAGATTTTTATCGCCTAGAACCTTAATACAATCATGTCGAATAGTGAGGCCGAAAGGTGAGCTATTAACTAGTTGAGCCCAAGAGGAGATCATTGGTAGTAGTTCTTAAGTACAAATGAACCTGAAAGAAGATTTTTTCTTAAGAATAGCAATTGATACAATCTAAAATGTGTATGGTGGCTATATTAGTAACTATTTGAACAATCGACCATTACCTTCTTAATTACATTAGTCACAGAAAGAAAGAGGATTTTTAGGTTTGCTTACTTTGTAAATACTCTCGGTTAGTTTTGTATCAACTTGATTTGAGTTGTATTAATAATCCTTAAGTTAAGTACAGTGGTAATTGCCTAACTAGTGAAGTGAATAACTATTGCATAGTTTACTAAGTAATCCTTGCAAAAAACAATCATTGGAATGCTTACTTAAGTTTTCCATTGTAAATAAATACTACTATATTACAACCTGAGACCATTATGCTTGCAATTTTTTCGTGCTAGAAAGTGATGAATATATATGTTATGTAAGTGAGTGTACACTAGCAATTAGGTACACATGGGAACAGAGTCTTTCCTAAGCGATGAATGACCCACGATCACGTTCTTTTTTCATAATACATGAAATACTAGTGAGAAGATGTTATTTACTTTCTAACTAAGCTATGAATTCCACAATTGCCACTATGAATTCGACTATTGTAAGTGTAGTCATGTCATACATAAGCTATATAGCCAACATATCAGCTTTTAGCTTCGATACCAATGAAACACAAGCTTTCGATATTTCAAAGCATATGAGTTAGGTAAATGTGATCAGTCACTTAATCAAGATTGAAGAAAGTTACATCATGAACATCACAAATGAAAAAAAATTACATAAATGAATCCAGGATAAATGTTATTTAGGTCTTGTTCGATGTATTATCAATCCAAATAATCACATATATGTTTCTATTTTTTAGAGTCAACTGCTCTGATACCCAACAAATTGTATCTTTCAATTTAAACTTAATAAATAACATTATAGCCTTCTGAATCAATTGTTCATTTTGATTTCTTGGACTATCAGTGATGTTTGAGCCAGACCGAATCAATTGGTTGGGCCAATTGGATCAAAAATCAATCGGGTACTAATTTAAAGAGTGACTTTGAACGAATTAGATCGGGAATCAGTATAAACCAATTGAATCGGCTAAAAATCGATTGAAATGAGTTTTTTTTTAAATTAGTTTTTTTATTTTTAATAATTTTTAATTAGATTCGTTTGACCGATCGAATCGAAAATCGATGGCTTGACCAGTTCGACCATCAATCTAGTTTAAAAAACATTGTAGACTATTAGCAATTTTAGATTACCTACTAATATAAATTGTCTTCTTGTATCACAATCCTTTCCTTATGATGCAACTTGTTGAAATACGTGAAGCCCCATATATTTTGGAATGCTTTTAAAGTTATTTAGGTAGATAAGCCTTAGAATAACCAATTGGGATCTTTTAGGAATATATTTTTTTTATCTTTAGTAGTTTACTAGAATAAGAGAATAATTTTCCTAACTAGGTTATGAGTCTTTTTTCTATTTAAACTTACTTCTTTACCTAATAAAATTATAATAGTTTTATTGAATACACTCTTGAAAATTTTAATGGTATCAAAGCTAGGTTAAATCTTTAAGAAAACCATGGTTAAAACAAGCTTCACTGGAAATAAGTGATCTAGCAACCAAATGGAGATAGAAAGTTTTGTAGTAGGAACAACAACAGAGAGTGCAATGACTCAAAGGATAAAGGCATCTCACCTCTCTTTTCAGCTGACATCTCCTAAGTTAAATGACAAGAATTACCTCGAATGGTCATAGTTTGTGAAGTTAGCAATTGATTGGCGCGACAAGCTAGGTCATTTAATTAGAGAAGTCAAGCAATCATAGACGGGTGATCCGAGGATGAACATGTGGAGGTCAAAAAAATCTATAATAATTACATGGCTTATTAATTCCATGGAAGCATCCATAAGTAAACCTTTTTCTTTTTCTCCCGACTGTTAAAGATGTTTTGGGATGTTGTAAAAAACACCTATTCAAATTTAGAAAATGTTCCACAAATCTTTGAGTTAAAAGTAAAACTCTAAAAGGCTAGGTAATGGGAAGAGGAGGTTATTTTTTATTATAATGAGAGGATGTCTCTTTGGCAAGAACTAGATCAATGTTATAATTATGAATGGGAGTGTCTTGGAGATAGTGTTAAAGTTATGAAAAAAGAAGAGAATGAGTGAGCTTATTTATTTTTGGCTGGTTTAAACAAAGAATTTGATGAAGTGAGATCTCGAATCTTAAGAAAAAAAATCGCTTCCAACACTCTGTGAGATTTTTTCTGAGGTTAGAAGAGAAGAGACTAAGAGAAAAGTAATGTTAAGGTCAGGATTTGAAGCTAATGATGAAAATTCTGCTATTGTGACTATTAAAAATGATTATGATAGTGAAAAAGGAAGAAACCTTTTGGTGCGACCACTACAAAAAATATTGGCACACTTAACAAACGTGTTGGAAACTCCCATGAAAAATCGATGAATGAGAGAAAAAAAGAGTGACAATGGTTGTGGTTCATAATCTAAGGATAGCAAAGCTTTCCAAATGACTAATGAAAATCATGGGCAGCAAAATTCTCTGGAAGAGTCTTCATTCACTAAGGAATAACTAGAGCATCTATACAAGCTTTTTCAATCACCACAATTTCAAATGAAATTTTCTATTCCTAACTCATTTACACAATTGATTTTTCTATTTTTTTTCAATGTCAAGCCTTGTAAAACAAACACGTGGATCATTGATTCTAGTGTTAGTGATCACATGACTAATAGTCATTTCCTTTTCTCAACTTACACACCTTGTGCAAGAAATACACCTTGTTCACGGCAATAGCAAAAAAATGCACTATTAAAATTTCACCTTCCTTCGTTTTACATGTGCCAAATCTAGCTTTTAATCTCATATCTGTCAATAAATTATCTCAGTCCTCGAATTGTCGTACTATATTTAACTCATCTATCTGGAAACTTTAGGACATTATCTCGGGGAGGATGATTAGCAGTGTTAAATAATATGGTGGGATTTACTTTTTTGATGACGATCATCTAAGTTGACCATCAACTACTTGGGTTTAAACTTTGTTTCTAGTTTTAATAAGGTTATACTTTGGCATTATAAGCTTGGACACCCTAATTTTTACTATTTAAGACATTTGTTACCTTATCCATTTAAGAATAAAAGTCCTTCTTGATATCATCACTACTTTTAAGAGTCCCAAAATTTTCAAGGAAACATTGTAATTCAAGGCCTTTTATTACTATTTCATTCATAGGCGATGATCATCAATTCTTCATGGCGCATCGCTCAATGCAAGTATTGACATAGCCTGCAACTTCCCTTGTAGCTAATAAAAACAAAACAAATCGTTGAGTTCATATACATTCTTACTTACCATAAAATATTAATATAAAAAGAAAAAAGAAAAAACTATCAGGCTTCCCTTGGCTGCTTAGCCTTGAACACCTGGTGGTGGCACATCCAAGTGTAAAATATTGAGTTGCTAGTGTGGTAGGTGTCTTCCAGAGTCTCCACCAGTGCTTTCTACACCAGACAATGTTGAATGCAGTCTTCCAGGAAAGATCCATTGGCGACACAGGTACTTTAAAAAAGTATACTTTAACCCAATTGGATGAGTGCTATAACAACTTGATGTGAGGAACTAACAAAGATCCCCAACAGTAAGCAGAACATCAACACCCCTGATTTTTCCTCCGTTATGTATATATTGATTTGATTTGTTGATGATTGTTTTGCATTGCATGAGATAGGGTTTATATAAACTTTGTGTAGGATATTGTCATGCCAAACTGCCTTGCCAAACAAAATTTGATTAAATGCAAAATTAGGATGTCAAACTACCCTACCGAAATTTGATTGAATGCAAAATTAAGAGGACATTTTTATAGGTAATCAAATTAAGATGAAATGGAATTGTCATACCAAACTACATAGAAAAAACAGGCTATATGCCAAACTACTTGTCATGACCTCTATTTTAATAGCAACCAACAGTATATGTCCTAAAAAAATAAAATACTATGTTACTTCCAAACTCAAAGAGAACAAAGGTACTATGATATTACTTGAATTTCCATATCAACTTGCATGAACACTAGATGGCTTATGTTCAAAATCTTACACAATTTGCAAGTCCTAAGATGGATAATTAAGACATTTTAAAACCATAATCATGTACCAAATATGCCATCCAAGCAGCTTTTCCACTAACCAATGACAGTTGCTTCAAATTGATCATGCCAGAGCTGTAATCACATATGAAAAGTTGTTTGAGAACATAATGAAAAAAAGGATTCAAAGTGGAACAGTTTTGAAATAAAACATTTATAAGTGTAAAAAGATTCAATAAAAACAAAACACCAACAAATTTAGATAAAATAACTGGACAGTGTGCTTCAGCAAGTAGTAAAAAGCAAGAAGGGGAACTCAAAGTTTCAATATCAAGGCTAAAATACCTAGTTAACCACATCAATAATAATAAGTAAATACGGAGGCGAAGAGGAAGATAACGATTGAATCCACACAAAGATGAGATAACAAATTGTAGACTTTGCATCCTAAAGATTACAGCATAGATAAACATCATATGTCACAACTAAAATTAAATTAACATGCTTAATAGAGTGCATTTCAGCATCAATAAACAATTTAGGAACTAAATTGGCATGCCTTAAAATAGTGTCTGATAATTGCTTTGCCACAACTAGTGCTACCTCAGGAAAACATTATTAAGGAAAACATTGGTTTGTCACAATTATTGATTTTGCATTTGTTGGGTGTTTTTTTTAAAAAGATAAGTTTGAAGTTAAAAATGTGTTTAAGTCTTTTTATGCTATGGTGAAAACACAAATTGGTGTGAAAATAAAAATATTTCCAAGTAACAATGGTGAGGAATTTTTTAGTGACTAATTAGAAATTTTCTTAACCAAACATGGAATAGTCCACTGAAGCTCTTGTATAAATATGCCACAACATAATGGGATTGCATAAAGAAAAAACTATCATTGTATGAAAGTAATAAGAGCCTTCATGTTCACTAGTCAAGTACCACGTTATCTTTGGGCAGATGCTTTATTAACGACTACATATCTTATTAATAAAATGCATAGTAAAACTCCAAATTATAGAACTCTTTTCAATCTTTTTAAAGATAAATTTCCTAACGCTAAATTGATCACAGATTTCCCCTTCAAGTTTTTGGTTGTAGGATTTTTGTTCATCTTCACAACTAGGGTAAACTATGTAATACCCCAAAAATTTTTACAATAAGATATTACCCTTGATATAGTAAAATAAGAAAATGAAGTGACAAAAAGGGAAATTTTGAGTTATGTCAATATTGGGAAGTATATTATGATATATTAATTTAAGAAAGGACTAAATTGTAAAAGAGAGAAAAGTTTTGTTGCACAAGAGTAAATACGCAAAATTTGAGGGTTAAAGTGTAAATATAAAAAATTTGAAGGACCAACAGTGTAAATATTTTAAGTGTGGAATGATCTAGAAACTAAGAAAAATGGATGAATTAGGACCAAATTGAATAGGTGAAGAACTATGAGGGACTTAAATTACAATTTTACCAAATTAAATGATGACTCAATGATGGAATTTTAAAAGATAATAAAGGGAAAATGGTTAATTGGAAGAGAGAGAAATCTAGAAAGTAATAATGATGCTAGAGATATTTTGATATTTTATAATTATTTAATTAGATAATTATTATTTTATTAATATTTTAATAAGATATTTTATTATTTTATTAGTATACAAAGAAAGAAAGATGAGGAATCCTCATCCATTTTTCTCATGCAAAACCAACGTGAGAAGAAGAAGAAGAAAAGAAGTTTTCATTTCTTTATAATTTGGTCCTTTTACCAAAAATTCACCATTTTCATCCAAAAATCAAAAGAATTTCCATAGCTACCAAGAGAGAAAAAATGTTAAGGAGACTATGGGAAGTTAGAATATCAAGTTGGATTCAAGAAATGGAAGCTGAAAGAGAGAGAAAATCAAGATGAAGATTGAACTCAATAGAACAAGGTAAGAACATCATGATTTTAATATATTTTTAAGTACGATATTATTGAAAAAGTATGGAATTAATGTTAATGTAGAGTTTCCTTACATAAGGTCCTATGTTCTTGATATGTTAGTGAAGAGAAAATAAGAGAAAGTGATGAGAAATAATGTAGAAAAAGAAAATAAGGGTGTTATAAACATGGTACTTAATATCTTGCACTAAAACAGTTTTGGACAGCAGCAGTAGTCTAACTTTGAAAAATCACCAAAAATTGTAGAAATCGAATTATAGGATGAATAAAATATTAAATTAAAAATTATTGAGTCTAGTTTCTTATAGAATAAATTATGTAAGCAATGGAATTGTAAATCATGAGATATAATAAATTGTTTGAGACAAGGTAAGAATGATTTCGGGTTCCCCTATTCTAACTTTTTAAAATCATAAAAAATTGGAGAAAAATAATTAGGGGCTTAAATTTATATTTTTCTAATCTTGAATGAGTTTATTTTCAGGATAAATAAACGGGAACATCATTCAAATTCTGTACAAGGAGATAATTAATTTTTAGTGAAGAATGGTCAAAACTGTCAGACAGCAGAATAGGGGTAACTTTAAAGAATAAACTGTACTTATTGGCTAAACCAAAAATTATTAAAATTTTATGGTAAGAATATATATTAGTCCAGTTTCAGTAAAAATTAGCGGATATTAATTTTGAGTTCTATAGCTCCAGATATAAATAATTTAGTGACTGTGACACAGATGGACAATTTGAATATTCATAAAAGTAAATAATAAAAATTATAGATAATGTTACTTACAAGTGTGTTATATACATTAAGGATGTGGAATGGAGAGGAGGAGGAAGAAAATATATATGAATATTCAGCTAGCATGGCTAATTTGCATGTTTTAGGCTTAGGGACTAAATTGAATAAAAGTAACTTTTGTAAAAATGTCAAAAATGACCAAATTGAAGGGAATGAATTTTATTATTATTTAAATTAATAAATTGAATGAAATTATCAATTTAAGATCGGGTGAAAATTGGGAAAATAGTAAATTACCAAAATGCCCCTGAATCTTGATATTTCTGCAAATTCGCAAGGTAAGTTCATGCAACTTGAATTATATTCTTAAATGCTTGAAATGTATGTTATTGATGTGAATATGATTTGAATGTTCATTGTATGAAAATTTATGAAACATTGATATATTTGATAAAAAGGGAAAGTAATCCCAGTTGAATGAAAGGAAAATTCGATAGATCTCTGAAAAGGAATTGACGGTAAAAAAGGATCTAGCCCGGACGGGTGATCCTATCCTGATATAGCCTTTCCGAAGAATATGTGTAAAATAGATTTAGCCTGGACGGGTAATCCAAATTAAGGTCTGAATTTAGCCTGGATTGGTAATTTAGATCCAAGCTCATTAGAGTAATTGTCGTTGCAGGGGATTTAGCCTGGACTGGTAATCCCGATAATACTTTATGAGTTTATATTACAGGGGATTTAGCCTGGACTGGTAATCCCGCTGTAAGGATGAGGTTCGCGGGAGTGTGCTCTCTGAAATGAAATATGTAAGACCATGGTTGAAAGATACCATGGCAACGTGACATGAATAGAATAAGACCATGGTTGAGAGATACCATGGCAACATGACGGTAAATGAATAAGATCATGGTTGAAAGATACCATGGTAGCGTGATATGAAATGTGTAAGACCATGGTTGAAAGATACCATGGCAACGTGACATGAAAAGAATAAGACCATGGTTGAAAGATACCATGGCAACATGACAGAAAATGAGTAAGACCATAGTTGAAAGACATTATGGCATCATGTTAAAGATAAATAAGACCGTGGATGGGAGACGCTATGACATTTGTTGAACAATTGATATTCAGGTAATATGTATCAAATGACGAATGGTTATATGAAATGGTTGTGTGAAATGTTTACAAGAATTGGTCATATGGAAATATATGTACAAAATAGTTGTATGAAATAATTATGAAGATAGATAAACGAAATAAGTATAAGTACATGGAATATAATTTATATTAAGTTTGATATAAACTATTACTGGAATAAATATACATAAAATATATGGAAATGAAGGAGCATGAAATATTGATATAATGAAATTAATTATATATACTTATGAAGAAACGGTAAGAGAGTGATATGTTTCATGACATGTACATATATGATTATCTTTGATATGTTGATACAAGAAAATTATGTAGGTAAAGACAATTATTAAACTTAAGTATGACATGTCGAGAAAATAAGTATATCAGTGTTGAATTTATATGAAATATGTACTAGTATACTAACAATGTCGTTGTTTGATGCTTATACAAGTGCCAAGCTATTAATTGAATGGTAATATATTTATTTATATGATACACTGAATCAGTAAGTATTTAATTGAATTTTTTTCTTAGGTGATCTACAAATTCTAGTAATGCCCCGAACCCTGTTTCGTCATCGGATACGGGTTAAGGGTGTTACAAACTAGATCCTAGAGCAAAAAAATGTGTCTTTGTTAGGTATGTTTCTAATAAAAAGGGTTATATATGTTATGATCTGATTGATAGGAAGATTATTGTTATCATGGATGTCACATTTGTTGAAACACAATCTTATTTTGATTCTAATCTTTAGGAAGGGAACTATAGCAAGGAAGGTTTAAGAATTAATAAAAAAAAGACTAAAAATATATAATATAGGGATTCTAATAATGGGGAAGGCAAATTTATGATAAATATAGAAATTAATTATGTTAATGTTGTTAATTAAAAATGACTCAAATGATGTTAATGTTGTTAATAAAAAGGAGTATGAATATGTAGAGTTTGATAATGAGAACCAAGAACAAATAAAGGAGTTGATGGTTTACTCAAGAAGGAATCAAAATCAAGAAAGTAGAATCTTTTAGATTCATCACCTAAAATCCAACCTACAAGATCTTGTCAAAAGTCCAAGTAAAACTCGCAAACTGGCCAATGAATTTTTTTTCTATATAAATATTCCAATTGCTAAAATAAAAGGTGTTAGAAATGTTGTTCAATATCCCATGTCTAAATTTGTGTCCTATAAAGCCTTGTTTTCAACATTCTCAGTCTTTGTTTCGTATCTCGATATTGTGAAAATACCCAAAAATGTGAAAGATGCTTTACAGGTTCCTGAATAGAAGGAGGTTGTTTTAGAGGAGATGCTAGCTTTTGAAAAAATAGGTACATGGAAAACAGTTGAATTATTTGTAGGAAAAAATACAATGGGTTGTGAATGGGTATTCAAAACCAAATTCAGACTGGATGGATCTTTAGACAGATACAAAGCTCGGCTTGTGGCTAAAGGGTACATTCAAATATACGAGATAAACCATCATGAGACATTTGCTCCAATAGCTAAGTTAAATTTTGTTAGAGTTCTTTTATCCATTGTTGTTAATCTTGATTGGTCTTTACAACAACTAGATGTGAATAATGATTTCTTAAATGAGAAACTTGAAGAAGAAGATTACATGGATCCTCCTCAAGGTTTTGAAGAAAAATTTAGAACTCGAGTATGTACGCTTAGGAGATTTTTGTACTGTCTAAAGCAGTTTCCTTGAGCTTGGTTTGAATGGTTCACTCAGGTTGTTAAAAAACAAAGTTACTCACAAGGGCAAGCTGATCACACAATGTTCTACCAAAACTCACAAAGATGTAGAATAACAATTATTATAGTTTATGTCGATGATATCATTCTTACAAGAGATGATGTAGATGAAATAAGGCATTTCAATGAGCATCTTGTATTGGAGTTTGAGATCAAAGATTTGGGTCCTTTAAAATACTTCTTTGGAATAAAAGTTACTCGATCAAAGAAGGGTCTTGTGGTCTCTCAGAAAAAAATATAAAGGATACTGGAATGAGTGGTTGCTGCCCAGTTGACACACCAATTGATCCAAATGTAAAATTCGAAAATAAAGAAGGAAGATTAGTTGATAAAGGGCAATACCAGAGATTAGTTGGTAAGTTAATCTACTTATCACATACAAGGCCAGACATAGCTTTTGAAGTAAGCTTAGTGAGTCAATTTATACACTCCCCAATGGAGGAACATAAAGAAGCAATGTTTCGGATTCTGAGATACTTGAAGAGTTCACCTGGCAATGTTTATTCTTTAAGCAATTCGAGCAAAGGGAAATTGCAGCTTATACATATATAGATTGGGCAGGCTTAGTAACAAATAGAAGATCTACATCAAGGTACTGTACATTTGTTTGGGGAAACCTTGTGACTTGACGAAGTAAAAAACAAAGTGTTGTAGCAAGAAGTAGTGCAAAAGCTAAGTTTAGATCAATGGCTCAAGGAATTTGTGAAATGATGTGATTAAAAAGAATTATGAAGAGTTGAGGAATCCAATAACTTCACCAATGAAGTGTACTGTGATAGCAAAGCTGGCATTATCATTGCTCACAACCCAATCCAGCGTGACAGAACTAAACATATTGAGATTGATAGACACTTTATCGAGGAGAAGATTGAAGAAGGCTAAGTGTGCATGTCGTTTGTTCCTTCGAAACAATAGATTACTGCTATACTCACCAAAGGGATTTTTAAGACAAGATTTGATTTTCTTATAAGCAAGTTGGGCATGATTGATATATATGCACCAACTTGAGGGAGGGTATTGAAATACGTGAAGCCCCATATATTTTGAGATATTTTTTAAGTTAATTAGGTAGATAAATCTTAGAATAATCAATCAAGATTTAAAAAAAATACAAGTACAATGACAAAATCATTACACTAAGGGCACAAAATCCTAACAATTGAATTGGTATTAACAATTCCCCTTTCTAATATCTCAACTTTGGATTCTTCGGTATGGAGGTTTGATACTATTGGGCAATATTCATGAAAAGTGCTTACAAGGTGCTCAAAGGCTACCATAAACAAATGTACAGAGACAAATGTAGACACTTCATGTATAAAATTCTACGAACACTTATGAAGCATAAGCGTTCTTCTAAAATTCTACACACTATGTGAAGAATTTTCAACAACTACATTCCAATCAAACAAACCTTATTCAACAAACACACTATACATTTTGCAAACTATCTTATGTGTTTAAATAGGGTAGAGAATGGACTATATGCTTTCAAGGATTGTTGTACCTTCTTTCTAATTTGGATGCTCCTTAGTAACAACTGGCCTAATATAAAGTAGTGGTTAATTTAAATGTTAACAGTTTTAGATACTACTAAGCTAAACTTTTTTTTGTTACAATTTAGGCAAATGATTATAACTTAATAAAAAAAATCATAAGGGCATGAAAATGTATCGTTTTTCAATTTCCTTACAAAACTCTTGTAATCAATTTTCAATTTGACAATATTGTGTTTGCTACATCTCCTTTCGAATTTGAGCGGTAATATTATCTACCATCACTAAATCGAAGGCTATTATACTAAAAAAATGCATACAAATCTTAGAAATAGAATTTAAAAAAAATAAGAAGAAGAAATTTTAAGGAAAAACAGAAAAAAAAGAAGAAGAAAAAAAAAGTAGAATCTTTACCACTTTATATAAAATGAAGGCATTAAGGCCTTCCACAATGGACAACTGTCCATTTTTTTTTCTTTCATTTGTTTTTTGTTTTTTTTTTTGACATGAGAATATTAGGGGTAAATTTTAATTCTAGTCTCTCTAATTTTTAGACTATAAAAATGGTTAAATTTCAATTTGCTCCCTATATTTTGTTCAAATTTGAAATTTAATTTATTTACTTTAATTTTGACATAATTTGATACTTCAACTTTTATGATGTCATTAGTTAGTCTAATACTTCATTCTAATTAAAACGATAATGTGAATTTTTAAAAATTGCTAGCACCATTAAAATTTTTATTAAATACATCCTAAAATCTTTTGTAATTCTTTAGATTTTTTGGTATTCCCTCATAATTTTTGGTATTTCCTCATGTTTTTTAGTATATCCTTCGATTTTTTGGTATTCTCCAATATATTTTTGGTATTCCCTCATAATTTTTGATGCATTCTCATAATTTTATTTTTGATGCATTCTCATAATTTTTTGTACTTTCTCATAATTTTTTTATTCTCTCGTAGTTTTTGATACTTCCTCATAATTATTTGTATTGTTTCGAAAAGAAGGTTTGGTACGAGATAAAATTTTGGAGTAAAGAAAGAATAATTTTTTAATGCTAAAATTTTGGTACACCCTCATAATTTTCTGTATGGTCTCATAATTTTTTTGTATGGTTTTGAAATAAAGACTTGAAATTAGGAATATAATTATTGTGTATAAAAATGTTGTTTTTTAATATTAAAGATTTCATTAAAGATTTTGTAATGGAAAAATTGGTAACTTTTAAATTATTGTTTTTATACTAATATTTCGTACGGAATAAATTATATATAATGATAGTTTTTAATTTTTAAAAAAATTAAATAAATGAAAGAAATTTAGTATAACCAACCAAAAAATACGAGGGATTATAAAAAATTATGTGGGACCACTAAATATTCGTTTTGTCTTATAAATATTGTTTTATTTTTTTTATTTTTTTTAAATTTATTAGTATATGTAATATATATATGTAAACATGAATTCATTATACCAAAAATTGATTTCTTATGCTAAAACTTAATTTTGAAAGCATATCAAAAATTCTGAAAGCATATAAAAATTATGTGAGAACATAGAAAATTACGAGAGATTGTGAATAATTATAAAGGAATACCAAAAATTATTAGAGAATACCAAAAATAATAAAGGAGTACTAAAAACATGGGGTACCAAAAATTAAAAGGGAATGTCAATAATTATAAGGTGAGTACCAAAAAGCTTGGGAAAGTACCTAAAATTATGAAGTAAAAAAAAAAAGGGAATATCAAAAATTATGAGGGACTACCAAATATTAGTTCATCTTATAAAATTTGTTTTATTTATTTAGTTTTTAAATTTTAAAAGTTATTAGTATATATAATAATTTTATTAGTATGCAAAAATATTTCTTTTATATCAAAAATTGATTTCTCATGTCAAAACTTAAATTTGAAAGTACATAAAAAATTATGAGAGATTATTATGAAAGCGACCCAAAATTATGTGAGAATACCAAAAAAATATGAAAGAATTTATTTGTCAAAATTTTTTAACTGTTTACTAAGTATCTCATTTGTTATTACAAGCGAGCTTATGAAGCTTACCATAATGAGCTTTCCCTAGAATTTTCCTATTTTCCTTAACACATGGTAGCATTTTGTGCTTTCCCATGTTATCATTTTAGTGGAATGTGATTCTAAAGAATTTAATTAATTGAAAAGTTAAAAAAATATAAAGACGAAATTAACCCTATTTTGTATTGGTTTAGGATATTAGTTTACTAATAAACTAAAAAAGAGAAGCTATTGTCTTCTTCATTTGTCCTACTACTTGATTTTTTTTCTATTTTTTCTACGGATTCTTCACAAGTATTATATATATACATAAATTTTTTAATTTATTCCAAAACAAGTTTTATATATGCATGATTTCATATGTGCATTATTATATTTAGAAAATATATGTAGGGCAAATTTGAAATAACTTTTCTTCCAATTAACATTATAAATTATTTTTTTTAAATATCAATTAAAATTTATTATTAAATGTTTAATCCAAATATTTGTTAAGAATGAAGTTTATTATAAAAATTAAATACATGTATATTATCTTTTATTTAATAAGGGTAAATTCGTAAATTATCATTACATTCCTGGGATAATACTTATTGAACCAAATGTGATCATGTAACTTACCTAGGATTTTAATCAATACCTTCCAATGTATATCAAACATTGTAAAGTAACTTTGCCGACAATAACTTTCCTAGCAATCACATTCCATTGGAATCGTAACATGGTAAAACACCAAACGCTATCGAAGTGTGATTGCTAGGAAAGTTACTTTACAACATTTGGTATATGTAACAACCCGTTTTTCAGTGGTACCGAAAACGGAGGTTACAAAACTCCGTTTTTCAATGATCGAGTCCGCAAATATTATTAATTAATATTTATGAGTATATTAAGAGTTATGTTGAATTTTGGTTCGGTAATTTTATTAAATGGTTAGAAATTAAGGTATAATCACTAAATCGTAAAAACCGTAAAAGTTAATCATTGTTGAATTTTATTTCTTTAAAAGCTTAAATAGTGATTGTTCAAGGATTTTTGTGGCAATTAGACCATTTTGAAAATAGGTAGATGGTTAATGCTTAATATTAAATGAATTTCTATGTTAAATTATAATTAAAAATGAAAGAAATAAAACAAAAGAAAGTGGCCATCTTTCTTCTATCATCTTCACCATTGTTTCCACTAAAAAGAGAAGGAAAGCCATCGTTGAGAGAGCTTGCAACATTCGGCCTTGGTGCATGGTAGGTTATACTAGCCTATTTCTTGTAATTTTTATGTTTTTGAAATCTCGGAAGCTTGATTTAGCTAGCTCAAGTACTATTTTGTGAAACTTTTAAAGTTTATAAAAGTTACCATTGATGAATTTTGAAGCTTTTAGAGTCAATATGCTAGTTTATAAGCTTAGAGATGAAACAGGGACTAATTTGTAAAGTAATATTTGTTATTTTTGAGTTTAGGGACCAAAATGAAAACTAACTAAATTTGGCTTGAAATTCTGTAGTTTTTTAATTGGAGGGCTATATAAGGGTGTAATTGAAAACGTTTTGAAAAATGAAGGTTAAATGTGAAAGTTATAGTTGTTTCGGTTTTAAGGACTAATTTGAATAAACTGTAAAACTTTAGAGAAATTGTGAAAAATGAAATTAAGTTGTCAAATGCATAGTATAATAGGTATTGAGGTAATTGGAATTAAAATATTGAAAAGAATTATTATATAGTTAAAGAATTAAATCAACCAAAAGATAAACATGGAAAAAGGAAAAAATTACAGATTAGTCTCCAGAGTCGTACTTGTTTTGTTTAGGTAAGTTCGCATTCAATTTAATTTTTTAATATATTTTATTATTGTGTTAATTATTACTTGTGAGCTGAGTTGTTTTAAAATGATAATTGTTCATATTTAAAGGACTAAATTGCAAAGTATAATATATGGATATGGAACGAATATGGATTGTTAATCCGATTATTTTCATGTATATAGTAATGTTATCATGATGGAAAGGATACAATAACTGATTTAAGGCCCGTGTGAACTTAGCAAACGATTAGGATACGAATGACATGCCATTAGGGTCTAAAAAGTAACATGTACCGATTTGGATATCTTTACCGATGACTGGGATCCTGCATGTGTTACAAATTCTCCGCAAATTATGCGAGCAACATCTGTAAAGTTCAAAGTCTTAATCCATAGCTCGTATGAGCAATATATTTTACAGGTTGTGGGTAACATCCAGATTTCTAATAACCCAAAAATTTGAAATAATTGGAGGATTAAATTGAAAGAGACTATAAGTTGACAATATCTATTGAAAGAAATGAGAAAACTGGAAAGTAAACTAAACATGGTTGAGAACCAAACTTGGTTTGGTTAGAATAAAGCCTGCTGGTTTCTTAGTTGGAGACATAATAAGTAGTTGTGGACGGTTCTTGTAAGGTTGATAATAGAGCGAGAAGGGTTATAAATAACTAGAAATGGCTTCCCAATGATGATTTTTATTCTCAACTTTGTTTAATTTTATTTTCACCTTCTTCAGTAGCTTGAAAAAGGAATAACTATCGAAGGTTCTAAATGGAGCAGACTTCGTGATGATGAAGATGGAAAAGTAGGAAAACCAACAAACTGCTGCCAAGAGAATGAAAGCTTTGGCATTCGAAAAAGCTAAGTTGTACAAATGATGAAGATTCAAGTGAGTTCTAAACTCCAAACCTACTATTATGATCTATGTTGTTTAAGTATTTCATGTTTTCATAAACATGAAATACAAACATGAAACATGATGATATGCGCATGCATTGCATGAAGACTATGGGAAAACCTCTATGAGATAGATGAAGTTAGGAAGGGAAATGGGAAGTGACCTTGTTAAATATCGCTTTGGGGAAGCTCCAAGCCTTGCGGAGGGAACACTATGGTGTTCAAGCATCAAGGTTAGATTGTGTAAAAGAGGTAATGAGAGGATGATTCAGGAAATAAAATCATAGGAAGGTATTTATCGCAATGACAGTATTGATTGATCCTTTAGGGCGACACCTCAACAACGATATATAACGTAAGACCATATATGAAAGACGCTATAGCAATCTAGTATAAGGTAGTAGCGTAAGACCGTGGATGAAAGATGTCATGAAAGCATGGTACAAGGTATAAGGTATACGGTGTAAGACTGTAGATGAAAGATGATATTACAACCATGTATGATGAGTAAGACCATGAATAAAAGACTCCATAGAATCATAAGATAGTATGCTAGAATGGCAAATCGATGTAAGACCATGGATAAAAGACTCTATGATATCCATAGAGAAATTTCGCTGGAACAATAAATACAAAATAGAGATAGTCCACTAGGACTGTAAACATAGAATAGAGAAAGTCCGTTGGGACAGTAAAAACAAAATAGAGATAGCCCGCTAGGACAGTAAACATAGATAAGAGATAGTCCATTGGGACAATAAACACAAATAAAGTTCATCAGGACAGTAAATACAAGTTAAGCTCACCAGGAAAGTAAACACGAGGTAAGTTTGTCGGGACATGAGCAATGAGGTAAGAAGGGTATAAGACCATAGCTCAGCTACGACAACCCATAGAGTTCACAGGAACTAGACGTAAAAAAGTTCGTCAGGACCTCAAGCAAGGGATATAATGCTAGTGCATCAAGAATGAGAAACTATGCAGGTGAAAAGAGAATAAAAAGAAAGCGTAAGTATGGCAAGCGGATCATGAGGAGTCCACCAAAAATGATGAAAGCAGTAAGGATATAGGTGAAAGCTGACCAGGCATGGAAGAAGACCCAACAAGAATTAGAGGAAGATAGGTCGTGTGAGAGCTGGCCTAATTATGAAGATGTAAAAGGGGAAGCGGACTCGTATAGTCTGATGAGTGATGGCTTACCAGGACGATAAGTTAATTATTTATCATATTGGTCAAGTGAGGCCCCAAGTTAGTCTTGTCCATAAGGTTGGTTACTGGGAATAGTCCCGCCATTGTTACTAGTAGGATGGAATGAGAATGGGTTTGCCAGAGTGACGAGTTCTACTGTAAGACAGTACAATGCGAAAATGTCAATAAGTCTTTCGGGACTATTGTATGGAAATAGGGAGTCCACCAAGGATTGGTCTGCCCATGGAAGTCCACCAAGGAAGGTAGGTTCTAAGACCCTTCGGCAGGAAGACAAGAAAACTAATACGGAGGTACAGTATAGAAAATAAGCGTACAACCAAGTAAGCTAGAGACCAACAAACACCCTATATGTGGGGTGTTTGAAAGGAAGGAAAGGCAAGAAGTAAGGGTAGGACTCGTTGATATGGCGAGGTATCTGGTATGCAATCGAGTGGAAAGTATGACTAGAGAGAGATCTCATATTGAGTCGAGTAGCTCAGAGGATTGGGTGGAGTTCACCACCCTGATAAAGAATATTCGCCATGAGCAAGCAGGGAGTTAATTTAAGTTTAATTTATTTTACACTTGTTACCTTCATGTGATAGGGTTTATTCGTGAGTGGCCTAGTAAAAGAACTCACTAAGTTCATTCGGACTTACAAGTGGTTGGTTTATGTTCGCAAGATTTGCGAGGTTGATCAATGACTTTGAGGAGGGACCAAGCCAGATAGAGTGGAGAATGGGGATCGCTGAGGGATCAGAGTTATGCACATAGGAATAGGCTACTATCGAAGGCTTTGCCTCAGGAATTTTTATGTCAAAATTAGATAACGCCATTAGAATTTGGGGAAAAGGATAGTTAGCTTCTAAAAAGAGTTGTAAGAGTTTCATTGTAATTAAACAATCAGAATAGAGACAGAAATTTGAATGACTAAATATTCAGCGGCTTAAAGCCTTGGTTGTAATAGTTATTATTCGTTTTATTTTTATATTATTTTATAGTAGTTAAGCTAGCAATAAAAATTAAATATAGATACCAATAAAATGTAACACCCCTATAACCCGTATCCGTCGCCGGAGTGGGTTATGAAGAGTTACCAATCCAAAACACTACATTTGTACATTCACATTTCCATAAGTTCATTAGCAATTATATGCGTAGCCAAACACAATCAAAGATCAAAATTCAGACTTATACCGACATTCAAAAGTTACCATATTCACATGGCTTATATACAACAACATCTCAAAATATCATTCACTTAAGTCTATTCTATACATGCCATACGAATTCCAAAACTTAATAGTACCAAAACGATAGATAATGTGACGAGTTGCTGACGATCCCCGAGCAAGTGGCTGGAGCCAACGATCTATAAAACAGAGAAACATAACAAACGGAGTAAGCTTTTATAAGCTTAGTAAGTTTTAAGCAATGCAAACAAATATACTCAATTATAAATCGATCATTCAATTTATCAAATAACATTTTCTAAGTATATTGCCATTTGGCCGAATATACACCAGCACATATTGTACATTTAGCATTTTTATTTTACTTGAATCTGAACTCATATAACATAGGTAAATCAAATACCATCACATAATTTCACATCTTGACCGGATGTATCATGATCATATATATAGCCATAACTCTTATTCACATATGCATCACAGTATACACTTATGGTTCATTTCAAATCAAACTCACATATAAGTACACGATACGTACTTGGGAAACTTAATGTAATGAATGTATTCAATTGTCGTTCTAACACGAAGCATCATAGTCTTAGACTGTTATCAAATCACTGGCAATTAGCTTGCTAGGTTTTAAACCTGAATTCATCACCGGCACGAAACCTGCTAGACTTTAAGTCTAAATTCATTCACCGGGATTTCGCCTGCTAGGCTCGAAGCCCGATATTATTTCACCGGCATTATAGCCTGCTAGGCTCGGGGCCCGATATTATTTCACCGGCATTATAGCCTGCTAGGCTCGAAGCCCGAATGGTACCATACGATAATCAATTCACCAAGTTTCATGCATATCAAACCATATGTACTTGATTTTACATAGCACAAACACACTAATAATTTATTTCCTTCATTCGAATAGATGCATATATCACACACCTTATCATCATGTCATAATTCTCCTATTATACATTTTTCATATTACATTCGATTATAAACTATGTTTGATTGCTCAAAACTTACCTCGAATATTTTCAACAGTCGCGGATCAGCTATTCAGTTACTTTAGCTTTTCCCTTATCCGAATTTGCCCCTCTATGCTCTTGAGCTAAAATCAACAAATTTAACTTCTTAATCAAACACATACGTTCGGCAACCATATACATTTCAAAAGCTAATTCATTCGCATCATTTGTCCACTTAAGTCTATCACCATTTCATTTTCAAATTCATGTACTTTGTAATTCACATTCAAACACTCAATTATACCTTAACTTATCCATTTCTTTCATTTAAACAACCCACATAACTCATTCATTCATGAACACATTCGGCACTATGCATCTTTACAAATATTTCATTTAAACAATTTTGGCCACCTTAAAATCAATTCATACACTCACAATTTAAATAGATTCACTACTCCACAATCGGTCAATTAATTATACAATTAACCATAGCCGAATACCAATCAAGTAGATATTTGTTCACATTTCTTTAACACATATTTATCAACTAGTCTATGTATTAGCTTTTAGCATATTCGGTCATGAGAGTAACCTATTTAATTTTCATGCATTCTTTTCTAAGGTTACCAAGACCATCCTATGATTAAATATATACATCATCTTTCATAATAAACGAAATTCCTATTAAAACTCTCATACATATACATTTCATGCTAGCACATAACACCATGACCGAATGCTCTCATCTTTTATTTATTCAATTAAACCATTCCTTGACCAAATATTACATTTGACCATGGAATAAGCTAATTTAACAAATAAACACATACTTCCAACAATTAACAAGATTTTTTACAACTTAACACCAATACCCGAATAACATTTTAAACACTTATTCAATTCATTAACTATTTGATCATTCGGAAATTATATCTCCCATTCAAGCCTTATTTTAAACTACCATGTACAATTCTTGCATTATACTCTAATAGCTGATTACCATCTATCTATCTAACCACAACTATCCTTATTCATCAAGCTCAACTCATCTATCGTCACATTTAATACCAAAACATCAAACACCTTCAAAGACACTCAAACATTCCATAGTCGAATGCATCACTTCAAACCAATAACAAAAATTGAGTCATGGGCTATGAAAGGAGCTTAGAAATTAACTCAAGTTCACATAAATTATCAAGAAATAAAATCAAACATACCTCCAATTAGATTCACCAAGGCCGAATATCAAAGAGCCTTTTGTTTTACCTTGTTCTTTAGATTTCGGCAAATGAAAGAAAGAATGGATGAAAACTTTGTTTTCATCACCTATTTACTTTTATTAATTATATATTTCCTTTTATAAAATCATTAAATATTATAATACTAATATGGAATGCATATAATATCCATTAAGTTATTATTTTACTAATACAAAATACATATGTTACTTATCATCTATCATCATTGCCGTCCACTAATTTAATAGTGGTCCATTTGACATGCAAGTCCTCCTTGTAATATACCATGCATTATTCGGCCCTCTAAATTCTACCTATCACATTTTTAAGTGTTATCACACAAGTCCTTTTTAACAATTCCACATCCAAATGACAAAATCAAAGCATGAAATTTTCACACATGCAATTTCACATATAATAGACATATAATATAACATTTAATTATTTTTGTGACTCGATTTTGTGGTCCCGAAACCACTTTTTGATTAGGGTCAAATTAGGGTTGTCACAACTCTCCCCCCTTAAAAATTTTCGTCCCCAAAAATCTTACTAGCGAATAAATTAGGGTATCGTTCTTTCATGGAGTCTTCAAGCTCCCAAGTAGCTTCTTCAACCCCGTGTTTGACCCACAACACTTTCACTAACAAAATTATCTTATTCCGTAATTTTTTCACCTCGTGAGCCAAAATACGAACTGGTTCCTCTTCATAACTCAAATCAGACCGAATTTCTATCTCTGATGGACTAATCACATGAGAAGGATCGGATCTGTATCGACGGAGCATCGAAACATGAAAAACGTCATGAATCTTTTCAAGTTCAGGTGGCAAAAGTAGTCTATAAGCAACCGGCCCAATCCATTCTGTAATTTCGTATGGTCCGATAAATCTCAGGCTCAATTTGCCTTTACAGCCAAATCTGAGTACCTTTTTCCACGGTGAAACTTTAAAAAACACATTGTCTCCGATTTGATACTCTATATCTTTCCGTTTCAAGTCCGCATATGATTTTTGATGATCTGATGCTGCTTTCAGACTTTCACGGATCACTTTTACTTTCTGTTTGTCCTCTTTAATCAAATCAACTCCGTAAATCTTATTCTCACTGAGTGCGGTCGAAAACAAAGGTGTACGAGATTTACGACCATACAAAGCCTCGTAAGGTGCCATCTTGATGCTCGATTGAAAACTATTGTTATATGCGAATTCAATCAAAGGTAAGAACTTTTCCCACGAACCACTAAACTCAAGGATGCAACATCTTAATATATCCTCGAGTATCTGAATAATTCGCTTAGATTGACCATCGGTCTGGGGAAGAAAAGCGGTGTTAAAATGCAACTTAGTACCCAATGCTTCTTGTAATTTCTTCCAAAACCACGATGTGAATCTCGGATCTCTATCCGACACAATAGAAGTAGGTACCCCGTGTAACCTTACAATTTGAGAAACATACAGTTCGGCTAACCTATTAAGTGAATAATCCGTACGAATGGGAATAAAATGAGTTGACTTTGTCAATCTATCAACCACAACCCAGATCGCATCTTTCTTGCTCGATGACAATGGCAACCCAGATGCAAAATCCATCGTGACTAGATCCCACTTCCATTCGGGTATCATGATCGGCTAAAGTAATCCCGATGGCACTTGATGTTCCGCTTTCACTTGTTGACATATCAAACACTTCGAAACAAAGTCAGAAATGTCTCGTTTCATACCATGCCACCAATACTGACGTTTCAGATCGTTGTACATTTTCGTATTACCCGGGCTCCATACCTATATCCAATGGACGGGTCAGGTTAGGGTGTTACATCGTGTAAGCAATTTAAGTACCGTGTATTCAAGGTCATTTTACTATAGTTCTCCGGGCGAAAATAGTAACCAAATGAGATTGGATCGAATGGTAAGATTGAATGTGAAATCAATGGTTATATTTATGAAATGCTATGGTTTTATGTATGCTTGGATGGTATTTTTTATAATGAACTAACCAAGTTAGTTGTTGTGCCAAATTGTGTAAAGTTGACAAGTTTTAAATCACGCTTATGTTATGTGATTTCAATTACTTATATTTTTTTAATGTTGAGGTAAGTTAAATTGGTTTATGTGCAAACTTATTAAGCATTCAAAAATGATTACCACTATTCTGCTTTTCTTTTTTATAGATCATTGGTTGCCAATCGTGTCGAGTGGATCACGTTGAAGCTCACACTATCCACTTTTTGATTCGGTAGACTTTTGGTCATTTTGGCTCAATTATATGTGGCATGTACTTAGGTGGTTTTATAATTTCACTTGAATAGTTACATGTTTTGTACATAAGTGTAGTTGTGGATATGTTGGTTTTGAGACTTGTCATTTTAGTCTCTATATAACACTTGGTAATAAGATGGTTGTAATGGTTATGAATGTGTATGTGGTTATTTTGATATGCCATGATTGTTTAGATGAATGGAAACTTTGAATATGGATTATATGTTGCTTTTAAGTGCATTTTGAAAATGATTTTTGATGTGAAAATGGTATGATGGATATGTATAGCATTGATGCCAAACTTGGCATGTTGTTTGGCTTTAGAAATGTGGCTACTTGTATGTGCTTGGAATTGGTGTTTGATTGCATATAGTTGGTTGTTGTTAAGTTTTGGTAAGTGTTGGTTTAGCCACCTTGAAATGAGCAAGTTAAGGTGCCTTGAATGGTATATTAGGTTAATGTTTAGAGAATGAACTTCAAATCATGCCAACACATATCAAGTTTATTTTCAAAACCAACCATACAAAGCAATCTCAAATAAGCTTTTAACAATATTTAACCATTTTGAATGGCATATTGGGTTAATGTTGTTAAAGGCTTATTTGATATTTTTTTTATGGTTGGTTTTGAAAATAAACTACAAGTGACCTATTTTTTACGCCACATAATTGTGTATCATACATGACCGTGTGTCTACTAGACAATAGGAAAGATTAAAAGAAGTACACTGTTCCCAATTATCACACGGGTTGGCCAAATGTCCGTATGAGTACTCTAGATTTGGTCATTTATTTTTTCACATGGTT
The DNA here is from genome assembly GCF_007990345.1 of Gossypium hirsutum. Lineage (NCBI taxonomy): Eukaryota > Viridiplantae > Streptophyta > Magnoliopsida > Malvales > Malvaceae > Gossypium > Gossypium hirsutum. The sequence continues at coordinate 7,919,114 of NC_053433.1, forward strand.
TTAGTTTGTTACATGGCTTAGCTACACGACCTTGTGACTTTTGATGAATGTTTGCAATCTAACCTGCACGGCCACATTGAGTTACACGGCTTAGACCCACAACTGTGTGAATCCAATTCTACATGGTTATAGCCTGGGCACACAGTCGTGTGACCCCTATTTTAAAAAATTTCACTACTTTTTAAAAAAATTTCAATTTGGTCCTTATGCTAGGGTCAACTTAAGAGCTTTCGTAAGCTCAAATGAGCCTCGAATTATTTTGTAGATCATATTATGTATGGTTTATGAAATGTTTTTATTGGTTAATTGAATTTTAAAGCTAAAATTTAATGTGTTTTACTCCGTTAATTGTTGTAGCATCCTATAGCTCGGGTCTAGTGAATGGATCGGATGAGGGGTGTTATAGCATACATGAAAAGGTATTAGTTAAAATTCCGAGAAAGTTACATTATCCTATTTGGTTCATTAAGTATTTTCCTAGAAATTTAATGATAATTTATGAATTGTAGCCTTATTAAATAAAATAAAATATTCATGTTTTTAATTTTTATAATAAAATTTATTCTTAAAAAATATTTGGATTAAATATTTAATATTAAATTTTAATTGATAATTTTACATTATTTTTTCAAATATCCAATGTAACATCATTTACTTTAGATATTGAAAAAAAAATTTACTTTGGATATTAAAGAAAAACATAATTTACTTGAATATAATATATAACTACTTTGAAATTTATTTGATCATTTGTCTTATCTATTCTATTTTTAAATAGGCTATCAATCATTTACTCATTCGAGAAAAATATTCTAGTAAAATTCTTAGTTACATATAACAAACAATAAATCAAAGGTAAATCATGCAAAAAAGGCTATGATCAAATCAACATTTGAGTTAAGCCTAAGCTTTAATTTCTTTTCTTTTGCTCGTAAGGATTTTTAATACTATAATAAAATTGAATTTTCATTTAATATACCGAAAAAAAAAGAGAAAAACAATAAAAATAAAAATAATATGTAAAGAATATAATAAATAGATAGTTAAATAAGCATACAATAAAATTAGAGAAAAAAACTTACTTATGAAGAATTTGTTAAAGTAGTAGAAAAAAAAATCAAGAAAGAAGGAACTCTCCTTCTTTTACATTTATTAGTAGATTAATATCCTAACTTAATATAAAATAAGATCAATTTTATCTTGATATTTTTTTAAACTTTCCATCTCCACCTTTTTACATGAAAATCACATTACAATTATTATGTTAATGGAAAATAACTTTCAAAAAAATTAAATTCTAAAAAAAAATTGACATACCAAATTATTTTTCAATTAAATTTTTAAAAAAGTTTCTATATTTCATCCTACCACCAGCTATTAAAAGGTTTTTGAAATATATAAAATGTGATATTTATAGTGTTTTTTTTTAAAAAAAAATTAGCGATATTAAATAACACATTTTAAGGCAAAATGGCGTTGGAGGCGCGTGGATGGTGGAACCTGGAATCTTTAGCTTTTTATTTTAGTTGAATCAAGTACATTAGGTATTACAAACAATTCAATGTATTCTCAGTTCCCGACATTCTCAAACAGATATCAGGACCGTACATCACCATCATACTTCATAGTCTGAGCACAGCGTCAAGGTCATAGAAATCAGCTACATCCGTTGATTTTCAAATTCAACGGTGATGATGGAAAAGGAAAATATCCCGTGAAGTAAACGTCATGTCAAAACGAGTTAAGCTCTTTGGTCAGTGGTGGTCATCATGGTCCTATACTACTTAGAAAATTATATATATAAATGACAAAAAGTAGATTTAAATTAAATTAAATTAAATTAAATTAATTGGAAATCAGATAAGGCGCACTAGAGGTAGCCGTCTAATCATGGTTCTCTCTTTGATGGGATACTCCTCACCGTCGATCAACGATGCCGATTTCTGGCCATGATTTGTGATTGAAATTGGGACCATCAAGGGGAGTCGGCAGCATCAACATTTTTAGGCTTTTCTTCCTAATATAATTATGAAATAATACGAAAACTTTTTTAATTACCTGAATAATATAGATTATATATAACAATTTAAATCCATACAACAGTTGATGATTTAAATAGACAATAATACATTTTTTCTGTTAAAATATCTTAAATCTAAATCACATGCTAATTTGGGATTTCTATCTACAATTTAAACACTAAATAAAAAAAATTCTCTTTTCTTAATGATAATTTTTAAAAATTTTAAAAGTATTTTAAATTTCATAATTTATTTTTTAAATTACATTTTTTTGAATTACTATTATATGATTTTTTATAAAATCATAAAATTCTAAATAATTAATTATTCTTTTGTTGAAAGAGATCTAGATTATACTATTTAAACTAAAGAAAATACATGTATGAATCACGAATTTAAAAAAAAAAAGAAAAAAATCCTAAAGATTAAAAATATATATAATTATTAAAAATTAAAATATATAATTAAAAATACGTAAAAATGTAAAAAAAAAAAAGGCATTTTCCTCCCCAATAAAGAATACGGGGTAACATTTTCTTCCCAAATGAAGAACACAAAAAATATTTTCTTCCCTCTTGGATTTTTCTTTTTGCAATTTTTCAAGTTAAGATATATAGCTTGAAATTAATTTTGTTGTAGGTCTTTGTTTATCTTTATGAAAAAAAATTAATAAAAAAATAAAAATTTACTTAAAATCTATCACCATTCAAAACTATCATTAACACACTCTTAATTAAAAAATTTTAATGACTTCGCTAAATAAAATTTTATTTTGGTAATTTATGTACAAAGATAGAAAGAAAGAAATTTTATAGTTTGTATATTCATATATATTTTTTATCATGTTGTAATTAAGTTTAATATATATATTATATTCTTTGATATGTTGATAGTTTACCTTTTATAAAATTTTAAGGTGCTTATGCATTTCATATTTATGTTATTATTTTGTGATGCCATCTCTTTCAATAAAAATAAATTATCTTTTATCTTTAATCAATATCTAAAAATAAAAATAAACTCATGGACAACATTAATTTTAAGTTGTAATTATCTCTTTAATTATGTTTACAAATTGAATTTAATTTTTTTTTAAAAAATATATCTTATCATTACATAATAATCCTTGTCATTCATACTCATGGACTCTTATTGAGAAATTTTGGGTATCTTTTCCCACTATTAAAGCTAAGTTGTAGCATGCAAGATTCCCCTAAAAAGATAAATATGGGCTAAGCAAGAACCATCATCATACTCACAATAAGAGATCAACACCAATCCGAATCCTGGCAAAGTGTTTTCCTTTTAATTAAAAGAAAACAGAAAGCGATAATGTTTCTCAAATAGCCACAAAAACAGCAAACCTCTACCATATATATATATATATATATATAATTCTAAAATGATATTTTTTTACCCTAATTCAAACTTGATGTTGGATGTTATACTTGAAAGGGTTATTAATTATATGAATCAATTATACTATGTATATGAAGTTTGCTTCGTAGGCACTTAAATGTGCTTCTTATTCTCTTCCTTTCCCAAATGATTTGTGTTATTTTCTTCACTTCCATTGATTGCTTTATGACTGTGTGTTTATAATGGGGTTTCATTTATGTCTTGTCTTGTTTCCCTTTGCATATCATTTTTCATGCGCCGCTATTAATGTACTATATATGTACAATATCACTTGTTGGGATTGATATCTATATCCCACTTCACTCTCACCCTTTCATCTAAATGCCCCACCAATCAATACCCTCCTCACAAACATATGTTTTGATAAGGGATAGGGTAAAATTACCATGAAAGACCTTGAATTAGAAATTAAATTATATATTGTCTTTTCTATATTAAAAAAAGAAAAAGAGTGAATTAGTCGTTATACATTAAATCAAAGAACAAATTAGTTCTTTTTCGTTAAAAATTTCATCCATTTGTACTATTAAAAGTTGACATGATTGATGGAATAACCACAGGCACACTACATGTACCTCACGATGATGTATAATAACTATTTTTTAAATAATAGGAATGGATGGAACTTTTAACAAAAAGATCAATTTATTCTTTATTTTAATGTATAAAGATTATTTTACCTATTTTTTGAATAAAAACCTTTACTATTTAACTATACGATAAAACTAAGTAGATCATTCTAATTCCTGTGTGTGAATAACACCAATGAAACATTTAAAACCTCAAAATAAATGGATGATAAACTAAAAATAACCAAGAAATAAAATAAAAGCCTATGATGATGATTGTGATTATTAGAAGCATGAAGTTGCGAACCAAAAAGCAAGATGTTGATAACAAGCATCATAAATTGAGAGCTTTTTTTCTTCTTAAACGATGGATTATGGTAATGAGCATCATTAGGGTATCTTTTAAAAGTAACATAATATTAAATGCAATAGTTTATAGTTGTTATGATAAATTACAAAAAAATCCTTTTTTCCAATTATAAAAAGTAAATTTAAGACAGTCGTTAATAATTTTGTTGTTTAATTATTGTTGTTATGATAGATTATTAGTTGATTCGTATCCATGATGCAGTGCATACATAAGGGCGGATTTGAGGGGAAAAAAAAAGTCTACAAAAAGGAGGGTCCCTATTCTATTCTGCAACCAATTATATCCATTAAGAACCCATATTCTCAAATTAAAAAACCCTTCACAATTAGGGCTTAAATACATTGAATTTAATGATGACTTGTATTAAATTAACAAACAAAATAATCCTTAACTCCTTACAAGTAAATCATCAAATTAACTGTAAGAAAGAAAATGCAAGTAGATTTATTGGATTAGGTATAAATATTTTTATATTTAAGTCTATAAAACATAGATATGAATATTTTGCATAAATATTTTTGATTTTAAAGGTATAATTCAAAGAGTTAGTTGCAGCTTAATACTAATCTATTTTTTGCTTACCAAGATTTGGTGCATGTCAAGCTCAAGCAAAGTCGATTCTTCATTAAATTAATAAAATTTCTACATATTGATGTTTTATAATTAAGTTTAAATAAAAATATTTTAATTATTAAAATAATAATTGAAGTTAAACCAAACCTATCTAACCGGGCTAGTGGTGACACTTCTCTAACCAGAATCCTAAAACAACATACATGGAGGAGAAGTTAAGCTTCTAAATGCTGACACGTCAACAGCTGTTTTTTTTTCTGTCACAAAGTAAGGGAGAGAAAAAGGTATAATTATTCAGTAGTCCCTGTACTTTTTTAATTTATAGAGTTCAATCTCTCTACTTGCTTTTAATTCTAAGAATTTCATTTGATTTAAAAATTAAAAATTATAAATTTTAATATGAATTATATATTGAACTTTAATTTTTAAACCAAACATTTGAATATTAAAATATCACTTATTCAAAATCGACATAAATCAAATAAAAGTGTTACCAATTAGATTTTAATTTTTAAATAGGAGTTAAATTCTTAAAATTAAAAGCAGAAAATTAAATTATAAAAGTTGGAAGAGTACGTGTACTGAGAACAAAAATTAAACTATTTTCAAGCCGATTGAAATCCGTCATTGATTTTGTAACAAACTATTTTATTTGCTTGCTTTTAGGAATATTGTCCTATCAATTGACACTTAAAGCTTTTTAACTTTACAAACAAAATTACAAATCTAATATAAATTTTTATAAAAAATTAAATAATGTGCAGGTCGATTTAGTATTTATCCATTGTTCACTTAATTTAAACAAAACATTATTAATAGTCATTTTTTGAAATTTATACCTAAATTATTTGCATTTTTTAAAAAAAAATAAAATGATTGTTTGTAGAGTTATTGATTTAAAATAATTATGATTTTTGTAAAATTAAATTTGATAATTTGAATCACAACTTAAAGATGAAGTAAATAATGAGTTAAAATGGGTAAATATTTAGGTTTAAAAAGTAAATAAATAAAATGAAGGCGGGGGAATATAAATAATATTTTGATAAAGGTTATGTATTTTATTTCAAAGGGTATGCTTTATTCTAACCTCAAACGACAAAAAGCCCTTATGCTCGGAATTATTACAACAAGAGTAAAATTAATTATTATGTTGAGCACCATCCCATTTGGATATGCTTCATCACAATAAATCAAAAATTAAAAATACACATCTTCTCTCTCTTCATTATTTATTTATTATCGTTGAAAGAAGCGAGAATAGTAGTGCTGCAAACAAAACCAATTAACAATCTCAACAAAACTCTAACACTTATATTTATCAAACATCTCTTCTCTTTTTGCTTATCATTTTGAAAGAAACAAAATTCCGACTTCCTCACTCACATGTAACATTTTTGTTATTTTACAAAATTAAAAATTAAAAATATAAAATATGTAAATTTATTTTTTTATTAAATTAATTGAATTGGCACACTTATGAAACTCTAGTCAACATCTTATCCTTATCAACCCTACTTAAAAGCTCTGCATTATTTGGACAACATCAAATGCTTTAATTTGGGTTTGAAATGTTTAAAAGGAAATTTGAAAATGAAATTGCGTTGAAAAGTTAGCATTATAGGACAGAGCCCGTAAATCAAGGCTTCAAACAGACTGGACTTTAAGGATCCAAATTTCACTTGTAACTACATTAATACAACTTCATAATTTATTAAAATTGAGATTTAAAATAAGGTTTTAGGATATAAAATATAACATTTTAAGAATATAAGATTTTGGAACATAACTTATCACAACATCATAATTTATTTTTTTTATCAAAAATTATCAGAATTAATATATAAGTTTTTTTAAATATATTTGGATTTCATAATTTATATTTAACGTAGGAAAATGAGATTTTAAAAACATATTACTCTTTTTTTTCTTCAAATTGTTTGTTTCTTTTTTGTTTTAGCTACCACCTGTCTTTTACTCCCTTTCATCAACTTTCTGTTTCTTTTCTCTTCTTATTCATTCCATGCACATTCTCTCTTTTTAGTTTGCAGATTTATTTTGTAGGTATCTTTACTTTTTTTTTTCATAAGTTGTAATTAGTAGATGACAATGCCTATTGTCGCTAAAATTCCATCAGCCACTAGTAGTTTCTCTTGGAAGGTAGGTGGCTCTTCGTCAGCTTTTTAATCTATTTTTTGTGTTAAGAGTAGTTCAAAATAATAAATGATTTCACGAGTCAGTTTGAACCTGTGTTGTCTTAAGGTTTATATGTTTTTTTTTTGTTTTTCATTGTTTAGTAAGTCTTTACCTCTAGAAGTTTTTGTGTGCTCTTTTAACACATTTTTTAGTCTTGCTTTTGCAAGTGATTTTGGGGATGGTTTTGTTGTCGTTCTCTCCTATTTGGTGGATGCTTGGTTCTTTTGTCAATTTTTTCCTTATCGCTTTGAACTAGCTAGGACTAATTTCCTTATCATATTAAGTACTTGCAATAACTGCAAATATATCGTGTTTGAGTTGTGACAGAGGCAATTTTAAATGTGGCATAATATTCTATTGATGCTGAAGCTAAAGCTGAAGCCTTTGCTGTATTGATAAAGCTTGTTATTTATCGCCTACATTGAGCGTTTGTTGTCCCCCCTCCCCCCTCGAATTATATGATCCCATTCATGGAATGAATTAATGAATTTTCCTTTCAAATATATATATTGTAACCTTAAAAAAAAAGTAATACGAAATGTGCTTAAAAACATAAAATATTAAGATACAAATATCACTATTAATGGTGGCAAACAGGTGATTTTCAATGGATTCGAATAGTGCATTATTCAGATTCAAATTACTTCAAGTATGAATATTTTTGGTTTGGACTTATTCAAGCTATATAACCACTTATCCAGCTCGACCAGCGGACTCAAGTAATAAGATGCTATGACAATATCCAATAATCAACAAATACTTTACTAAAGAATATCTCAGTTATTTATCATTAAATCACATATAATCATACATATTAAAAATTTTGAATTCTGCAAGGACCTAATTGTGAAATTCAGGCATGTAATAGGATTTTAATTGTAAAATTTTAAAGTTTAAAAATCAATTTTGAAGTTTCATAGTTGGTATCGATACCGAATCGATACCTTATTGAAAATCAATACCAAAATTCAATTATGTTTTCTTTGCAAAATAAGGGTATCGATATTTATTTCATGGTATCAATATTTTATGAAAAAGGACCGATACTTAAATAAAAATCGATATCATTTCTGGATTCTGTTTGTTTTAAAACTGTTAATTTGGTTAAGTATCGATGCTAGATGTAAAAATATTGATACTTGAGTTCAGAAATGATGAAAACTAATTTTTAAAAGATGCACTCATGCTCAAAACTTGCCTAAACTCAAATAACATACCTAAACATAAATAAAAGCATGCAAATCATCATCTAAACATCTTATCCATGTACAAATCAATTCAATATAACAATACCTCAATTGTCTAATCATCATGCATATCATCAAATTACTCTAGCAAGACATCTTCAAAATGATCATTCTTATCAACCACACATATATACACAATCCTTACAAACTTAGAACTTAAATACCATTAAGACACAAAATGAATGTTACATATATCTAAAACATCCTAGGTACATGCCAAGATCAAATAATATTTCACTAACAGTCACTACAACAAAACAGACTTTTAGCTGCGTTTGGACAAAAAATGCCGCAACAGTTGTACATTAGTGGCGCTTGAAGAAAAACCCCGCTAAAGGTTAGAGCTATAGTGGTGCTTGTGAAAAAAATGCCGCAAAAGATTACTATTAATGGCGCTTATGTAACAAATGCCGCAAATGATCAATCATTAGCTGCTTTTCTTGAAAAATGCCGCTATAGGTCAAGCATTAGCGGCGCTTATCTAAAAACGCCATAAAAGTGTTGAGTAAAACGACGACGTCTATTGTTGAGCTATAGAGGCATTAGCGACATTTTCTGTAAAACGCCGCAATATATTGAGGATTAGCGGCGTTTGTTGTAAAACGCCGCAAAATGTCAATCATTAGCGGCTTTTTTGTTAAAACACCGCAAAAAAAATATGTTATTTTAAGGTTTAGGGTTATGAATTTTAAGTTTAATGCCTACGGTTAATTTAGAGTTTTATGGTTTATGATATAATGTTTATTATTTTGGGTTATGGGTTTATGTTTTAGAGTTTGGGTTTTGGGGTTTATTGTTTTAGAGATTAGGGTCTTAATATTAATGTTCATAGTTTTAGAGGTTAGGCTATTAGAGATTAGGGGTTATGATTAATGATAAAAAAATAATTTATTTTAGGGTTTTGGTAAGCATTAAGATTCTATTTTAATTACTTTTGTCCCTTGTAATATATATATTAGAACTTGTAATATATATTAAGATTCTATTTAGGGTGTAAGTTTAGGTGTAGGGTTCAAGGAAAGGATAGTATTAGAACTGAAGAACATTTGAATTTTACTGAGATTCATGCCATTTTGTACTATACCCATATTATTTAATATAAGAATATAAAATATATGTTTTGTACTACACTAACATTGGCCGCACGGATTCCCAAAAATATGTCTAGGATTATGGTTTAGGGTTAACAATTTTTAAAGTTTATAGTTTGGGTTTTATGGTTTAGGATTTATGGTTAGTTTAGGGGTTATGGTGTATGGTTTTGGGGTTTAGAGTTTGGGATTTGATGTTGGTGTTTTGTGGTTTAAGGTTTAGAATTCAAGATTTAGGGTTTAAGGTTTAGGGTATAATTTTGGATTTTAATTTAGAAGATAAATATATATAAATTATTATTTTAAAAGAATATATATCAAAATGGGTTAAATCCCAAAAGCATACATGAAAAGTGGTTTAGTGTGCAATTGTGTACATGAACAGTAATTTGCTCTAGATCTTGTAAAATATTAACACAATTATTGATATAATTAGCATAATTTTTTATTTAATTAATTTATATATTGCATACATAATATTTATTTTATTCAATATAAAAATATATTGATGTTTAAAGTAAAATTAAAGTTTCAACTATAGTTAGGGTTTAGAGTGTAAGTTTATGGTTTGAGGTTTAAAGTTTAAGGTATACTGTTGAAGATTGAAGCAATATTTGGAATTTACTCAGATTCTTGCCATTTTGTACTACACCTAATATAAGTATATAAAATATATATTTTGTACTACACTAAGATTCGTCACGCTAACATTATTTAGATATAATTTAAAAGAAATTATATATAGTTTTAAAATTTGATCAATTTTTAAATATTTTTTAGGATCAAAGGCATTGGCGGCGTTTATATAAAAAACGCCGCAAATGATAGGCAATAGCGGCGTTTTTAGACAAACGCCACAAAATGTAATTATACATTAATAAAAAAACAACATCACTTTCTGTGGAAATATTAGTAGCATTAGCGGCGTTTCTATAAAAACACCACAATAGTAATTTACTTTAATTTAGAACGACGTCGTTTCTAGTTGAGATAATAGTGGCAGTAGCGACGCTTAGCTTAAAATGCCGCAAAAGGTCTCCTATAGTGGTGCTCTGTTTAAAACGCTGCAAATTAGTCGTCTCAAACGTCGTCATTTTCTGTGGTAATATTTTTCGTATTAGTGGCGCTTTGACGAAAACGCCGCAATAGGTCTCATTTAGCGGCGCTTCTGTAAACGCCGCAAAAGAATTGTTCTAAATGTCGTCGTTTTCAGTGACTGCATGTTGGGTACTAGCGTCGCTTCTTTAAAAACACCGCAATCGGTATCCTTTAGCGGCGCTTTGATGAAAACGCCACAAATAGTCATTTACTCTTTATTTGAAACAGCATCGTTTTTCTCCCCTGAAGTTTATCCCCATACACCCCAAATCACTACAATTTTTCGCTATGTCATTTCCCCCATTTTAGTTTCTTTCTTTCCTTAAATCCTTAAAACAAAGAACAACCCCTTTTTTTTTCCTCAAATCATCCCCTAATTCCCTAAACTCGAAATCCCTACCATTTTCCCCACATCCATTTTTTTCCCAATACTTTTTTTTCCCGAAATCAAGTCCCTCATCCCCGATATCCCTAACTCTTTTCCCTTTCCTCTCGTCTTGTTTCTTGTGAAATTCCTCGAAATCATTGCCTCTGTGCTGTCAATTACTTATGTTCCTCATATAACAGCCAAATTTTCAGTGATGTCAGAAACAGTGATTCGAGATCACTAAATCCGACGAGTAAGTTTAGAAATTTTAATAAATAATAATTATGAGCCAAGCGCGAACTTAAAAGAATTTTTTTAGTGAATTTTGCGATTTTGAAAGAATTAATCAGGTAAATTGGGTTGAACATGAGGTATCGAGACCTCAAATTCATAAACCGAGCCATAAATATTTTTATAAATATTTATGGAGTATTATTAAGTTAGTATTAAAGTTTCGTTAGAAAATTTTAACGTTTGGTTAGTCAATTAATTAAAAAGGACTAAATTGAAAATAGTGCGAAATTTGTTAAATTGTGATTAAATAGTTTAAGTGATTAAAAAGGAGGGATTTAAAAGACAATTGGACCCAAATTGTATGGGCTGGATGGTTGGGCAAGAAAATCAGCAAAAAGACAAGGAGAAACAAGGGCAAAATGTGAAATTTTGCAAATTAAACATATAAAACAAGACAAAATTGAAAAATCTAGAGATATCATCATTTTTCTTCAACAAAAATGCCATGGGAGGTCTGAAAGTTGCTGGTTTTTCATACTTTGACAAATGTGAGTTCAATTCTTGCCCTTTTCTTTGAGATTTTTATATTTTTGTGACTTTTACAATTAGGCCCAAGTGTTTAATTCATTAGTTTTTGATTTTATGGTCAAAATTGAAAGCTACCATTGATAAGTGTTGGTTGTTTATGATGAAATGAAATGAATTTGAAGCTTTGATTTTGTTGTTTGATGATTTTATCAAGTAATTTCAATAGAAATTGATTTTAGGACCTAATTGTGAAAAAGTTGTGAATTAAGGTTTAGTGTTAAAATTCTTATTTTCAAAGGTTGTGTAATAGTTTAGAATGATGGAATAAAATGTTAATTGAGAAAAATTAGTTTAATAGATGGGCTAATTGAGCAAGGACTGAATTGCATGACCTGTGAAATTTAGAGGAAAAATGGTAATAAACATATTGAGCTAAAACTGTTTTGGACAGTAGCAGTAGGTTAACTTTGAAAAATCACCATAAATTTTAAAAATCTAATTACAGGATGAAAAAAATATTGAATTAAAGCTTATTAAATTTAGTTTCTTATAGAAGAAACGGTGTAAGCAATTGAATTGTAAATTATGAGATATAATGAAATTTGTGAGACAAGGTTAGAATGAATTCGGGTTCCCCTGTTTTGACTTTGGAAAATCACCAAAAATTGGAGAAAATTTATTTAAGGCTCAAATTTATATATTTAGAATCTTTAATGAGTCTATTTTTAATAGAAATCAACAGGAACATTATCCGAGTTCTGTACTGTGATATAATTAATTTTTAGTGAACAGAGGTCAGAACTGTCAGATAGTGAAACAGGGGAAACTTAAATGAATAAAATGTACTAATTGACTAAACCAAAAATTCTGAAAATTTTATGGCGGAATGATATGTGAGTTTAATTTCAGGGAAAATTTATGGATCTTAATTTGAGCTCTGTAGCTCGAATTATAAATAATTGTGTGACTATGACTCGTGTGAACAGCTTGATGTGAGCATTAATAAGTAAATTGTGAAATAGTACTTACAAGAATCTTATATACATTAAGGATGTAGAATGGAGACGAGGAGGAGGAAAATAAATGATATATGTTTGTAAGAAAACAGTATGAGAATGATACATATCATGACATGTGTATATATAACTAGTTTCAATATAATGCTTGTTGGGTATGAAGTTGGATTGAAATGTCTCAGGCAAGTATTTTATTCTGCGCATCTGAAATGTGGTATTTTATGAAGATATAATCTAGCTTTAAATATGAATGCTTGATGATTAAGCTGAAAATATTTGGTAAGATGATAATCATGGTATAAAATTATAAGTGGTACCATAATAGACAAGGTAAAATGAGTATGAGAGATACATGTATGATGACATACAAATACTATGTTTGTAGTTTAATTGAGAATGTTTAACCGTTAAATGAATACCATGTTATATGCTTTTGATTTTGTATGAGTGTGTAAGAGATTAAGGTTGACCAAGGCTTGGAAAATAGCTTAGGTATTGACCACACAGGTTGAGACACAGGTAGAGACACGGCCGTGTGTCTCAGCCGTGTATGGAACACGACTTTAGAACACGGGCGTGCGATATGGCCGTGTGCCCCTAAATTGATGATGATGTCATAAACAGAAAGCTCCACGGACAAGGGACACGAGTGTGTCCCAAGCCACACGGGCTTGTGGAATCCACACGGCCTAATCACACGGACATGTAGGTATTGTTCACAAGTAAAATTTTTAAAAAAATTAAGCGAAAAATTTTATGAGAAATCTGTTAAGTTCCGACTTGATTTTAATGTTCATGTTAGGCTTCGAGGGCCCAAATAAAGGTCGTTATATATATATGATCTTAGAAAGTGAATAGTAATGTTTCGATTAATCTGTAAATGTTCTGTATGTACTGGTAACACACTGTAACCCTGTTTCGGCGACGGATACGGGTTAGGGGTGTTACAGCTCAAATTTTGGAACCAGTTGAAATATTCTCTGCTACACTAAACGTATAATTTGCGTACAAATTTGTTTTCCTCTTTTTAGTTCATCATTGTTTTCTGGAATCTGAACATATCTATGGTGATCGAACATCTTACTGTTTTACTCCTTATGTTTTGATTTTTAGGGTATGGCTATTGTTTGTCTTCTGTTTCAACTACCTAGTTTCAATCAGTAATCTATTTATTATTATAGTTTGGAATGTCTTAGGGTGAATGTAAAGAGGCATCTCTATTTTAAAATCGGTCATCTGATGTTGGTTAGAGCATTTTTATAAAGAATACAACTTTCAACAAATGTGTCCAAACTTATAGAAGAAATAGTCTTTGTTGATGAAGTTACTCAGCTGGCATCTCTTCATTTTAAAACATAAGCCTAGATTTTTCTTTGATCTCTTCATTAGTGTGCTTGTTTGCTATTCTATTGGTTGGAAAATATCCGTCTCTATTAACAAAGTTACCTAGTTGTTTCTTTGTCATCAAAGACACTCAATTGAAAGGTGACCGAGCATTTTATTGTTTGATTTGATTTCTTGTGTTTTGACTTTTAGGATATAGTTCCATGTGTGTTCTCCATTTCATCTGCCTAGCTTCTGTCTGTCAGTTATCTATGAATTCTTCTTGTTTGGAATGTCTTTGAGTGAATGTAAAAGAGTATATTTTGTCGGCAGCCCTCTGATGCTTCTCCAATTTTCTGCCATCCAGTTTCCTGTTATCTGTCATACTGTAAGTTCTTTTTCTTAAAAGTATTAGTGAATTAATGTTGTCTGATATTTATATTTATTTTTTATTTATAAATTAAAGTATTAGTGAATTAATGTTGCCTGTATTTCAGTTACTGCTTCCTGTTCCTCCTGCAACTATTGGTTCAACTGAAGCTACTATTTAATCTTCGAATTAATATTTGGTACTGATATTGATAAAGTTTTTATATTTGCCTCAACTGAAATAATATTTGGTGCTACTCTTATAATCTTACATCTGTTCTAGGTACTATCGAGTACCTGAATTAATATTTGGTGCAACTAAATACACCACAGCCATTGACATCTATTCTAGGTACATGTTTCGTTGCTAAATTTTTTTCCTTATTTCTATACATTTTCATTTTAAATTACTCAACAAATACTACTTTTTTTACTCTGGCCTCTGTTTGCTGGTGAGAGTGGAGTAGACCAGGTTGTTGAAATTATTAAGGTACGTTTTAGTTTAAAATTCTAATCAATAATAGTTTTATCATGATGATTTTGGAAAAAATTAATATTTTGGGGCTGCGATTTTGTATAGATTTAATTGTTGATTCTGTTTGGAGCAGAACTATTTTGTTTTCAAAATATTTTTAAATTTTTTACTTTTGAAAATAGTTTACATAATTTACATGCAAGTTCAATCACATGCAAGTTCACCAGCAACTCACATAATTTACATAATTTACATAATACATAACTTATATAATTTAATATTCAAATTTCATAACTTACATAATTTACATAAATATATATCATATCATAACTTACATAACTTAATTATACTTATAAATAAACAACTTACCCATGTAATTTATTGTCAACTTCAAACTTCAACAACTACGAAATGGATAGGACTTGGATGAATTTGTCAAGGGTAAGCAATGGTTACCGAAATGGAGTACAAACTTTTCTAAATTTTGCATTTCAAAATGCAAGCCAAGAGAATATGATTCTTTGCCCGTATAAGAAGTGTGACAATATCAATTGGCATTATTGTGAAGTTATCTACGAACATCTAATTATTGATGGCTTTATTTTGGGGTATAAAAAATAGATTTTCTATGGAGAGTGTACAGTTAGTAGAACCTCTTCAACGATTAATCCGGTTTATCCTCATAGTGCTTACCATCAGTCTGTTAGAGAAGATGACATGGAAGGTATGTTGCGGGATGCATTTAATATGCGCAGTCATGGTTTGCAATCATTTCCACCTAACTTGGTTGCATCCGATGATTGTAATTCCGGTGGAAATGCTTTCACTGAAATGGGAAAAAGTGTACCTGATGAACAGCCAAATGAAGAAGCGGTGAAGTTCTACACGTTACTTAGTGAAATGAATGAAGAACTTTATGAGGGATCAAAATTTTCAAAAATGTCCTTTTGCATTTGTCTTTTTCACTTAAAATGATTGGGAGGGTGGACTGGAAATTCCTTGACAATGCTGTTAGAGTTTTTGAGAGATATGTTCCCCTTTGCCAAAATCCCTCATTTATGCAAAGATATGAAGAAACTAATAAAAGATTTGAGCCTTGGGTACAACAAAATTCATAGTTGCAAAAATAATTGCATGTTAAATTAGGGTGATCGGAAAAACCAACAGTCTTGTCATGTTTGCGGTAAATCACGTTGGATGAATAGAAATATAGAAGATGTTAACGAGGATGAATATGAGACATATTAAAGAAGGAAGTTAAACAAGATTTTGCGATATTTTCCGCTAATACCAAGGCTTCAAAGGCTTTTCATGTCGTCAAAGACAGCCGAGTCTATAACGTGACATCATGATAAATGAACCGATGATGGATTATTAAGACATCCTGCAGATTTTTTAGCATGGAAATCATTTGATAATAAATTTCCAAACTTTGCAAGTGATCCTCGGAGTGTGAGGCTTGGGTTAGTAGCTGATGGATTTAATCCTTATAAAATCATGAGCACTTCATACAGTACTTGGCCTATAGTGCTTGTTTTTTACAATTTACCTCTATGGCTTTGCATGAAGCAATCTTATTTTATCTTATCTATGATTATCCCTGGAGAGAAAGGTCCCGAAAATGATATTGACATTTATTTGCAGCCACTTATTGAAGAGTTAAAACAATTATAGGCAGGTGTTGAAACATATGATGTATTGAGAAATGAGAACTTTTACCTACGTGCTACTTTGTTATGGACGATTAATGATTTCCCAGCTTATGCTAATTTATTTGGTTAGAGTACCAAAGGATGTTATGCTTGTCCTTTGTTGTGCTGCACAAACATGTTCGAAATGGTTATATAATGGGAATAAGTTCTCTTATATGGGGCAGCGTCGGTGGTTAGATGGGCATCATATATTTAGATTTCAGAGGACTTAATTTGACGGTACTGAAGAGTTTAGAGAAGCTTCTGAGTAGATCATTGGGTCTGAAATCTTGTTCATGTTAAAAGATATGGATTTCAGTTATGGAAAGATGAATCAACCATCCAACATACAAACAAAGAGAAGATCGAGGGATGAATCTGATGATGAATCTGATGAAGAGGATGATCCTAATGAGGCGAACTTGTGGAAAAAAAGAAGTATTTTTTTGAGTTGCCTTATTGGGAGCATCACATTTTACAACACAATCTTGATGTCATGCATATTGAGAAGAATGTTTGCGAGAACATCATCGGGACAATTTTGAATGTCGATGGAAAATCAAAAGACAATCTTTAGAGTCGACTTGATTTAGTTGATATGGGAATTCGGTGTGATCTTCATCCCCAAGTACTTTCGAATGGGAAATATCGGTTGCCGCCTCTAATTTTTACAATGTCGAAGGAAGTGAAAGAAGTGTTTTGCACGGTGTTGAAGGATATAAAGGTCCTAGATGCGTATGTATCAAATATATCTCGATGTGTAAGTCTTAAAGATCGAAGACTATATTCTTTAAAATCACATGATTATCACATCTTGATGCAAGAGTTACTGCCACTTGCTTTACGGTGCTGTATGTCAAAAAAGGTGACTTCCTGTATAATTGAACTTTCCAATATAATGAAAGCTATTTGTGGCAAATTTTTGAATGGTGAAGAACTTGAGAAAGTACAAGATCGAGCCGCTTTGACTTTATGCAATTTGGAGAAGATCTTTCCACCTTTCTTCACTATTATGGTGCACTTAGTAATCCATTTCCCTCGTGAAGCAATAATTGGTGGACCGGTTTTCTATCGATGGATATATCCTATAGAAATGTGTTAATTTATTTCAAACCTATTCATTCATTCACCTCTATACCATTAGTTACAACTTTTGATAATGTTGTATATCCTGTTTAGGTTCATATTCAATTTGAAGTTTTATTGTCGTAATAAGCGTTATCTGGAAGGATCAATTGCTGAAGGCTACTTGGCAGAGGAGTGTATGACTTTTTATTCTATATATTTAGAAGATGTTGAAACAAGATTGAATAGACCAAGTAGAAATGTTGGGCTCAATGATCCTAACTTGATCGAAATTTATTTATTTCAAAGTTATGGAGAACCAATCGATAAAGTTGAAATTGCAGAATTAGATGAAAGATCTTGGGTACAAGCACATAGATAGTTCTTTTTCACCACGATTCAATTGAACCATTACGCAAGTAAGTTCTAAAATATGATAAATATTCATCTTTTTGATTTGTTTATTTTCTAACCAATTAAACCTCTTTTAACATAGTGAGTACAAACAAATCTTGAGATCTCGTTCACACTCCCGAAGATTACAATATCGAGAGATTAATAAGTTATTCACAGAATCTTTTCATGAATGGTTAAGCCAAATGGTATGCAACTCAACCTTTTATTGACAAATAATAATGTTTTATCATAACATTTATAATTACTCAATTTACTTTCGATTCAGTAGGTTTGGAGTGGGAAAGATGTTAATGACGAAGTTAAATGACTTTCCCAAGGTCCGAATAGAGTAGTAAAAAGATGTAGTGCCTTCATCATCAATGGATTCAGATTTCATACAAAATATCGCGAGAGATTGAGGAGAACTCAAAATTGTGGAATAGTTGTTAATTCTTCAATTATAGTTGTTAATTCTTCAATTACAAGTTATGCTAATGCTAGGAACAGTAATCCTGTTGAGGGAAATGTGGAGTATTACGGGCTTCTTACTGATATTATTGAGTTGGATTACTATGAAAAATGGAAAGTTGTCTTATTTCGATGTGATTGGGATGATGTTAATACTACTCGCGAAATTAAAAAAGATCAATTTGGTTTTACAATGGTGAATTTCTCTCGATTGATTCACAGTGGAGAACAATTGATAGATGAGCCGTCTGTATTTTCTTCTCAAGTGAAATAAGTTTTTTACTCAAAAGATCCAATTGATGAGGGTTGGTATGTTGTACTCTGAAACACCCCTAGAAACTTGTTTGACATGGGCAATGGAAGTAGGGATGATATCGTCGAAAGATCAGAAACTTTGCCTTTTCCAGAACAAAACTTAAATGAAAATATCCCTAGTACTAGTACATAATTTCAATGGGTTTGTTAGGATGTGGATGAAGATATTTACGAATTATGATGTAGTAAGATTTTACGATTTTTTTAATTATATATAATATTATAATTTTAATCTTGGTCATGTTATATAATTTAACTATTTTATATGAACTATTATTGTTGTAATTGTTACTAAATTTCAACTATTTTATGTGTATTGCAGGAAAAATGCGTAGAAGAAGATTACGAGATTTAAGTATTGTCCAGAATACTCCAAATTTGGAAGAAGCAAATAGTGAACAGCAGATAGTTATTGGATCTTCGAATGTGTCGGAGACACTTGACGAGCCTGCAGAATTTCAAAGTAATGTTAAGTTTATTTTACATGTGTGTTGACTTTTATTATTGATTTATTTTTCAATTTTAATATAATAATATATCGTTTTTTAGCTGAAAGTGGTGGGACGCGTAGAGGTCGAGGACGTACGCTACTTAAAGATTTATACGACTTAAATCCTGTCGAGCGTGTCAAAGTAAGTAGAAACAGTCATGGTCAGCCTGTTGGATCTGAAGCTCGACTTTTAGCAGGCTATTTGGGCATTATAGCATGAAATGCCAATATGTTGCCCATCAACTACGAATCATGGCATCACATGCCTGATAGCAACAAAAATCAAGCTCTCGATAATATTAAGGTAACAAAACGTGAATGTAATTTATAATGCTTTGGTTTAAGTTTCATTTATATTTACATTCTAATCTTGTATTTTTTTAGGAGAAATTTGCTTTAGAGGTCTCGGATGACTATATCAAGAAGGCATTGGGTAAAAAATGGAGAGACCATAAAAAAGCACTTTGAAAAAAGAATATTTTAAGAAAGACATAAGCCTCGAAGAAAAATTGCGAAATGTCCCACCGGGAATGCTGAGGTACCAATGGGAAGATGTGGTTAGATTCTGGAATTCAAAGAAAGGAGAGGTATTACGTACTTCCAAACTCTTATAAATTTTTCGGTATATAGTGTTTACTATATACATAATAATAATTTCATTATGTAGGACCGTGAGCAAGTTAGAACAAGCAGTAGGCAAAAACAAAAATTCACGCACACAATAGGGTCTAGAAGTTTTGCTTCTGTAGCTGAGGCCGAGGTATTATGAATTTATTAATTCTGTCAAATATTAACGACTTTCTACTATTAAATAATATTTTTACTACTAAATTGTAGGAAGTCTCGTCTGGTCAAAAAGTTAGACGCCTTCAACTTTTTGACATTACACATAGGAAAAAGATGGATCTCCTATGACAACCGAAGCTGGAGAAATTATGATATATTTTCTTAATAAAATTTGATTTATTATGAATATCTATAATGTTTAATTATATTGGTTTAATTCGTAGTTAGTAGTTTTAAGTTATGTTGCATTCATTTTTATTATATATTTCGTTTCTAACTCTTTGATTGATTTATTAGGAGAAACTAAAGGAGAAGAAGGCAGAGTATGAAGTGATTGCTTCGGCTGATAGTTCTGTTAATCTTGAAGACATTGATAACAAAATTATTACTGAAGTTTTGGGTCTTGAAAGTATGGTCGGGTTCGATTTCAAGGATCTGATGAGCTTCAGTATGTGATGAAGATGTTTCAGCAGTCGCAAAAGTCGTCATTTTAGACATTTGTTTTCTCGTTGTAAGAATATTTTTAACATTGTCACATTTAACATTATTGTAAGAATATTTTGAGTTATACTTCATTTATTAATTTACATCATATATCTTTCGTTGAATTTGAAGTATCATTTAGATTTAATGTTTTTGGTTGTATTTTTTATGCTACATTTGCTGTTTTTGGTTGGATTTCATGCCATATTTGCTGTTTTTGGTTGCATTTAATGCAGGAAGGGTTGGATATTGGTGAAAAATGTATATTGCAAATCTGCCAAAATTAGCGGCGTTTGTAACAAAAGCGCCACTAAAAGCCTGATCTTTAGTGGCATTTTTATAAAAGCACTGCTAAAAGCCACGACTTTTAGCGAAGCTTCTCCCACAAACGTCGCTAAAAGCCATGACTTTTAGCAGCAATTTTCCCATAAACGCCGCTAAAAGTCATGATCATTTGCGGCGATTTTTTTCTTCAAATTAACACTGCAAATTTTTGCGACATTGTCTATAGCGGCGTTTTTTGCGGCGCTTGTGAAATCGCTGCAAATAGTTCTAGCGGCGCTAAAAGTCTGTTTTCCTGTAGTGAGTTGAATTTCAGATGGTCGTTGGATGTTGAGTAGACTATCGAACTGATAAGTGCCTAACCTGCGCACGAAAAAAAAATTGTATGTTGAGTATAACTCAATGGTATTTCTATAATCCGAGCATAAAAGTAAAATACAATACAATTATATGTTTAAATTTTAAAAAAATGCTACGTGGGAAAGAGGCTTCAAGCAACCATGGGCTCTACCTTTCCCTCTTTCTTCCTTTTGCTCTTGTTTACCCTTATTGTTTGCTTTTTATTTTATTTTAGGTATGAATCTTGGTTGCATCCTAGCTTTTCCATGGGTTGACTTGATGGGCTCCTCTGGAGGAAGGTATTTGGCTTCTGTACTGAGTAATCTCCGCCATCTTCTAGTGATCCGAGTTCACAGAACAGTTCCAGGGTGTATGTTTCCGCCTAAAGGCTTTCGTGGT
This sequence comes from Gossypium hirsutum, assembly GCF_007990345.1. Taxonomy (NCBI): domain Eukaryota; kingdom Viridiplantae; phylum Streptophyta; class Magnoliopsida; order Malvales; family Malvaceae; genus Gossypium; species Gossypium hirsutum. The sequence goes on from NC_053433.1 coordinate 7,940,724, forward strand.
TGGAGCATTCTTGGTCTCCTACATCGACAGGTGGTCTCTTATGGTTGCAATGTTTATCCTGACCGAACCTTGGAGGTGAAGATGAAGATTAAGAGATTAGGACTAGTATTGTATTTTGGTGTTTGGAACAAAGTTGAAGCTTTGTCCGTTTTAGTCTATTTTGTCTCTTATTGGCCTCTTGTGGCCTTTTGTGTTAGGCAGGTTGTGCTTATTTTCTCTTCGTCGGATGTGGCTGTTCTTTACTTGAGCACTTGTTCTCATGTTTGGTTTGACCATGTGATGGTCTTGTTTACTGTTCTTATGGAATTTCCTTAATGTAGTTCTGATTGTTTCGACCAAAAGAAAAAAAAACATCAGAAACGTGTGTTATTTATCGATAGAAATTATAGTGAATAGTGGATACAAAAAAGGAGATGATTTCGCTCAATGTGGTTAGGTTATTTGCATTATCATCACCTTGTACTTGTAAAGGGTTCATTGTTTTTCTTGAGCATGCAAAGTGCACTACTTTTCCAACTCATGGAATTGCTCCTCTCTCTACTTTCGCTACCACCCAAATTTCCATTATCATAATAATAATTACGTTACTGACCATGGGTGAAATAAATATATTTAACAAATTTAAAAATATATAATAATCAAATATCACTTTATTGATACCACAAGGTAGAGATTAAAAATCATAATGTTTTGGATTCAAATTCTATTGTAGGTAAGTATTGTTTTAGGTTTTATATGAAAAAATAAAATTATCCTCAAAATAATATTTATTATTTTGATAGTTTTATAATTGAATTAAGACTCAAGTAATAGGTGATATTAATTCAATCAAAATTTTAATAAAAAATTATCTTTAAAATGATCTTAAAATAATTTTTTTTAAGCATACCATAAATTTATGTGGCTTCAAACCTTTAGTTAACTAACACAAAAATTAGGTCAAATTGTAATACTTAAATCTTGTAAAATCTCAAATCTTAATTTATCATTATTGATTAAAATTTTATTTTTTTAATTGACACAAAATTTTAATATAATTAAAGTTAGAAATAATAAAGCATAATGATATCAATATTTTAAAAATATTTTTAAAGAATACAAAATATTATTTATTTAATAGAGACGTAAAAACTAAATACTAATATAGATAATTTACACTCTAGTTAATTCCTAATAGGAGTATAATTTGTTCTCATAAAAATTAACAAGTCCCCCATTATCCACTTTCGTGGAAACAAAGTAATTGGAACGCAAAGATGTAGGTTTAATATTTCCAAAATCAGAATAGTCATCATTCCCTATAAATACCCTCTTCATTCTAAGCCCCATCATCTAAGAAAAAACCAAAAAAACCCTTCAACCTCAGTCAAATTACCTCAGTCAGAACCTTTTCTTTCGATTCACGTTCTAAAATGGCTGCTTCAAACGTAGTTGTGGTTATGGATTTCGATAAGACGATTCTCGATTGCGATAGTGATAATTGGGTGGTGGACAAGTTGGGTGCTACTGAGTTGTTCAACGAGCTCTTACCTACTATGCCTTTGAACTCTCTCATGGTAAATTTTTTTATTCTTTTATTTAGTTTTTTCTTTTAATTTTTCCAAGTCTAAGAATTAGGGTTTAATCAGTGTTGTTGTTTTTACAAAATATATATTTCAGGACCGAATGATGAAAGAACTTCATATACAAGGAACCAAAATTGAAGACATTGTAGCTGTTTTAAAAAGAACTCCTATTCATCCCCGAATCATCCAAGCCATTAAATTTGCACATGCTTTAGGGTATATAATATTTCACACTTGGTTTTATTTAATTTTTCTTATTGGTTTTCTCGTTAGAAAAATACTCAAAAGTTTAGGGTCTGCAATGGCATTGTTTTTGCAGATGTGATTTGAAAGTCGTTAGTGATGCGAACGTGTTCTTCATCGACACAATTTTAAAACATCATGGTTTGAAGGAATGCTTTTCAGAAATCAATACGAACCCAAGCTTCGTGGATGAAGAAGGCAGGTTAAGGATCTTCCCTTACCATGATTTCACTAAACATCCCCATGGATGTTCTCATCCTTGCCCTCCAAACATGTGCAAGGTATCCATACCCTCTAAACCTTTTTCTTTAATAAATTCGAAAGCTCCCAACATGTTTTCTCAGTCACGCCTTGGATTTGGACATAAGCAAATGCATTATTTAAATAGATTATCACCCACCCACATTTTTATACTATTTTATTAACATAATTTCTGGGGAATTTTACGTGTAATCAGATACAAAACACGATTAGCTGTTAGGTACGTGGAGCTTTGTCATTTTTCTTGTTATCAAATTGACTATGTTTCGATTCCTTTTGAATAGGGTATTGTGATCGAAAAGATCCAAACATCTTTATCCGCGGTGGAGGAGAAGAAAACAATCATCTACATGGGGGATGGATTGGGTGATTTCTGCCCCAGTTTGAAGCTTGGAGATGGAGACTATATGTTGCCAAGGAAAGATTTCCCAGTTTGGGACTTGGTTTGCAAAAACAGGAGCCTAATAAAGGCTGAAGTTTGCGAATGGAGCAATGGGGAGGAATTCGACCATGTTTTACACCACTTCATCACCAAGATTACCATTGACAAAAGCAACATTAAAGGCAACAATGCTACTCAGCTATATTCAGATTATAAAGTACAGACAATGCCGGGCTCTTCCAATCAGCTCTTTTCCCACACCCTTTATGTTCCTCTTTAGAATGCGAAAGTTGTAGGCTTTTCTTTCTTTTGCTGGACGAAGCAAAAGTTGTAGGCTGATGCCTTGGAATAGCTATTCTTTTATTGAAATAACATCTTTAGTTCTTTAAAATGACAATCATATTTAACCCTGAATTAACTTTTATAGTATATTCCATTTAAAAAAAAGATTAAATAAAAAATTATAGCAAATTATAACACTTTTTTCGAGTATCTATTTTTCTTTCAAAAGTGATCTTTATTAAAAAAATCATATTAACCAATCATGTTGAGATACATTATATCTTTTAGGGGTTCTTCTTTTCCTCAATTTTTTTTTCTCTATTTGCTTCTACTGAAATCTGATGACAACTTTTCTGTTTTTTTCTTTTTTAGCTTAAGTTTTTCTCCCCCTTTAATTCACAAGCTAGGTCACTTACTTACCCTCTACATTATAGGTTTTTAGGTTGGGTAATACAGTAGCCCACTCCTCCGTCACTATCATGTTCATAGTTCCCCATAGTTGTTCCCTATCTCCTGTTGCCTAGGTCTTTCTTCCTCTTGGCACCTTCTTTTTCTAGTTTGTTTTTCCATAAATTGCCTTAATTAGCCTCACTCACAGCTCCTTCTATGGCATCTATCAGGTTCAAACACTCTTATGCTATGCCCCACTTCTTCATGATACCTACACCTTTTCCTTGATCGCAGTCAAGCAGGCGAGGATTTCATAGGCATGGGAGCTCCTAACACTCCTTCTCGGGTTACTTGATTTAAAATCTGTACACGAGAAGTATTGTGGGAAGTATACCCATGGTAGTCACTATAGTAACGGTATTAGTATCGGTGAGTGTACCATTTTTATTTTGTAACGATACATATTGGTATCAACATATTTTAGTGTATTTTTTCGAGTTTATTAATTTTTTAAATATTTTCATATACATATATATATTTATTGTCTCATTTTTTGTTTATTGATAAATTATATATACATTCAAATATTTTTCATATATATTGTTACCTTGATAACAAATAAATTATCATATATTATATATACAACTATATCTTAATTATATCCACATAAATGTATTTATATGTGAATATAAATTTTAAAATTATTAATTAAGTTCAATAATTTAATATAATAACTTAATTTTAAATATAATTATAGAAAAATTAAAGTGCTTAAGATAAAAAATTTAAAAATTATTTTAAAATATCAAAATTTTACACCAGTGCACATAATTACAAGTAGAAACAGGCCGAAATACATCTAAATAGTCAAAACGCATTAAAATTTAATCGAAATGCTGCCGACTGGTATGATCGGTACCAACTACCGTGGTCTGATTATGGTTATTATTTATCAGGCCCGCTTCAAAATTCTCACGATCGTTTGCCTCAACCCGATTACAGTCCCCCTCCCATATAACCTTGTCCATTTCCTGCCCCCCCCCCACCAGAGGCCAATTCCATTGTGTCTTCATATCATTGGTTACAATTATCATTTAATAGGAGTTCGGATCTCAATCCTGTCAAGCTGGTGTGTTGGTTTATCTAAGCTGAGAGAATGTTTGTGCAGAGTGTAGGCGCCTATGCAGATGCCTAAAACAATAATAGCCTGCGCTTATAAAACTAATAATAACAATAATAATACCATAAAAAAATGTTAATGCCTAAACAACATTGCAAAGGATTTTAAAGCTGCAGCGATGATATCAACAATTTGTAGCATACTTGCTGATCATAACATTATGGCCTTGACTCTAGACTGCATGCGGATTTATGTCAACAATATCACATTAACGTTTATTTCATTTATAATGAATAGTAAGTAGATAATGCTGCACATTCTTCTGATCGTGTATTCTACCACTAATCTTGTAGATTTCAGTTGCACGTGGAACCTCTTACCACTCCTGAATACCCAATGCATACTTAAACACACTTGAACCTACAAATACTTTTCATGCCTTTCTCTCAGTTGCATTTGGAAATAGACGCAGGATGATAGCAGGCAGAAGCTTCAAAGATTGAGGCTCTTTTTTGGTCTTTTATCTCACTTATTTCTTCTTCTTTTTCCCATATATATATCAGATAACAGTGATCTGTTCTATAGTATAAAAAAAATAAGGTTAAATTTTGTTATTAGTCCTTGTACTTTACAAAAATTGTGGATTTAATCCTTGTAATTTAATTTGGTATATTTCCTCCTAACTTTTCAAATTTTAAAATGCCAGTCAAGGGTGAAGGCAGAAAACCTTTTTAGGGAGGCCTAAATTAAATTTTAATTTTTACGATAGTAAAAATATAATTTCACTATTTGAGTAGCCTATATCTTTATATTTTTAAAGGATTAAATCAATTTTTTATCATTTGTAGGGGGCAAAGTATAATTTTACCTTTACTAATTTAAAATTTTTAAAAAAAATTTAAAGGGTCTAAATGGAATATTTTCCATATTAGGGGTGAGCCAGCCCTCCTAGATACGTCCCTGATGTCAGTCATCATCAAATGATAATTATTAAATTTATTAAGTTCTATTTCCAAAATATGATACGATAAACATATTATCATATGTGTAATACCATATCAGATTGTTATTTTTCTACATATTACTCACTAAAAACCAGTTAATGGATTAACAAATGTCATTTGCATCAAGACTGAATTCTAAAATTCAAAAATTATAAGGACTTAGAATGATCCAATTGGATTATATGGACTAAAACCACAATTGTATGACAGTACATTACTAATAATTGAATTTAACCAAATAGATTTAATTGCTATTGTTTGGGTTAGGGATTAAAATTTTAAATTTGGAAAAGTAAAGGGACTAAAAGTGATCAAATTAAAGTATAAAAACTAAATTTATAACTTTAACAAAGCACAGGGGCTAATAGATAAATTTAACCAAAAACTAAAAGCAATCTTCATATTCCAAGTATTCGAAATGATCTGTTTGTGCATGACATACTGATATTGTACTGATGATGAGAGAGATTCACGCTTGAAGTTTTGGGTACGCAGAAATGATGTCACGCTTACGTTGGTGTGATACTAATTGAGTGTAATTTTTTTTAAAATAAAAGAATAATTTCTATTCTATTAGTAGTCTAAATTTTAAAATTCAATTATTTCAATTAACACGGATGTTATTACAATAATTTAAAAATTACCCTTTATTTTAAGAGTTTGAGGTCTTAATTTGTAAAAAAAAAAAGTTAAATAAGCGAAATAAATGAAACATTCTTAAAAATTATTGAATCTTGGAGTTAAATTTTTATTTAACTTTCTTATACAATTAAAATAAAATATATAATAATTTGATTTGGGATCCGACTCACATATTTGTAGTTTAAGTAACGTAAAACACTTCATTTGAAAAGGGATTCTTACTATGTTTCCTGCAGTAGAAGACTAAGCGCTTCAATCTTGAACTATGTTGATACAAGCTCAATTCCTTATATGAATTTCAAGACAGTTAGGTAAGCTTTTTAAAATATTATTATTATTTAAATATAAAAGAAAAAGGAACTTCACTTTTTAAAAAGTTCTGATCTTTCTACGGAACATCTAGGTGAGCTTATGAATAGTGTTATTACTATAAGGGAAATTATCGGCATGTTCTTATAAAGTTGGTTGTGTTTAAACAAAAAAAAATTACCATATTTACTGAACCTAGACAGGAATGATGGGTTCATCATAGATCTATTTAAAGTTAAGTTCATCACAGATCTATTTAAAGTTAACATATCATACTGTTTTGGCATGATCATGTGTAATGTGAATAAAATTGAATTGATAATTTCAGTTAAAATGGATACCAAAGTACCGATAGTAATTGATTGGTACAACGATGAGACAAAAGCATTCCATTGAAGAAGCTCACTCCAATACATAGCTTACAAGCAAACTCTAAGAGGCCTACAACGCTAAGGAGGTGAATATTGGGATACAAACAGATGACAAATTCACCAACCCCAATAACATACATACATATACATACATGTATGTATATATTTCTTACCATATTAATGCAGTTACTTAATTCTGCATGGATCATATATCTCCAGCTCTTTCTTATTTGGGGCGACTTGCGGTCTCCACCGGCCCAGCTTGTCTTGCCAGCTGAATATCCACATAAATTATATAAACATTAGCAGGATAGGTGCAAAAAACAGACAGAGAAACAAAATAAATTAATAACCAAAGAACCTGAAAATAAGCTCCAAGCTTCTTTCTCAATGTTGCATATTCTTTCTTCAGTTGTTGGAAACTCCTCATGCATCTGAAAATTGCAATCATGCAAATCAAAATTTTGGTTTTAAGCTCTGGGTTTTGTTGATAAGAAATGAAAGGGGGGAATAAGGGATTTACCCTTCTCCATTTCCAGACTTGCAATATTCCCTAAACAGTGTGCTCTCAGCTTTCACCTTCTTGGCTCCAATGCTGCAAACCAATGAGAAACAATGAAACCAAATATATATAATTGGTTGCTTTAAATCCAACATGCATTGATAGAATATACTAGATGATGTTATAAAAGATTGTGACCCTTTTCCTATATCTTACCTTGAACTGCTTCCTTTGAACTGATGCATATAGGCATCCAATTTTCTAAAATCAAAAGGCTTCCTCTCCCTGAGCAACAGCAACACAAAGAAGAGAATATATCATTTTGTCTTAGATTAATATAACTCAAGTAGTGGAAAATTGAACTTACAGTGCCTGTTCTATATTAAGGATTATTCTGGCTGAATCACGGTAGTATAAGGTGACAACTTCTTCTACGAAATTGGGGTTGGCATCATCTTGGAGTTCCTCCAACTGCACGAATTGTTCATCAACATGTCCCTGCAAATGTAATCATCTTATGACACTAGTTAGCATTAATGAACGTAGTAATAAAACTTTGAACTAGGAGTCGCATGCTTTGGTTATTTGGGAAACAAACCTGATCAAACAGGGATTGCCTCATGATTGCAAGCTGCCTACGCATGGGGTTTCTCTCCATTTGAACAAAGAATGCTTGCTAGAGGGACGCAAATGAAAATAAAAAAATAAAACTAATTAGAGGTGATGGTGCAATGGAAAGGAAAGGACCAAGAGGGGGTTTATATAGTGGAGAAATCCTAGCCAAAAAAAAAAAGAAAGAAGTGGACGTCAAATGGTTTTGAAAGAGCTAGAAAATGGAGATTATACCAACTTTGCAGTGTTGGATTTCATTATGATTGGGGCTGGGATTCGGATTCTGTTTCTAAATGGAAAATATCTGATTTGTTTGTCGGGTTTATTTATTTAGTTATTTGTGTAAAATCAATTTGTTAAAAATTAAATTAATGGTTTCAGCAGATTCTATAATTCTAACACATGACATGGGCTTTCACTTTCGCCTTTATTCACTTAATTACTCATTGATTCTATGATATACTTAAATTACTCACACTGAAGATGTATAATATGGAAATTTATGCCACTAACTCTTTATTAATGCTCTATTTTAGTATGAGATTTGCTAAATTAATTATTTATTTATAAATAAGACTTACGATAAGATTGAGTGAATTTTTGGTTAATTACATTTCCTTTTTCTCTATATAATATTCACATGATTTAAAATACCATATATGATGTCTACTCATTTTGATGGGATGTGAATTAACCATTCACTTACTTTATTCATATAATTTTATTATTGTAACTTATTTTTAGGCTCATAATTTGGCATCTTTTTCTCTCTAAAAGATATGTTTTTTTTTAAAAAATTTATGCTTCCTGTCTCTTTATTTACGTGCATTTGAAATATAGTTTTTCCATTTGTTTAATTTTAATATTTTAAAATTTAATTTCACTTATTTACATCATTAAAAGTTTTTAATTTTATTTTTTAACATCACATTTTGAAATTAAAAAAATTTTAATTAATAGTTATGTAATAAAAAAATTTCATTATAATAGACTTGAATTTAATATAATAAATTTTATATTTTTAAATTTAAAAAATAAAAAGACTAAATGTAAAAAAAATTATAAAAACTTAAAGCATGTTGATTATTTCTTCATTTCAAGTTTCAGTTTACTTTACAGTTTTGCACATGAAAAACGATGATATATATATATATATAAACTATAATTAGAATTTACCATTAATATTTAAAATATAATGGAAGTCAATTAAAATAGATCTAGAAAAGATTTATACATAATAAGATTTAGGTTAGAATAGATTTAAATACTTACACAAGATTTATGCAAAATGAAAGTCGGTCCCAAGACCTTAGGCTTCTTTCACCTAAGGCATCAAGGTCCTGACACCTCAACCTTTGTCAATATGCCAAGATTTCATTGGCAACATTTTTATATCATATAGAAGTAAATCATTTTTAATGATTTATTTGAAAATATTTAATAAAATCATTAAATGCAATCCAACTATTTTGTTATATAATTCTTACAGCTAGTTATTTATAACTTTTTTAAATTCTTAAATCAAATAATAATATATATATATTTAAAAATAATATTTAAATATTTGAACTCACGTTTTTCTTATTGTTGACACAACAATAGTACTAATTAAAGTAACCATCATTCTTATATCATAATTTTTAAGATGAGTATTATTAATCTTCTTTTAAAGTTACAACTATATCAATAATTTCAATTAAAATCAATAATTATAAGTATTAAATTTAATAATTATACTTAACTTTTAACTAACTACTAAGAATCAATCTCTGAGAGAATCCACACATGAATTACATAATTTGAGATAACCTGAGACTCAAACTTAAACACTTAAATTCATATTATATCATTATATTATTTTATTAAAGACATGAAAAAGATAAAAGAAAAAAAAAATCGTTGTAATAATATTTGTCAGATTGTAAGAGTAAATATATTAATAATGTTTCAACTAAGTTGATACTCGATTAACTCAAAACAATAATCTAATTAAAAGCTTAATATAAACATAGATATATTATATAAGTATAAAATTTACTTGTTTTAATTATTATAACAATAACCTCATCTTACTTGTTTTAATTAAAAAACAAAAACAATATTGGTAGAAACGGAAAGACGGCAAGGCAGCGTAATAAACCCAAAAGTGAAGAGACATTGTTCGATTCTATCAAAGATCTGAGGTGTAAGTAAAATCATTTTTTCCAAAAAATAAAATTGTACGGACAATCTATTTTATAGAAATCTTAAATTCTCTAATTATTCAGACCTAAATAAATTAAGAAGTAGGAGAAGTTGTATCTTTTTTCCTTTATGAACAGATTTAATTAATATAAATGATACCTACAATAAAAAATGCTTTTTTTTTAAACTTTATAAACCAGGGATGATTTACAAATTAGCCACCAAATCAAATGATTAGTAAAATTGAAACACAATTAAGTGTCCTATCCTATGCCTATGATCCATAGCTTGGAATCTTAAATAGATCCAAACAGGAAACATTGATTTGATATGGATACTGCTCATTGCTACCATTCCATGTACCGTTTTCAAAATTGATTTTTTTTTTTTTTTTGGAAGCTTAGATACTCCACTGCAAAAGTCTGCCATCCTCTTGTCCTCTTCCTCCTTTCACAACTTTCAAGCCTTACGTGAGGCATCACTAATTTATAATCTCTCTTCTTTATTTTAACATTAATTACTAAATTTTAATTTTAGGTTTTTATTTTAATTATATATAATGGATTATATTTTAATTTCCATCTTTATACTATACTAAAATATTTTTTATATATACTACTTATATAAAAAAAAATCCTAAGACCTTTCTTCTTTTAACACATGTCCTTCTTCTCTCTCTCTCTCTCTCTCTCTCTCGGTTAACAATAATGGTTAAGTTTCAATTTTAATCTTTTAAATTTTTTAATTACATAAAAATGATTAATATTTAATTTTGATTTCTCTACTATGCTTAAATTTGAGATTTGATTTTTATATTTTTAATTTTTTACATAAGTTGATATATCAATGTTTATAATGCCATTACTTAATCTAAATATTTTAAAATAATTAAAATGGTGATATAGATTTAAAGAATGGTTAACATCATTAAAATTTTTGTTAAATTCAAGTTCATTATAATGACATTTCTTGTGACATGATTATCCAATGAGTACTTTTTTAAAATTTTAGATTATTTTACTAACAAATTTAATAGAAAATTTCAACAGTGTTGATAATTGGATCTAAATTTTTATATTCAAAAAATAGATAAACTAAATTCTTAAAAATAAAATATTGTGGTTAAATTCTAAATACGAAAAAAGTACAAAAATTTGGAGCATATTGTAACATTTAAATTTGAACTATTTAATCCAAAAATAATTAACCCTTGAGTGGACCAAAATTTATACTAGTACATATAAAAGAAAGGTTCTAATGTTTCCCTTTTTATGACAAACGTCCATGACTTTTTCTTTTGGGTAAATATATACAATGACACTAAACTATTAATAAATTTATGTTTTAGTTGTTCAACTTTAGAAAGGTACAAAATAATCATTGAATTGTTCAAAAGTTTTCATTTAAGTTATTGGATTGTTAAAATATTTGTTGTATGACCTTCTTTGTTCACATCGTTTGCACCAATCAAAAAATCTCATTTATCTTCTCTTTTACAATTCATTTTTTACATGAAACAATTTTGAATGTCATGAATTTGCAAACCAAAATCTAAATAGCTTTCTTCTATGATCATTGATATTGACTGTTAAATTGACTTGGATCTGAAGTATGTTCTTCTAATCATTGATAAGTACTAATCCACTGTATCGGTTGTCAAATTGTCGCTTTGAGCTTGCTATTCAAACTTTGAAAAAAAAAACTTAATACCTAGACTTAAATAAATGCTTTTGAATAATTCAATGATCATTTTGAAACCTTTTAAACTTGAGTGACCAAAATGTAAACTCACTAATAATTTAGTCACTTTGGGTCTATTTTACCCTTTTCATTTTCTTTTTACATTATTAACATAATGGTCAACCTTCAAATCAGTCCATATATTTTGTAGATTATATAAAAAAAAACTTCAAATTTTAATTTCAATTCCTATTTTATGCTCAAATTTAAGATTAACTCTTTATGCTTTAATTTTTGACATAATTTAGTACTTTAACGTTTATAATGTCATTGGTTACTTTAAATATTTTCTTTTGCTTAAAATGCTAACATGAATTTTAAGAACTATAAATCCTATTAAAATTCTCTGTTAAATTTATGTCTATAACAATGTCTTTTTTGTTACATAGATGCCAAGTGATTTTTTTTAATCCCACACAAACGAATTTAATAAAAATATTTTAACAATGTTAACAAATGAATTTAAATTTTTAAATTCGAAAAGTAAAAAAACTAAATTATTGAAAGTAAAAATATAGAGGCTAAATTTCAATCATATGAAAAAAAAACTTGAAGCATATTATAATCGTTTAAAATTCAACTCTACAATTTAACTCAAAAATAATTAACACAACATATACTAGTTAAGTTAATTGAGTCAATCATAAAATAATTGTAAAAATTTGATATTCAGTATATATAGATTCAATTTTTTATTTTTATAATATTTCATTAATTTCATTATACAGAATTTCTGCTCGTGCATGGTACAAGTGATTACTACTCCTTTTAAGTAACTTTTTATTTCATATTATTTAACTCAAAATTTTTATATTGATTAAATTTATGTGATATTTAATATAAAAAATAAGGAATATTGAAGGGTAAGGTGAGAAATCTTTTAAAAATCAAAATTAAATTATAAAATTTTGGATAGAGTAATTAAGCTTATTCTAATTTGAAATTAATGGAGCAAAGTAGAGGTAGGGATTAGGGAATTAAGGGATTCTCATTCTCAATAGGATGAGCTTAGAAAATTGTTAATAGAGACTCAACCATGGAAGAGAAGCAATTCCCTTCAACCGCAAACCCCAAACTGCATATTTCTTGAGGTACACCTTGGGATCATGTCATACCATTTATGCGTGAAAATTAGGACGATAAAATAACTTGAATCTGTCTAATTTGATATGGGATAATTTTTTTTAATTTTAAAAATCAGGTTTGATAATGGGGTGATTTTTTAATTAAACAATTTAAGATAAAAAATATCAAAATATCTTATTTATTTTATAATTAATTATATAGTTTATTAATTAGAAATTTTTAGAATTTTATAAGATTATATAACATTTTAACTATCTTTTGTATATTTTAATCCATTTTTTTAAAAAAATTATAAGGTTTTATAATAAGTGTTTTACTTAATCTCATAAAAATTAATATAATTTAAAAGTTATTTAGGATTTGGATTGAATGGAGTTGGAGAACCTTTATTTTTTCAGGGTTGAGTTCGGGTGCTAAACTTTTAAAACCAGGTTGAGGGCAAGATTGGGGTGGGATAAGCAAAAAAATTACCTCACCTTACCTTGTTGCTATCTTTACTAATATATATATATATATCAAACTAATATGAAAATGTCTAGTGAGAGAGGTGTTGTTGGGACCTTGGAACAATTAGCGTAACTCCAAGGAACAATAAGTACACTATGGATATTTACGCAATCCGGTGAATCACTTATGTCTTAGAGATTGAATTCACTATCACGTCAATAATTTTATCTTTAATTACAATTCAATCAATTTTAAGGTTACAACAGTTTTAATGTTGAATACTTTTAGTGAATTCTTTTGATCACTCAAATTTTTCCACTAAAAGTTTCAATAAACTCTCAAAGGAGTGAATTAGTAATCTAAATGCATTATTAACAAATTTCTTATTGTATAGAAAAGTGCTTTTTCAAACTATTCTTTTAACCAAGGATCAAAGTCCTTCAAATAATATCTTGGATACAAGTAAATAAGATATAATAGTATCATTCTCCAGATAATAGAATCACCTAAATCATCTTCATCAATGTCCCTTATAATATAAAAAACTAGAAATCATAAATATTATGCATTCTATAATATTTAGTTTCAGCTTATAGAAAAGGGCTATATGTGTTGTTGCTAAAATAAGAAATAAATAATCAATCAAATAAGTACAAGTAAAAAATTGTCAACTTAGGCATGGCATTAGTAATGTTACTAAAAGTCTTACTCAAATTATTGCAACAGTTTGCGTAACATTGAGTTGATCCAATCTCATGATGTTGATGTTTTTAGCTTCCTTAATTATTGTAATATTGATAGAAATTTTTTTTACAAATATCTCAGCATTTTTCACATGAATTTTCACCTCAAAATATTGCTCATCAAGTGCAAAGCTTCTTTAGTGATACCACAAAGTTTATCATGAATTTCATTAATTGTTTTACTTTCAGTCATTCTTATATATTTTTTGACATGGATGTAAATGTTTGTAATTTAAACATCTTAACACTTAGAGTTATTTCATGTGTAGTTTCAAGGATTCTTCAGGCTTTTTTGATAAAAATACCTTTTGAAATGTGTCTAAACATTGTAGAGTAAGCATCACATTTCTGTCAAATTTAGGCAAAAACAAAGAGATGCAACAAGGCAATGAAAAAAACAGGGGAGAAACAAAGACAACGTCGTGACGATAAGACAGGGGACGCTGCGATGTGTTGACCTATCATGAAATTTTCTTGGTTTTCTTCTCCTAGTTAAACTCTAAGTATTTGTTTCAGTCGAACTCTAATTAGTGTAGATTATTTTTATATTATTTGACCAACAAATTTAGCCTATAAATAGACATTTTTCTATTCTAGAAACTTTGAATCCATTACATAATTAAATATTAGCTTTTACAAGCTTTCGTAGAATTTTGTATTTACATTTTAAGGGTTCTTATTTCAGGTTTCAAGGTTTAGATTTATCTCCATCTTTGTACTTTTCATTTTTTCTAGTCTGTGGTTTTTTATCCTCTTCGGAGGGGTTTTTCCACGTAAGATATTTATGTTTGATCTTTTCACTTTCTTTGTTATTTTACTTGTTCATTGCTTAATTAGGTTTATCCCCAACAAAATGGTATCAGAGCTAGTTCAACTTTCGCATTCAACTCCTTTAGAGATGGCAGCAACAAGGTTCGGCATTGAGAAGTTCGATAGCATCATAAATTTCAATTTGTAGTAAGTTCGGATGATGACAATATTGGTCTAGAACGGTCTAAAAAAGGTCATTACAGGGAAGAAGCCCATGGATATGGAACAGACAGAATGAGAAGAGCTTGATGAGAATGCCCTATCTGCAATTTAGTTGTGCCTCACGAATAATGTATTGCAGGAGGTGATGATGGAGAAAACAACATACACCCTATGGAAAAGTTTAGAAACTCTTTATTCGACAAAGTCTCTGTCTAACCGATTAATGTTGAAATAAAAGTTCTACACATTCCGCATGAATAAAGGTGAACACCTTAGAGGTCACATCAGTCAATTTGTAACTCTTTTGAATGATTTAAAGAATGGCGAGGTTCATACTGATGATAAAGATCAAATAATGCTATTATTATGATCTTTACCCCCATTAGACAAGTCTTTTAGGAAACCTGATTTTTGGCAGAGATAATCTTTCGTTTGAGGATGTGAAGGTTTATTTGTTGAGCAAAGACAAACTGGAGAATGGGTTTGGTTAGAATAGAAAGTCAGATAGACAAGTCTCGGATTTGGTAGCATTAAGGAAGCAAGACAAGAGATGTCATTATTGTAAGAAGTTAGGTCACGTCAAGGCAAATTGTTGCAAACTGATAAATAAAAGGGCTATTGAGAGGAATGAGGAAGATTTAACTGATGCTAATTTGGTCAATAACAAGGGTGATGATATTTTGTTGGTGTCAACAAGCGAAAGCTTTGAGCTTACGTCTGAGTGGATCTTGGATTTGGGGTGTTCTTTTCACATGTGTTCCAATACAGTACGGTTCTCCACATATAGTTCAGTTGAAGGTGGAGTTGTGTGTATGGGGAATGGTTCATCCACTATGTAATGACCCGATAATTGGGTAATCGGAAAGTGCATTTTGGGTCACTGTTTCCGTGAAATGGAAATATTTACGAAGATAGTTATTTGATTAATTAGGTTTTGGTTAGGTGAATTAACTTGAATTAAGGTTAATTAGGTGAAAGGACTAAATTGAATAAATGGTAAAATTTTAATTATAGATTAAAAGAAAGTGAAGGGACTAAATTAGTAAATAAACCATAAGTGACAAATGTATGAAAAATATAATTCCATGTGTATGTATAATA
Organism: Gossypium hirsutum; assembly: GCF_007990345.1. NCBI lineage: Eukaryota > Viridiplantae > Streptophyta > Magnoliopsida > Malvales > Malvaceae > Gossypium > Gossypium hirsutum. The sequence goes on from NC_053433.1 coordinate 7,956,680, forward strand.
TACATATATTCATTTATATTAAATGCATACTTAATATTTAAGTATATATAAAATAATATTATTATATTATATTATATTATATTATAATAGCTTAATAATAAAATAAATAAAAGAAATAAAATAATAAAAAAACATAAGTAGAAAACAAAACAGAGGAAAAAGAAAGGAAAATTTAAGGTTTTAAGATTCAAAGTGTGATTGGTAAGTCAATTTAGCCCATTTTCTTGTAATTTTGATGTTTTTAGAATCCTAGAACAAAATACTACTTGATTTATGTTGAAATTTTAGAAGTTAGTGAATTTTTAGATGTTGTTCATGTTGAATAAATTGAAGTATTAGGGTTAAATTGATAGAATTCCAAGTTAGAAGTGAAAAGGGATTTAATTGCAAAATAAATCATAAGCTTTAAGTAATAGGGACTAAATTGAGAGAATTTTGAAATTAGGGTTTTATGTGAAATTAGTGAGTTGAAATTAGTTTAAAGAGGAAATTGAATAAGATATGAAATTAGTTTGGAAGAAAAAGAGTTAGTTTGGATTTAAGGACTAAATTGGAATTTATGAAAAAGTTGTGTATAAATTAAAATATTCAATGTTAAGTTGTGTTGTATTGATGATTTTTAATTGTTTTAATTTTGTAGCTAACGTTGAGCTGGAGACCTCGGCTAAGAAAGGAAAAGACAAGATTAATGAGGATTAGCTCAGAAACTACGGTTTGTATTTCTATAATCCGAAGCTAATTATTAATTGTTGTATTTATTATATATATATGGTAAGTGGAATTGAGGTGAGTATTGATATTAAATTGAATTGAATTATAAGTATATGTGATTATTTGAAAAGTGATTTGAAAACCCTATTAACTGTATCGGGTTGAGTCGGATATAGTTGGCATGCCATAGGATTGGAAGTGTTTAGGGATACTTCGACCACGAGTCGATGAGACACTGGGTGTCAAACTATTTATTCGGATAAATTCGATGAGGTACTGGGTACCAACATACTTCAGCATGGCCAATGAGACACTGAGTGTCAATTTATTACTTCGAATTATCCGATGAGGCACTGGGTGCCATATTGGTGTGTTTTGGTTAGATCCGTTTATCTGCCAAAGTCCGAGTCCTATTAATAGGGGTAAATAAATGAAATGGCAATATGAATGATATTGGATAATTTTGAACATGAATTGGATTGGGATATTGAATTGAGTGATGAAATTGAAATGTATGAACCAATGGGTTCATGAAATGGATATTGATATAGTGAAATGATATGTGTATCTTATTGAGAAAATTATTCGAATATCAGTTGTGAGATTGAAATGGTAAGAAATGTGAATTGAAAGTGCTATGAATGATGTGTTATGAAATTGATTATTTGTTTGAATGATTTTTGTTATAAATGTTTAAAATTATAAATATTGTAAAATTCTTGTTTAATAAGTATTCGGATTATAGAAATACCACTGAGTTTATACTCAGCGTACGGTTTGTTTTTGTGCGCAGGTTAGATCAAAGTGAGATTGTTGAATCAGCATCCAGAGCCGATTCCGAACTCAAATAGTTAAGTATATTTCCTTTTGATAATGGCATGTGCCTAGAATGTTTGTATGTCATATAAGAAATATATGTAAATGAAATTTAAAGGTGATGATGGTTATTGTTAGATGAATATTTATGTATAACATATTAAAGTATGCAATAGTATGTTTAAGTTAAAGTAAAAATGAGTTTGAAATAAGTTAAAAATTAAGGTTAAATTGATATGTTATTAGAATTGGCTAGTATGAAATAATGTTGTTTAATTTTGATAAAAATATTTAAAGTATCCATGCTAATGTGTTGGTTAGTTTGTTAGGTTGATTATTTGGCATGATTTAGATATGTTTAATTGTATTTTGGATTATTTGAACATTTGGTTATTGATTTGCTTGTGGTTTAAGTTTGCAGGGTTGGTTAAACTTGATGTAAAAGTCTCGTTTTGTGTCCACATGGCCTGGCACACTGGCGTGTAACAGACCATGTGAGACACACGGCTTACATATGGGCGTGTGGTTAGGTTGTGTGTTCCCTGCATCTTAAAAATTTAAAATAGAATGCTCAGGTATTGCCACACGAGCAGAGACACAGGCGTGTGACTTGGCCGTGTGAGGTAAGTCAGGAAGTTACACGGGTTAGGACACGGTCTAAAACATGGGTATGTCATAAGGTCACATAGGCTTGTCCCTTGACCACACGAGCGTGTGAGCCCTACACCTAGGAAAAATTTTGAAATTTCACGAAAAATTCTTTGAGTTTTCGATTGAGTCTCGATTTGTTTTTAACACGTATTTTGGGCCTCGATGACCCATGAAGGGATTATATGATTAATTTATGAAATGTATTTTTAATTGAATTACGTAATGATTGTATTTGTTCTAAAAAGTCCGGTAATACTCTGTAATCCTATTCTGGTGACGGATAATGGTTAGGGGGTGTTACATTTAGTGGTATCAGAGCTATTTAAGTTTAGCAGATTCTAGGACTAAATCGAGATCGAAATTGAGTCTAGTGGTACATGCCATAATTGAGTCAAATTGAGTCAGAATTGGATGCTAATGTATTTGTTTGCTTCTGTTTTATAATTAAAGATGTCGGATGAATATATTGTTGATACTGATCAAGAAATGTATACTGAAGATGATGAATCATATGAAAGAGATGAAATTGAGTCAGTAACACCAAATGTAAATCCAATAAGAAATCAACAACCTAATGTCGAAAGAGGTAATGTTAGAGAGAGAGACGATTCACAACTACTTAAGGTTATAGCCTATGCCCTTCAATGAGTAGCAGGAACTGTATTTGCTACGACATCTGCTCCTACTACCAGATGAGTCCCGATTAAAGAACTGCGTAAGTATGGTGCCACTAAATTCCTAGGTTTAAAGGGAGTTTATCCTCCTACTGCTTAAGATTGGATAGAATCTACAAAAAGAATTTTACATCAGCTTGAATGCACTCATCGGGAATGCTTATTGTATGCTGTATCTTTATTACAAGGGGAAGCTTATGTATGGTGGGAATCAGTAACTCGACATGTACCGACAGAACAGGTAAACTGAGATTTCTTTCAAAGAGAATTTTAGAAAAAGTATGTAGGTGAATTATTCATTGAAGATAGAAAACAAGAATTCTTGATGCTAAAACAAAGTGAAATGTCAGTAGTTGACTATGAATGAGAATTCTTACGACTAAGTAGATATGCAGTTGAATTTGTACCAACCAAAGTTGATAGTTGTAATAGATTTTTACGGGGTTTACATGATGAATTACGTGTATAGCTGGTATCTCTTAGAATTACAAAATTTGCAGACTCAGTTGAGAGAGCAAAGATGGTTGAACAAGTATTGGGTCTTGATAAAAAGCCTGAAAATACTCGTTTGAATGGTAAACGTACTGGAACTACTAGTTCAAATCTGTAATCTAAAAGATCTATAGAATCTCGTGGTAGCTGAAGATCGAGTTTTAGATCAGACAGGAGCGACAAAAACAGTAAAAGACAAATGGCAGTTTCTACTGGTAGTGTACGAGGTTCATCATAAGATACTAAAATTCCAGACTGTGAACACTGTGGAAAAAACCATATAGGTGAATGTTGGAAATTGACTTAAGGTTGTTTCCGTTGTGGATCCACAGAACACTTTGTTAGAGGCTGTTCGAAAAATGAGAATTCTACACCAGTTACATCACAGAGATCTGTGCCTACTTTTAGAGGTCAAAGATCAGGCAGAAGAAGTTTATTTTCCAGAGGTGGCGCTAGAAGAGGAAGTGATGTAGCTACTCAAAAATCAGAAGCCAGAGTAACAACTCGAGCATATGTTGTAAGGACTCGTGAAGAGAGTGATGCACACGATATGGTGACAGGTATATTTTTATTATATTCAGAACCTGTTTATGTTTTAATAGATCCGGGATCTTCACACTCATATGTTAATAAAAAATTGGTTGAGTTTGGAAATTTAAAATCTGAAATGTCTAGAGTATCAGTAGCAGTGTCTAGTTTATTGAGGCAAAATGCATTAGTGGATCAAGTGTGTAGAAGGTGTCCGCTAATGATACAAAACATAATTTTTCCTGTTGATTTGTAAATAATGCCATTCGATGATTTTGATGTAATCTTGGGAATGGATTGGCTTACTGAGCATGGGGTAATCTTAGACTGCTATAAAAAGAAGTTCACTGTTCAGAGTAAAAGTGGTGACACAATTGAGGTGAATGGTATTCGAACTAGTGGGTCAACTCATATTATTTCAGCAATTCAAGCTAATAAACTTCTTCATCAGGGTTGTGTAGCTTTTCTGGCTTATGTTATTAATTCAGATTATGTTGAAAGTCCATGCAGTAAAATCCAAACTATTTGTGAATTTTCTGATGTATTTCCTGAAGAATTACCGGGATTACCACTTGATCGAGAAGTTGAATTTGTAATTGAAGTTTATCCTAGTACAACTCTGATATCAATACCTCCATACCATATGTCACCTACCGAGCTAAAAAAATTGAAAGTGTAGTTGCAGGATTTACTAGATCGAGGATTTATACATCCTAGTATTTCATCTTGGGGAGTTCCAGTATTGTTTGTTAAAAAGAAATAAGGTTCAATGCGATTGTGTATTGATTATCAACAATTGAACAAGGTGACTATCAAGAGTCGATACTCATTACCTCGTATTGACAATTTATTTGATCAGTTGAAGAGAGTTTCTGTGTTTTCAAAGATTGATTTGAGATCAGGTTACTACCGGTTAAAGGTGAAAGAAAGTGATGTACCGAAGGCAGCATTTCATACACGGTATGGCCATTATAAATTTTTAGTAATGTCTGTCAGATTGACTAATGCTCTAGCTGTTTTTATGGATCTTATGAATCGTATTTTTCAACCGTACCTGGATCAATTTGTGGTGATTTTCATTGATGATATTCTGGTCTATTCGAAGTCTGAATCTGAACATGGGCAGTATTTCAGAATTGTTTTGCAAATATTACGGGAGAAATAGTTGTACGGAAGGCTTAGTAAATGTGAATTTTAGTTATCGGAGGTTGTATTTCTGGGACATGTCGTATTTGAAGATGGAATCAGAATGATTTGAAGAAGATTAAAGCGATTGTTTAGTGGAAATCACCGAGAAGTGTATAAAAGGTATGTAGTTTTCTTGGATTAGCTGGTTACTACCGAAGATTTGTAAATGGATTTTCGAAGATAGCCTTGCCGATGACAAAGTTACTGCAAAAGAATGTTCCATTTGTTTGGATGATCAGTGCAAAGAAAGTTTCAAAAAATTAAAGCAAATGTTGACTGAATCACTGGTTTTAACTTTGCTAGAGTCGGGAAAAGATTTTGTTGTATATAGTGATGCTTCTTTGAATGGTCTCGAGTGTGTACTGATACAAGATAGAAAGGTGATCGCTTATGCATCTCAACAATTAAAACTGAATGAACGTAACTATCCGACACATGATTTAGAACTAGCTACCGTGATTTCTGCACTAAAGATCTGGAGGCATTATTTATATGGTGAAAAATGTTATATTTATACTTATCATAAAAGTCTCAAGTATCTTTTATCTCAAAAGGAGTTAAATTTGAGACAGCATTGGTATATATATGATTGTGTTATTGATTATCATCCTGGTAAAGCTAATGTTGTATCTGATGCATTGAGTAGAAAGGCAGCAATTAAATTACGAGTAATGTTTGCACAACTCAGTATCAACGATGATGGAAGTCTGTTGGCCTAATTGAGAGTTAAACCGATGATATTTGATCGGATTAAGTCTGCACAGTTAGAAGATGACAAGTTAATGAAAAAGAAAGAAATGGTTCAGAATGGAACGTTAGAGAATTTCAGTATTGATGAACATGATTGCTTGAGATTTCATAATCGAATTCGTGTTCTGAATGTTTCTGAATTAAAAGAGTTAATACTTCAAGAAGCTCATAATAGTTCTTTTGCTTTACATTCCAAATGAACAAAAAATGTATTGAAATTTACGAGAATTGTATTGGTGGCCGGGTATGAAAAGAGACATAGTTGAATATGTGGCTAAATGCTTGACTTGTCAACGAGTTAAGACAGAGCATCAAGTTCTTATTGGACTGTTACAGCCTATTAACATTCCTAAATGGAAATGAGATTGTATTACCATGGATTTTGTAACGGGATTACCATTATCAACGAGTAAGAAAAATGTTATTTGGGTGATTATTGATCGGCTTACAAAATCAGCTCACTTCATAGCTGTTAGAACTGATTGGTCACTTTAGAAACCTGCTGAAGTTTGCATTCGGGAAATTGTGAGATTGCACGGAATTCCTATGTCGATAATTTCTAATCGGGATCCGCGGTTCACATCAAGATTTTGGAGATAGTTGCATGAATCTCTTGGTACTCGACTCAACTTTAGCATAGCTTTTCATCCATAGATCGATGGACAATCTGAGCAAGTTATTCAGCTTTTGGAAAATATGCTTCGTGCTTATGTTATTGATTTTGAATAAGGTTGGAAACGTTATTTACTAATGGCTGAATTTGTATACAATAATAGTTTCCAATGAAGTATTCAAATGGCTCCGTATGAAGCTCTATATGGTCATATGTGTTGGATGGAATTGAATGAAAGAAAAATGTTTGGGCCAGAGTTAATTCAAGAAACGGAGGACATTATTAAAAAGATTCAAGATAGACTGAAGGCAGCTTTTGATAGACAGAAATCGTATGCAGATTTAAAACGTTAGGATATTGAGTATTTTTTTGGTGATAAGGTATTTCTTAAAATATCGCCTTGGAAAAAAAACTTAAGATTTGGTCAAAAGGGAAAATTAAGTCCTCGTTTTATTGGGTCATATGAAATTGTAGAAAAAGTTGGGTGAGTTGCCTACCGTTTACCTCCGGAATTATAGAAGATTCACGATGTTTTTCATGTTTCAATGCTGAAAAGATATAAATCAGATCTCTCTCATGTTATAGAAGTCCGACCTGATTTGTCATATAAAGAAGAGCCGGTTGAGATTTTAGCACGAGAAGTAAAAGAGTTGCATAATAAATGGGTTCCATTAGTAAAAGTATTATGGCGAAGTCATAGTATCTAAGAAGCAACTTAAGAGCTAGAAGAAACTATGAGATCTCAGTACCCCCACCACTTTTCAGGTAAATTTCGAGGATTAAATTTATTAAGAGGGAATTGTAATGACTCGATAATTGGGTAATCGAATGCATTTCGGATCACTGTTTCCGTGAAATAGATTCATAATATTTATTAAAAATATTAACGAAGATAGTTATGTGATTAATCAGGTTTTGGTCAGGTGAATTAGCTTGAATTAATGTTAATTAGGTGAAATGACTAAATTGAATAAATAGTGAAAGTTTAATTATAGATTAAAAGAAGTGAAGAGACTAAATTAGTAAATAAACCATAAATGAAAAATGTATGGAAAATATAATTCCATGTGTATGTATAATATACATATATTTATTTATATTAAATACATACTTAATATTCAAGTATATATAAAATAATATTATTATATTATATTATATTATAATAGTTTAATAATAAAATAAATAAAAGAAATAAAACAATAGAAAAGCATAAGCATAAAATGAAACAGGGGAAAAAGAAAAAATGGAAAATTTAGGGTTTTAAGATTCAAAGTGTGATTGGTAAGTCAATTTAGCCCATTTTCTTGTAATTTTGATGTTTTTAGAATCCTAGAACAAAATACTACTTGATTTATATTGAAATTTTAGAAGTTAGTGAATTTTTAGATGTTCATGTTGAATAAATTGAAGTATTAGGGGTTAAATTGATAAAATTCCAAATTAGAAGTGAAAAGGGATTTAATTGTAAAATAAATCAAAAGTTTTAAGTAGTAGGGACTAAATTGAGAGAATTTTGAAATTAGGATTTTATGATAAAATTAGAGAGCTGAAATTAGTTTAAAGAGGAAATTGGATAAGATATGGAATTAGTTTGGAAGAAAAAGAATTAGTTTGGATTTAAGGACTAAATTGTAATTTAGGAAAAAGTTGTGTATAAATTGAAATATTCAATGTTAAATTGTCTTGTATTGATGATTTTTAATTGTTTTAATTCCATATCTAACGTTGAGCCGGATACCTCGACTAAGAAAAGAAAAGACAAGATTAACGAGTATTAACTCGAAACCTACGGTTTGTATTTCTATAATCCGAAGCTAATTATTAATTGTTGTATTTATTATTATATATATATGGTAAGTGGAATTGAGGCGAGTATTGGTATTAAATTGAATTGAATTAAATTGAATTGAATTATGAGTATATGTGATTATTTGAAAAGTGAATTGAAACCCTATTAACTGTAGTAGGCTGAGTCGGATATAGTTGGCATGCCATAGGATTGGAAGTGTTTAGGGATACTTCGACCACGAGTCGATGAGACACTGGGTGTCAAACTATTCTTCGGATAAATTTGTTGAGGTAGTAGGTACCAACATACTTCAGCATGGCCAATGAGACACTGAGTGCCAATTTATTACTTCGAATTATCCGATGAGACTGAGTGTCATACTGGTGTGTTTTGGTTAGATCCGTTTATCCGCCAAAGTCCGAGTCCTGTTAATAGGGGTAAATAAATGAAATGGCAATATGAATGATATTGGATAATTTTGAACATGAATTGGATTGGGATATTGAATTGAGTTATGAAATTGAAATGTATGAACCAATAGGTTCATGAAATGGATATTGATATAGTGAAATGATATGTGTATCCTATTGAAAATATTATTTGAATATCAATTGTGAGATTGAAATGGTAATAAATGTAAATTGTAAGTGCTATGAATGATGTGTTATGAAATTGATTATTTGTTTGAATGATTTTTGTTATAAATGTTTAAAATTATAAATATTGTAAAATTCTTGTTTAATAAGTATTCGGATTATAGAAATACCACTGAGTTTATACTTAACGTACGGTTTGTTTCCATGCGCAGGTTAGGTCAAAGTCAGATTGTTGAATCAACATCCAGAGCTGATCCCGAACTCAAATGGTGAAGTATATTTCCTTTTGATAATGGCTTGTGCCTAAAATGTTTGTATGTCATATGAGAAATATATGTAAATGATATTTAAAGGTGATGATGGTTATTGTTAGATAAATATTTATGTATAACATATTAAAGTATGCAATAGTATGTTTAAGTTGAAGTAAAAATGAGTTTGAAATAAGTTAAAAATTAGGGTTAAATTGATATGTTATTAGAATTGGATAGTATGAAATAATGTTGTTTAATTTTGATAAAAATATTTAAAGTATCCATGCTAATATGTTGGTTAGTTTGTTAAGTTGATTATTTGGCATGATTTAGATATGTTTAATTGTATTTTGGATTCGTTGAACATTTGGTTTGTAATCCCCCAAAATTTCTATGTTCGTTTTTGTGAATGTGTAACACGAATATATGTCTGTTTTAGTGGCTAAGTGTTCTAGGGGTATATGAAAGGTCCCAAGTTCAAGCTATTATTTTGGAAAATTTTGAAATTTTTCTAAGTTAAGCCTCACTCTTGTTCAGTAAAATTTTATTTAATTGTTTGCAAAACCATATTAGAATAGGCCAACTGGTCTAGTGGTTAAGTGGAGCGTTGGTGTGTTGGAGGGTTTGTATTCGATTCTCTGCGATGGCAAGGAGTAGTATTTGTGCTAAACTAGGATTCTGAGTGGTGGATGTGTAGTAGGAGTTGGGAGAGAAAATTAAGGGATTGAGATAGGGTAGGTAGTGGGATTTGAATAAAATAGTTTCCCAAAAATTCTCTTTGTAAAAAAAACTGATCATCTTATCCTCCACTTCTTCTTTTTCGTTTTTTTCTTCTTCTTTCTTTCCCTTCTTCTCTATTCTTTGCCGAATTCTTTCCCCATTCTTACTGTTATTTTCGTTTTTGTTTTGTTTTCCCTACTATCATTGTTTCGTGTGTCGTTCTTCGGCACTTTTTCGTGCGTTATCGGTAAGTGTGTTAAGTACCGTTTTTTGTTTTAGGTTATAGATAGTGGTTAATGTGATTCGTTTTGTGTTTGGAAAAGGTTAATGGGCTGAAGTTATTCGATCGGTGTCGTGGTGGTGAAGAGACTTCTTTGTTCGATCTAAGGTAATGGTTTTTCGTTCGATAGATGAATACCCCGTTTCAGGTTTAGTTCAATTCGATTGTTTATGTGATTAATGGAGTGAAATACTGATCAATTTTAGGTTGGGGATTGCTTGGAGTTGCTTTTATGTCAAAAACGATACAGGTGTGTACTCGAAACATAGAAAACGGGGTTTTGGCGAAAGCCGAAAACCCCATTGTTGATGTCAGACGGGATTGTGGTTGCCCATGTGCGACCAGACGGCCATGCGATCAACGAGGCCAGGCCGTGCGGGCAAGACACGACCCTGTGACGGCCAAGACCAAATTGGGCCGTGCGTGCCACACGGGCGTATGGGCCTACACAGGCAGCCATATGGGCATGTGAGCCCATTTTCACTAAATTGATTGCTAAGGTTGCACGGGTCGCCCAAGACGACTGTGAACCTACTGTAGGGTTGGTAAGCATCACTTAGACCCCTAATTGTGTGAACTGACTGTTTGATTTATATATATTGAGCATGATGATAGTACGCATGTTTACTGAGCTAGTTATATGTACTGATATCAGGAGATAGCATGTCATGATTTGTATGTTGCATTGCATGGGGTTGGGTTGATTATATTTGGAGGAAGTGTACTGAAAGGCTCTTAAGCCTAATATACTGGTAGCTCAGCTTCAAATTATTGTTTTGTGCCGCATTTGGTACTACCTGGAGTGTAGGGATGGGTGGATTGATTTAATCCCTACATGGAGTGTAGGGTTGGACGGAGATGGTGTGTAGAGGCTAGTTGGGTAGGACTTTATTACTGAATACTGCATGACTGCTACTAATACTGTGATGGGCTAAGGCCCTAATGCATACTAATACTGTGATGGGCTAAGGCCCTACTGCATATTTGATACTGTACTGAGATGGGATAAGGCCCAAATCGTTACTGATACTGAAAGGGGCTTAGGCCTAAAACTGTATTTGACTGTGCACTGTGTCTACTATTGTTTGTTTTCTGTGGGATTACACATTGAGTTTACGTTAACTCACCTTCTCTATTTAATGTGCACAGGTAATTCCCAGATCTAGGCTGATCGGTGCAGCGGAGGACTCGACGGTGACCATAATTTTTGGACTTTATGTTTTTTTTTCTTTTATGTTTTATGGTTTTATTATTATTGGGATGTAATTTAAGGACTCTTGGGACTTTTGCTTAAATTTGGTTTTTATTTTTTTGTGGAATTATAACTGCTAGTCGTAGGAAGTTCGGTTTTTGAAAAGCTAATGTATCTTCTAAACTCACGATTACTTAATCTGCTTTGTTTTAAAAGCTTCCGCAACGAGAAATGTTTTAAAGCAAGTGTTTTAAATAAGTAAAACAATTCCCTTTAGAACTAATAAGAGATAAAGATAGGTAATAACATGGAAATGATTTTATTGTAACAATTTAGTTTTCAAGCACACTATCATGTGACATTGCCAAATTCGACCATAACATTCAGGCCGGGTTTGGGGTGTTACATGGTTATTAAGTTGCTTGTGGTTTAAGTTTACAGGGTTGGTTAAACTTGATGTAAAAGACTCATTTTGAGTCTACATGGCCTGGCACATAGCCGTGTGACCAGATCGTGTGAGACGCATGGCTTACACATGAGCGTGTGGTTAGGCCGTGTGTCCCTTGCATTTTAAAAATTTTTAAAAAAATGCTCAGGTATTACCACACGGGCAGAGACACGGGCATGTGTCTCAGTCGTGTTAGGCACATGGCCTAGCACATAGGCGTGTGACTTAGCCGTGTGAGGTAAGTCAATGAGTTACATTGGTTTGGACATGGCCTGAAACATGGGCATGTCTTAGGGTCACATGGGCGTGTCCCTTGGTTACATAGGCGTGTCCCTTGTCCACACAAGCGTGTGAGCCCTACACCTAGGAAAAATTTTGAAATTTCACGAAAAATTTTCTGAGTTTCTGATTGAGTCTCAATTTGTTTTTAACACGTATTTTGGGCCTCGAGGACCTATAAAATGATTATATGATTAATTTATGAAATGTATTTTAACTGAATTGCATAATGATTGTATTTGTTTTGAAAAGTCTGGTAATGCTCCATAACCCTATTCCGGTGACAGATAAGGGTTAAGGGGTATTACGCACTAAGCTAATGATATTGGTGCTGTTTAGATCAAGATGCACAACGGGATAATCAAGACACTAGCAGATGTTAGGTATGTATCTGATTTAAAGAGAAACCTTATCTCCTTGGGAAATTTAGAGTCGAAGAGTTGTAGAATTAATATTGAGTCAATCGACAGGGTTGTAGAATTAATATTGAGTCAATCGACATTTAATTATCTTGTGGAGCTCTCATTTTAATGAAAGGTAAAAATATTGACAACTTTTATGTTTTAGAAGGATCAATGATGACTAGTGGAACAAGGCGTCCCTTGTCTGTTAAGGAGTTAAAGTTGACTCGTTTGAAGCGGAGGCAATTTGGCCATAGGAGGGAAAATTTTATGACTATTTCGTATAAGAGAGGTTCTCTTTTGGGTGCAAGTTTTGAAAAGATAGGTAACTACATTCGTGAAAATCAAACTCAGGTTAGTTTTGATTTGGTAGTGCACAAGTCAAAGACTAGAAGTTTTCCAGCTTCAAATTTCAAACACAGCTTCAACTTAGCTAATATCTTGCATAGTTTGAGATAGGCCCCGTGATGAGCTTTGGCAAATAAAGAATTATGGAAATACGAATCAAGGTAAAATTATTATTTAGGCCCATTAAAAAAATTTAAATTTTAAATTAGTAATGGTAAAATTACACTTGGCCCCCTAAAATTATAAAAGTTTGATTTAATCTTTTAAAAATTATAAAAATATAGACTATAAAAAATTAAAATTTCTTTCGACCCCCAAAAAATTGTTCTAACTTCGCCCCTGGTTGGAACTATTGGAATAGTTGGTGTAACACTAAGGAGCAACAAGTAAAAAACACGAGCATAAATACACGAGAAATGCTTACATAGTCTGGTGAACCACTTATATCTACAAGAACTTGTTTAGAGATTGAATCCCAACAATACAACCACTAATTACATTTAAATGAACCTTAAATTTATTACAACTTTAGTGTCTCATACTTTCAATGAATTTTCTTAAACACTCAAAGCTTTTTCTATTGAAAGTTTCAATCAACTTTCAAATGAGTAAGTTAATATATCTAAATGCACTCATGACAGTTCCTTATTGAACAAAAATTGCTCTCTAAAATCATTCTTTTAATCGAAGATGAAAGTCTCAAAAATATTATCTTTTATGCAATTCAATAAAGTGATAGTATCATTCTCTAAATAATAGGGATCAAGTTGCCTTAAGCCATCCCTTTCATTACATTAATAAGAAAAGTACAAATCCTAAATATCACAGAGTCTATAATATCTAATTTTCTATCAGAAGAAATGTTTATATTTGCTACCACTAAAACAAGAAATAAGTAACCAACGAGTACAAGTAAAATTTTGGATTTAAACAAGACATTGTTAATGCCACTAGAAGTGTTATTCAAATTGTTATAGCATTCTATGTGTGGAGTGTGCCTCACAATTATTGGACTTTTTGCAGGCACTTAGAAAGATGAACCTACAACAACCAAAGAAGGGCCAAAACAGACTCGTCACGACGAGTAACGTTGAGACGTCGGGAAGATACAAAGAAAAAGTGACGTCCTAATGATGCGACATGGGACGTCGTGAAGACGGGGCGACGTCGGGACGACACGGTGAGGGATGCTGTGACTTGGTGACATGTTCCCACAAATACTAGGTTCCTTCTTCCAATTAAACTCTGCTATCTTTTTCCAGTCAAACTCTGATTATTCTAGAGATATTATAGTCATATATTCACGCGAATTTCATCCTATAAAATGGCCTTAGTAACCCAAGAATTGATATCTTCATCACATTAAGATTAATATTAAGATAAGATTGAGAGTGTTTTGAGAGAGCTTTAAGGAAAATCTGTGTTTTAGTCAAAGAGCTTTGTTTCCGTGGTTTAGGGTTTTTTTTGTTTGGTTTTTAGGTTATATCCATCTTGTACTCATTCAGATTATTTGTTGTTTTAGTTAAGTTTTCTTTACCATGGTTACTGTCATCTTCGAAGGAGTTTTCCACGTAAAATATTTGTATTCGATCTTTTTTACCTTTTTCTATTTCGTTATTTATACGAGTCGATCCCCAACACTGTAATATCTAAAATGACAAGTTTTAAAAAGATATATGTATATATATTAATTAAACAACAACAACAATTTTTTTCCTAACATAACCAATTTTTAAAAAGATATATGTATATAATTATATAAGTTTTCGAATTAAGATAGTGAGAAGTAGACTTGTTCATGGGTCGGACTACCCGGCCCAACCTAAAGGCCCGCCCGAAATGTGAGAGGGTTTGGGAAAAAATATAGGCCCGAAAAATGAGCTTGGACAAAAAAATAAGGCACGTTTAAAAAATGTTCTGGGCCTCAGGTAAGGCAGTTTTGGCCCGGGCCTAACCTGGTCCGAATTCACTCTAGGACAAAAAAAACTGTTCTTTTTTTTAATGTTATTTTCTTGTTGTTTTCTCCTTTTTTTACTACCATTTTACTATTATGTTGCTACTATTATGTTGTTATTGTTTAGATATTGTATGAAAATTGTTTTATTGTTAATTTTGTTATTATTTTAGAGGCATTTGCTTGTTAAGTTGCATCTATCATAGTGTTATTTAAGTATACATATTTTTTAAAATTTATTTTCAATTTGTTGGGAAATATTTATTTTGATGTTTTTAGTATTTTTTATGTATTATATATTTAAAAATAATATAAAAATTAATACGAGCGAGTTCGGCCCAAATTTTAGCATTTTTATCCGAGTCAGGCTTGGACAAAATTTTAAGCTTATTTTTTGAACCAAACTTGACCTAAACTTAGTAAACGAGCCTAAATTTTTAGTTAGACCCAAGCCAACCCGACCATGAACATCTCTAATTAGAAGGAAGAAAGCCTCTCCTTACTAAGCTTTTTGAATAAAGAATGAGAGAGATTATGGAACCAAATGAGGAGTGGATATATGCATTAGTCATTTAAAAGAAAAACAATTGTGTTTACAATGGGCGAGATCTAATGGGTGGAGGCAGCAAACCGACAAGAAAGAGAATAATTTTTCTTAGTTTCTCAAAGGGGATTTTCTTTAAGAAAATGGTTTATAAAGACATAAAAATCCCAAAAAGATTGAAATCATACTCTTTAAAAAGTGGTACTGCTCCATGATTATATGTGGACTTTATTTCGTTTTAATAAATTATTTTACTGTTTAAAATAATAAAAATTATAAATATATATAAATATATAAATAGTAATGTAAAATTATTATTAGATATATTTATTCTTTAAAAACAACATTTTCAACCAAATTAATTTAGTTTTTTAAAAATTAAGGTATAGTTTATTATTAAGCTCGAAAAGTGATGTGAAAAAAAATAATATTTTTTATAATTTGATAGTGTTTATTATTATTGTCAAAATTTTTTTAAAAAGATAAAATATTTATTTTAAATATAATATTATAAAATAAAAAATATGTGTCGAAATGATATTTAATTTTTTAATATATTATAATATATTAAATATAAATTAAAATTATTATAAAAATATTAAAAATAATTTATTAAGTAATTAATATTATGATGTAAGTGAAAATTATGTTTGGCCCAGTGGTCAACGGCTATTTACTCACAGAACCCACTCGAAATTGAGCATATGGAGAAACCTTTACTTGGTGAACTCCTTTTGGAATTAGTGTGTGGTGTGGACCACCGTTAATATTGTGATATATAAAATATAATTTTAAATACTTTGTACATAATTAATATAAATATTTGTAAGACTTAATTTAAATATACAAATCATATTAATGTAAATGAAAAGCATTACTTTTTTTTATACAACCGTGTAAGTTTTTTTTTGAACAATCTCATTATAAATTCTGATTATATCTGCTCTTTTTGACACAATGCCTAGATTTACCCATAGTCCCTCAACCTATAAATAGAAGGATAATGCACTTCAACATACTCATTGTGAATAGGTAAGAATTTCATCCTACGATCCCAAATGTCGATATACTCCTTGTGGTAATCTCCCAATTCTCATCGGTCTTCCTCCGTAAATTAAGCTTGTGCAGTGCTTCCATGTTTCGTGGTGGCGGCGGAATTTTTTGCCTTCACCTGAATTATCACATCACTTGATCCGATTTGTGCATCTTCACCGTCACGTAAACAATCAATGACACTTTTACGTCCTACACATTCTGAATGGCTAAAAATTCGAGCGAGATGCATTCTATAATATCCAGATCGATGTATGACATCCATTCAAACTGTAATGCACAATTATCAATTTTGTTATGTACAAAATTTTAAATTTCAATTCATTGCATAATTATTATAGGTTTAAAAAAAATCAATAACTAATCTCGGCTTTCGAGCGTTGATCTAACAACAACCGGATATCTTTGAGCTACTCTAGTAGTTCCACATAACTCGACCCATAGTTCCATCTATTCAAGCAATATGTTAATTTAAATATATGATAAATAAACAACATTTACTATATTAACTACATATTATTATCAAATGAATTTTACCTTATCACCAATGAGAACATACTTGTCTACTCGGGGATGTAGAGATAGTAGCCGCCACTATGCCCATGACTGCAGCAGGAGTAGGGAACCATTGATTGACATCTTATCCAATTTCGTCACCCAACACAACACTTGGTACAACGTGGCTAACACGACTGATCCCCAACTCATTCTGTATTCTTTGAAGTTGAGTAGGTGTAGTAGTCACCTTATGTCTACCAAATTTCAAGATTTATTCGACATTATATTGCCCCCGATTAACCTTAGGATGAATGCTAGGGCGTATTGTTCTTTGATGACGCCAGTCACGTTCGGAGGAAGTTCTTTGAAATTATTTTCCAACCATTTCATATCTATTTGGCCACTTTAAAACTTGTTTGACACCTTCCCAAAAATGCCTCGCAAAGGTCTTCTTTACCGGGAACGACTGTTAACCTTGTAATGACTAACCCATCTACAGATAAACCGAGTTGTAAAACTACGTCCTCGAGTGTAATTGTACACTCACCGCATAGAAGATGGAATGTGTGCTTCTCGGGTCTCCATTTTTCCACCAGCGCGTTGATAAGTGTAGGATCCAATTTGTAGCTCCCGAGCATACGAGATACATGTAAGAATCTCGTGTCTTGTAGATAACCATGAATTTCAGTGTTTGGGCTCTTTGATAAATTATGTATGAATCTCTCCAAAACACGATCATCTGCCTATTTATATCGAAAAAATAAAATATTTAAAAATTAAAAACTTTAAATTTAATTTAATTGAAAATAAAAAAATTTAAAATTTCTCATTACCATTATCGCATGAGCGGCGAAAATGTACTTCTTGTCGAAACAAATCAAAGAGTTTGTCATTAGTGAAAATTTAATTGAAATGAATATATAGAATAATTAAATAAAACTATAGTATTTTTAAACAAGTGTATAGGAAAATTTCGAACAAAACTTGAGAAAATTGAGAGTTTAGAGAGAATAAAGAGAGTTAGATTGAAGTGAAAAAAATGAAAAATTATTTGATATTTATAGGACAAAAAATTACTATTGACCTTTAAAATCTTTTACTGTTACTAATATTTAAAAAGCCCTTAGAAAAATAGCCGTTAGAGAAAAACATGCCCAACTATCTCTTCAAAAATAATCTATTCCTCTAAATTTTTTCTAAAAAAGTATTTAATTAATTAAAAAACAAAATTAGCTTATACTTCTAATTTAGCCGAGTTTGAGGTGAAACGGATGGGTCCTCCTTATCGCGTCTTTCTCTCTGCAAGCAAAATCAAGGAACAGCAACCATTGTAATTACAAAAAAGAAGAAATAAGTGTTAGAGGAAGAGATTCTGTGTCTTTCATGTGTAGTCACATCTACTCCTTTGTTAGAAAAGCTGTGAGAAAGGTGATGGTGGAGTGAGTATTTTAATTTTATTCTTTTTCATTTATTTATTTTTTCCTATCACTTTCTCCTACGTTGATAAGAATCTCAGCCTCCTGCACCACAGACATTTTTTTTTCTTTTTTACCCTCAAACTAAAAGATATTGCATCAGCAAACCAGCATTTACAGTTTAGTTCTGCTTGTTTTACTTTTTTCAATCCAAAGGATTAATCTTATTTATATTTTATTTTATTTTTTAACTACATGGAAGATTAAGATGCAGTTTTTTAAATTAATAAATTAATCTTTTTTTAAATTAACTCATAAATATCTAAAATAAACTTTTTATGATATTAAATTATGATAAATTATTCAAATATTCAAATATATAATTTTTAAAATTTTTAAATTTTTAAATATTATTTTTTATAAAAGTAATTAATTTCTTCGATTATCACCGATTAGCTCAAATCTCGATTTATATAATAATTTATTTAAATTTATTAATTTCAACATCTCAAAATAAGCATATTGTAATCATATATTAATTCATTTTCATTTTTCAAATGTTTCCTAATTTTTTACATTTTATTTAATATAATCCCTAAAACCGAAATGGCTATATCTTTTAAATTTTAGCTTTGATTTACAATCTAATTTCAAGTTCATCCTTCAAAATCCCTCTATCAATCATAATTTTAGAAATTTTATGTCAATTTTAAAATATTTACACATTAGTCTCTATTTCAAAATTAATAAATTTCACTTTACAAATCTGTTCTTTTTCATTTCTAAGCTTAAAACTTAACATTTTAACATCAAAACTATAAGCATTCATCAATGACAACATTTATAAACTTTAAAAGTTTCAAAAATAACACACGAGTCCACTAGATTAAGTTCCTAAGATTTCAAAACATAGAAATTACAAAATAAAAAAAATTAAATTGCACTAACTAATTGAGACTCTAAATGTGAAATCCTAAGGCCGAAAGTTTTTCTTCTTCACCTTAAATTTTCAGTTGTTAGAGATGA